>NC_135814.1:103440540-103771575 GCF_964213995.1 Mustelus asterias | reverse complement strand
GGAGGTGAAAACTACAGTCACCCATAATCGTATTGAATGGCGGAGCAAACTCAACGGGCCATGTGATCTACCCTTGCTCTTATTTCATATGTTCTTATAAAGGACTGGCATTAAGTTACAAAGCAGTATGCACACAGATTAATACAAAACTGGGAGAAAAGCTTGCAGGACCAGTGAGAGGAATTCAAAACAACTTTTTAGAAAACTTTTAGGTGGCGGTGTAATGGTGTAAAGATAGTAGTGATTTTGAACTTGATGAAATGAAGAACTTGAAGTAGGAATTGGGCCCAGTGGTCAGCACTGCTGCCTCTCAGCGCCTGAGTCCCGGGTTCAATTCCTAACTTGGGTTACTATCTGTGTGGAGTTTGCACATTCTCCCCGTGTCTGTGTGGGTTTCCTCCGGGTGTTCCGGTTTCCCCCCACATTCCAAAGATGTGCGGGTTAGGTGGATTGGCCATGCTAAATTGCCCCTTAGTGTCAAGGGGACCAGCTAGGGAAAATGCATGGGATTGTGGGGATGGGGCCTGGGTGGGATTGTGGTCGGTGCAGACTCGATGGGCCGAATGGCCTCCTCCTGCACTGTAGGATTCTAGGTGCGTGCACGGTTATGGACTTGATTGTGTTTTGGTTTTGCATCTTATTCAAGCACCTTGACTAGTTTCTGAAATAAACTTTTGAGTGAGGTTAAGCCAAGGTCCAACCTGCCCCTCCAAATGAATGTAAAACGCCCTACAGTGCTATTGGAAAAGGAAGGGGGATTTCCCAGTGTCTTGGCCAGTATTTATCTTTCAACCAACAGCACTTAAATATTTGGTTACTTATCTCCTTGCTGTTGTGGGAGTTTTCTGTGTCCAATTTGGCTGCCATGTTCCCCTATGTTATAGCAGTAAATACAATTAAAAAGTATTTCATTCGCTGTGAAGCGCTCCTGAAGCTGCTAAAAGGTGTTAAGTAAAATGCAAGTTGCTTATTTTAAATATTTTTCTTGCTACTCTTAATGAAAATAATGGAGGTTTGTGCATACGGATTGCTCTGCAAGTCTCTTCTGGGGGTGAAGGGGTATTGCAGAGTGGGGGTTTCCGAAGAAGGTTAGAAATAGTGCTGGTTTTTTTCAAAGCTTTGAGTGACCAATGACCTACATTTGTTTCTTCCTCTGCAGGGAGTAATCCAGACACAAGATGCCACATGGAGCGTTGTGAGGCTCATTTGATAACCTCTTGTGGCATTGCTACTAATGGCTACGGCTGTTTTAGAATCCGTAATGTCTTCAAGGTCTGGTGTACGATAATGTTTGTCTAAACTGATAATTATTCCTGAGGGGGTTCTGTATGGGAATAATTAGTTACTTATATACTACACTTGCAGCACTCATTACATGCCACTTCCTGCAAAGCTTTTGCAGGTTGGCTCATAAGATTATAGGAAGGATACACAGATAAATGAACTCCATCTTTCTATTTCAGAGCGCAGTGTGAAATATTAACTTTGAGTAATTTAAATTGCAGTTTGCAATAGTTTATAAAACCAGGGCATGTAACTGGAAAAAAATCCCAAATGGTTCTTGCTATCAAGTAGCACTAATGGCATTCTTGTATATGGGTCGAATGAAATTTCAGACTATTTTATGTTCACTATCTGTACTGCAGTGCTTTCTAGACTGCTTCAAAAAGCTTCCACATATAAGCCAAATTATCATTTCTTCTATATTAAAATTATACCTTCATATGAATTATCCTCCTTCCCCTGCTGAAGGTGCTGGGCTCTCTTTCAATGAATACCTGCAACCCCCAATACCTTAGTGTATGATCTGAAATGTTATCAGGCCAGTTAACTCTAATGATGTCTTAACTGAGTAGTCTTGTGTGAAGTAGATGTTACTGGATGATGATTAGGAATGAGAGCACAAGGGTTGAGCCCAACAGTGCTGCACATCATTAGAAAGATAAATAGAAAAACTTCCACTTATAAAGTGCCTTCATGGTCATCCCAAAACGTTTCCAGCCAATGAAGTACTTTTCGAAGCATTGGTTTCTGTAGTAATCCGGGAAACGTGGAAGCCAGTTTAGTGTACTTTAAGGTCTGGCAAGCTGCACTGTATTAATGGCCCGATAGTTTGGTATCAGTGTTGGTCTTGGAGATAGAAATTAGCCAGAACTCTCCTGCTGTTGTACTAAATAGTGCCATGGGATCTTTTCACACCTGCCTGAGAGGGGAGACTGGGCCTTGCTTTACCATCTTGTCTGAAAGCTAGCACTTCTGACAATGCAGCACCCGTTCGGTACCACACTGAAATGTTTTTGATTTGATTTATTTTATTGTCACATGTCTTAGTATACAGTGAAAAGTATGGTTTCTTGCGCGCTATACGGACAAAGCATACCATTCATAGAAAAGGAAAGGAGAGAGTGCAGAATGTAGTGTTACAGTCATAGCTAGGGTGTAGAGAAAGATCAACTTAATGCAAGGTCGGTCCATTCAAAAGTCTGATGGCAGCAGGGAAGAAGCTGTTCTTGATTTGGTTGGTACGTGACCTCTGACTTTTGTATCTTTTACCCAACGGAAGAAGGTGGAAGAGAGAATGTCCGGGGTGCGTGGGGTCTTTAATTATGCTGGCTGCTTTGCCGAGGCAGCGGGAAATGTAGATGGAGTCAGTGGATTGGAGGCTGGTTTGCGTGATGGATTGGGCTACATAGAACATAGAACAGTACAGCACAAAACAGGCCCTTCGGCCCACAATGTTGTGCCGAGCTTTATCTGAAACCAAGATCAAGCTATCCCACTCCCTATCATCCTGGTGTGCTCCATGTGCCTATCCAATAACCGCTTAAATGTTCCTAAAGTGTCTGACTCCACTATCACTGCAGGCAGTCCATTCCACACCCCATCCACTCTCTGCGTAAAGAACCTACCTCTGATATCCTTCCTATATCTCCCACCATGAACCCTATAGTTATGCCCCCTTGTAATTATGCCCTATAGTTATGCCCCCTTGTAATTATGCCCCCTTGCTACATTCACGACCTTTTGTCGTTTCTTGCGGTCTTGGGCAGGGCAGAAGCCATACCAAGCTGTGATACAACCAGAAAGAATGCTTTCTATGGTGCATCTGTAAAAGTTGGTGAGAGTCGTAGCTGACATGCCAAATTTCCTTATGCCTGTCTAGCTTATGTGGTCAAGTTTCTGGGGTGGGTGAGTGTACATATCCTTCTGACTTCACTGCGAAGATGCAACTGCTAAGCTATAACTGATCATTATAGTGCTCTTAATGCTACTAACTGACCACAGACTGAGGAATGAACCTGGGGGCCACTGATCTGTATGACCTTAAGCTGCACAATCTTTCCAGCTCCACACCAACCACCGAGGGAGAGGAGTGTGAAGACCTGCAATACAAACAGATACTACCCTTCCACTGGGTCACTGGGAACTAATGCCAAAGCCTAATGCCAGTACAAAAGTGATTATGTTAAAAATTATATGGTAAAGAGGTCTAAAATTGATGAGATTGTTGATGCGCTGTGATTAGCTCAGTAACAAGTTTACTTCTCTGTATCCAGAAGGATATTGCATTCTTTGCAGCCAGTAGTAAGGTATATTTGAATTTGGCCATTAAGTAGCTTGAAGTTTTATCTATCTTATTGCAAAACCTGGAAGTGTTTACCATTCACTCTGAAGGAAACCATGTGTCATTGACCATTTATGTTGACCGTTATAACATTGAACTTGTAATTACAGATCCTGGCTTTGACTGCATTTGCTATATTTAGGGAAATATTCCGTAACCATGTCCTGGGAGTCTTGAGTGTTTTCAGTGAAGGGGAAAAACATGTTACTTCCTAATTCCATTGAACTCTGGAGACATGTAGTATTAATTTCTGTTCCTTAATATGTACGATGATGTTTGTGTTTTAATTCCACAACGAAAAGTTGGAGATGTGGCATGTTTTTATGCTGAATTGGTTAAATTACATGATCTTTTTATGTAGAGTTTAAAAAATTATGATATAAAATTATGATATCTATGAGGGCGGCATGGTGGCACAGTGGTTAGCACTGCTGTTTCACAGTGCCAAGGTCCCGGGTTCAATTCCCGGCTTGGGTCACTGTGCGGAGTTTGCACATTCTACCCATGTGTGTGTGGGTTTCCTCTGGGTACTCCGGTTTCCTCCCACAGTCCAAAGATGTGCAGGTTAGGTGGATTGGCCATGCTAAATTGCTCTTTAGTGTCAGGGGAACTAGCTAGGGTAAATGCATTGGGCTATGGAGATGGGGCCTGGGTGGGATTGCGGTTGGTGCAGACTCAATGGGCCAAATGGCCTCCTTTCTATGATACGCATGTGGGATTCTATGATAATCATCATAATCTATTCCTATCTGTATAGCGCTGTTAAAGAAAAAAACAATTAGGAACATTTGAGTGTTAGCCTGCTTTTGATTTAAGATGAGGAATTGAAGAAAACGCCATGATCAAGTGATTAGCGTTAGGAAGAGAATAACCGATCTCAAAACCTACTTAAAATAAAATATAAATATCTTGTTTTCTGATAAGTGAAAGTATTCCAGGCTGAAATGTTTCGCTCCACGTTCAGGCTGATGTAATGTACTCTAGTTCTGGGATTTGCGCCAGTACTTTAGATAGAGGAAGTCATTTATCTCTGGGAGTAAAAGAATTTTAGGGAGCTCTGGCATGCTCTTTGAGAGTTGGCAGAAATCTGTTGGATAGTTATGTTGAGCATGGAGCATACGTGCTGGATAGATCTTGTGCTGGTTTTCCTATGAGGGACCTTAAGGGTGGAAGCTTTAAGCAGAACATTGTCAGAGAATTGAGAGATATCCAGAAGTTGTGTAAAACCAGTTTAAAGCTCTGCTAGTTCACCACAGCATCTGATGAGGTTGTTTTGAGGTGTGTTTCAGTATGGTATATTTATAGATTTAGTTTAAAGTTTACTCCTCTTGGGAGAATTATTGAAATTGGGTCAATGTCTCTTGAGCTCTATCTGTTTGCTGTGTTTTTTTTGACATTAGTGTAATACTCAGGCAAAGCCATGATGGGACAAAGAACAGCCTGAAAGTAAGGTGGTACCAACTTGCACTTCTATTGCACTTCTCACATGTAGGCAGACATTTCCGAATTTTGAAACAAGGAAGAACTGGGCAATGAAGAAGGCAGGTTGGGAAACAAAGGGAAGGAATATGCAAGGCAAAGTGGTGGCTAAAGAAGCACCCATGGTAAACTGGTGAGTGAGAAGTCTGCTGTGCTAAGAGGAATATGCAGATACTTGAGATAGGGGTTTGCAGAACTACAGAAGAGACTTGAAATTGTCTGTAGTAAATGGAGGTTAGTGCTATCCTCTATCCTAGAGTCGTTAATCTGTGAATAAAATAATTTGCTTAATAAGTTTACTACAAGCTGCTTTACTGTGTACATCTCCGAATTGACTGGTTTGCTGCTTCCATCACTTGGAGCTGGACTTGGTGTTAGTCAGGTGGACTTGCAGGAGCTGGAATTGTTTAGGTGACCTGAATGTTGTCTGGTCTGTTCTGTTCCTGTGTGGCCTTATGGAAGTGATTACCTTATCCTAGTCCTAATCTGCACTGTCGGGATTCTATGATCTGATGTGATGAATCAATCTTACTGCTCCCTTTGACTCAACAAACAGGGGTACCTGCAAGTCCAAATTTAAGTTGCAGCTTGAGGGCCAGTATTATTGGGTGGCAGTCACTTGCATACATATGAACATATGAATTAGGAACAGGAGTAAACTTTCAACCCCTCAAGCCTGCTCCGCCATTCAATAATATCATGGCCGATCTGATTCTGGTCTCAACTCCACATTCTGCCCACCCCCAATAAGGTTTGATTCTCCTCTTAGTCAAGAATCTATATACCTCTGCCGTAAAAATATTAATTGACCCTGCCTCCACTGCTCTCTGAGGAAGAGAATTCCAAAGATTCACAGCCCTCTGAGAGAAAAATTCTCATCCCTGTCTTAAATGGAAGGCCTTTTATTTTTAAAGCATGTACCCTAGTTCTAGTCTTTCCTACAAAGGGAAAGATCCTTTCGTTATCCACTTGATGTTTATACCTTCTGTAGAAAAGTACAAAGCGAATGGGTAGGATGGTAGAGATGCAGATAGCAGACATTTAAGGAAGTATTTCATAATGCTCAACAAAGATATATTCCACTGGTGCATCCTTCCCCTAGAAACGTATGTGATCCTGAGGGGACTTAATAGGATGGCTGGTGAGAGAATGTTTCCACTTGTGGGAGATACCAGAAATGGGGAACGTAGTTTCCCAAAATAGGCATTACCATTCAAGAAGACGAGGACCAACATTACAAAACTTCCACGCACTAAAATTCCTCCTTCATGCTGGTTGTGATTGATCTCAGCCGTTTGTAAGGAGCTACAGTTTAGTGGATGTTCCTAGACAGCACAGACCAGGTTAGCAACAAGACACCACAGCCATATTCTCGACGCAGGCGTCCCTTTGCATAAGAGCATGGAGTTCTGCCAGTCTATTAATATTTTTGTATGAAAAGCCTTCATTAAAAATTTAAAATCTTTGTTCAGAAACATGGTTGCTTTTTATAAATTGTTGGATTTTACAATCGCACAGAATATCTCAAAGATATTATCAGCTGCTAAGTTGATTTTCTTTTTGTAACACCAGTTTTGGTATAGAATAGCCTTATAGTGAAACATGGGACCAGTGTCCTGAAGACGAAGAGGGTGGTGAGTGTCTGGAACGAGCTGCCAGAGGCAGTAGTAGAGGCGGGTACAGTTTTGTCTTTTAAAAAGTATTTAGATAGTTACATGGGTAAGATGGGTATAGAGGGAAATGTGGGCAATTGGGACTGGCTTACTGGGCAGCATGGGCAAGTTGGGCCGAAGGGCCTGTTTCCATGCTGTAAACCTCGGTGACTCCAAAAAGCTACCTAGGATGTTGGAGATTTATGATGAATTTGAATACGGGGTCTTGACTTTGTGTGTCAGTATGTTTCTCTCCAGTATACACGCCTACAGGCAACACTTCTTCTGAGCATTTAGAGTCAGTGTCATTACAGCACAATGAGGCCACTTGGCCCATTAAGTCCATGCTGTCTGTACAGCAGCTCAGTCCCATTTACAGTAGTTGGAGAAATGAGGGGGGAAATAAATTTCCAATTCTGGATCCAGAGCCTGTATCTGGCATCTTTATCTGGTGTAGCTGCTTTGCAAAAGATTTGCAATGCAGGAGATTTTTAATCTTTCTGTCTAGACTGAAGCATTTCTCTGGAACTGGATGAAAATTGCTATTTTTTTACTTTTGTGACTTGTGACTTGATTTGTCACATGTACTGGGATACAGTGAAAAGTCTTGCATGCTATACAGACAAACCATACCATACATAGGGAAGGAAAGGAGAGCGTGCAGAATATAGTGAGTGTTACAGTCATAGCTGGGGTGTAGGGTAAGATCAACTTAAGGTGAGGTAGGTCCATTCAAATGTCTGATGGCAGCAGGGAAGAAGCTGTTTTTGAGTCGTTTGGTATGCGACCTCAGACTTTTGTGTCTTTTTCCCAACGGAAGAAGGTGGAAGAGAGAATGTCCGGGGTGCGTGGGATCCTTGATTATGCTGGCTGCTTTTCCGAGGCAGCAAGAAGTGTAGACAGAGTCAATGGGTGGGAGGCTGGTTTGAGTTATGGACTGGGCTACATTCACAACCCTTTGTAGTTTCTTGTGGTCTTGGGCAGAGCAGGAGCCCATACCAAGCTGTGATACAACCAGAAAGAATGCTTGTGGTGAGTTTGCTCCAATGGACTGTGTATCTATTCCATGCCAATCAAGAATCTATCTAACTCAACCTTAAAAATATTCAACGATCCAGCCACCACTACTCCCTGGGGAAGAGAACTTCACAGACTATAACAATCCTCAGAAAAAAATTCTCCTCATCCCCATCTTAAATGGAAGACCCCTTATTTTTAAATTGTGCCCCCCATTTCTAGTATCTCCCACAAGGGGAAACATCCTCTCACCAGCCATCCTGTCAATCAAGTCCAGTGAGGGTCATCTGCCAGGGTTCCTGCCCTTGTTGAATTCTGTTGATAAGTCCTTTATGGAGAATGTCAGTAAAGTGTGGGTTTCCTCTCATCTACAAGTTACTATATTGCCGACAATGAGACTTTAGCCTCACACTGAAGGAGAGGCACTCTGGCTGGGTGCCAAGGGGCTGCTGGTGTTTGGAGATATGTATTCCATTCAGAGTTAGCCCCTTCAGGAGGGGAGAAAACTTGTGACGCAGCCAATTCCACATGATAGTGAAAGATGAGGAATTACATTTTACTGCCAAGTGCAGTCAGAATGTTGCATTTTGAATTTTTGGGCAGAAAATAATGAATAACTGAATTGCCTTTCCTTTATAGAATCACAGAATCCCTAAGTGCAGAAGAAGGCTATTTCATCATAGAATCATAGAACCCCCTTCAGTACAGGAGGCCATTTGGCCCATTGAGTCTGCACCGACCACAATCTCACCCAAGCCCTATTCCCGCAACCCTACACATTTACCCCATCAATACTCTGGCACTAGGGTCAATTTAGCACAGCCAGTCCACCTAACCCACACGTTGTTGGAGTGTGGGAAGAAACCGGAGCACCCGGAGAAAACCCACGCAGACACGGGGAGAAAGTGCAGACTCCCCACAGACAGTGACTGAAGCCGGAATTGAACCAGGGTCCCTGGCGCTGTGAGGCAGCAGTGCTAACCACTGCGCCACCGTGCCGCCCCTAGTGTCACAGTAGGATTTGAACCCATGTCTTATGAGGGTTAGGATCACCAGATTACTAGTCCAATGATATTACCACTACGCCACCATCTCCCTTGGCCCATTGAGTCCGCACCAATCAGAATCCCACCCTGGCCCTATTCCCGTAACCCCCCCCCCATATTTACCCTGCTAATCCCCTGATACTGGGGTCAATTTTTAACATGGCCATTCAACCTAACCCATACATCTTTGGACTGTGGGAAGAAATCGGAGCACCCGGAGGAAACCCACGCAGACAGGGGGAGAATGTGCAAACTCGCACAGACAGTAACCCAATGCTGAAATTGGACCTAGGTCCCTGATGCTGTGTGGCAGCAGTGCTAACCACTGTGCCACCCATAATGCTCTTTCTGACACTTAATTATAATGGATGCTGAAACCTAAATGCACACTGATCTCCACCTGTTGGCTTCTCTGAGTTAGCACAATGGGATGCACAGTGGTTAGCACTGCTGCCTCACAACGCCAGGGACCCGAGTTCAATTGCCGGCTTGGGTAGCTGTCGGGAGTTTGCACATTCTCTCTGTGTCTGCATGGGTTTCCTCCGGGTGCTCCTGTTTCCTCCCACAGTCCAAAAATGTCCAGGTTAGGTGGATTGGCCATGCTACATTGCCCCTTAGTGTCAGGGAGATTAGCAGGGTACATGGGGTTACAGGGATAGGTGCTGGGTGGGATTTGTCAGTGCAGACTCAATGGGCCAAATGGCCTCTTTCTGCACTGTAGGGATTCTATGATTCTATGAGTTCACCGGAGTCCAAAGTTGTGGTTCAAACCCTGCAGCTGCCTTGAGCATAAAATCCAGTCTGATGCTCCATAACTGTGCCGATAAGCAAATGACCCCTCTAAGTTTCATGTTTCACCCAAAAGGGAGAACCTCTAACTAAGGTCACTGTGTTTGCTTGGGTGGATGTAAATGATGCCACAGCACTGTTCACAAATGAGTTCTCTTAGTAACTTGTCCAACATTCTTCCCTCATCCAGCCTCACTGAAACCTGATCAAGCATTCATTTGTCATGTGTGGACGAGTTCTGAAAACCAATTGGAAGCCGCATTTGCCCGTATAACAATGACTACACTGAAAAGTATTGATTGTTATTAAAGCAGCTTGGGTGGGAGCTCCTGACTTCAGTAAAGTCCTTGATCAATGCAAAAAGAAAGTCGCCCTTCCCTCATTTCAAGGTTGTCCTGGAAGATTCAACATGTTAATGGCATGAAGAGTACAACATTTCCAAAAAAAAAGTCCAGACATAAGTGCAACTTGTTGCGAGGAACCTTTCAATGAAAGCTGATCTTGAAAAGTAATCAATTGTTGCGGTTTCTTTGACCTTGGAAGCATTCTTGTAACTTGAGTGTAATGTTGTGATCATTGATTTCTTGTTTTAAGTGGATTGGTAAGTGCTGATCAGGTGAAGATGACTTTGGTGGAACATAATGTATTTTTCTCATATCCCACATGCAGCAGATGCTTCTTGTCAAAGACTGTATGTGTACAAACCATTTCACTTCAGAAAGGACGGTGAAATCTGCCATTGAGTTGGAACCAATTTTAAATGGATTAATTTGGTTATCAAATAAAGGTCAGAAGTATTATTCTTATTCGGTCAAAGCATATTGCTGTCTTTCCACATAGCTGACCGTGTATATTTATTGCGCCTCTCCTAATCATCCATCAGTCAAGTGGACATGGCTGAGGTACTAAATGAGCACTTCTCAGAATAGAAGAGGATGTTAGCTGATCATTAAATAAGGTACGGACAGAGAAATTGGATGGGATAAAAATATGGAGTACTTTAATGGTTGGTAGCAATCCAAGTCAAAAAGTCACTTCTGAATGGGATGCATCATGGGTGGCCCTCAAACTAAAACCTTCTTTAATTATGGGAGTAGTGCCAGAGATTGGAGGACCGCAAATCTTACACACCTATTCAAAAAATGGGAGCAGGATAGACCTGGTAACTACAGGCACTAAATTTAACATTAGTGGTGGGGTATTTGTTAACACGGGTAGTTTTACAATCTTGGTAAGGTTCTTTGAAGTAACAGAGATGGTTAATGAGGGTAGTGCAGTTGATGTTCTGCATATGGACTTTCAAAAGGTGCTTTAAGTACTGCATAAGAAATTTGTTAACAAACTGAAGCCTGTGGGATTAAAGGAACAATGGCAGTGTAGATACAAATTTGGCTAAGGAACAGAAAGTGGTTGTTCAGAGCGAAGAGAAGTATACAGTGATGTCCCTGCGGGGGATAGCATGAGAACCACTGCTCTTTTGGTGTATATTAATAACTTGGACTTGGCTACAGAGGGCAATATTTCAGTGGTAGTAGGTGAGCTGCAACACAGAAATGTAATGAACACTCAGGAGGTAGCAGCTTTCGGGAGGGCATGGACAGAGACGAATGGCAGATGAAATTTAAGATGTGGAGATGCCGGCGTTGGACTGGGGTAAACACAGTAAGAAGTTTAACAACACCAGGTTAAAGTCCAACAGGTTTATTTGGTAGCAAAAGCCAGTGTGGCAAGAGAGCCAAATAAACCTGTTGGACTTTAACCTGGTGGTGTTAAACTTCTTACAGATGAAATTTAATGCAGGGAAGTGTTGTATTATGTTTTGGCACAGAGTACAAAAGCAAGGAAGTTGTGGTAAATGTTTTACGAATCACTGGTTAAGCCTCAACTGGAATATTTTGTCCAGTATGAGGCGCCATACTTTAGGAAGCCTTGGAGAGGGTGTAGAGGAGAATTATTAGAATGGTAGCAGGAATGAAGGGCTTTGAAACTGGAGAAGTTGTTCTTTCTCGCCTTTATTTGCAGCAACAATGGTTAAGGGAAGATTTATTAGAGGTGTTCAAAATTAGGAAGGATTTCAGTAGAGCTAACAAGATACATAGGAACATACGAATTAGGAGCAGAAGTAGGCCAATTGTCCCCATGAGCCTGCTCCACCATTCATTAAGATTGTGGCTGGTCTGATTGTAGCGTCAACCTCATTCCTACCTACCCCGATAAACTTTCACCCCTGCCTTAAAAATATTTAAAGACACTGCCTTTTGTGGAAGACATTTCTTCACCCAAAGAGTGGTGAGCCTGTGGAATTCATTACCCCAAGAAGTAGTTGATGCCAAAACATTGAATGTATTCAAGAGGCAGCTGGATATAGCACTTGAGGCGAATAGGATCAAAGGTTATGGGGAGAAAGCAGGATTAGGCTATTGAGTTGGACGATCAGTCATGATCGTGATGAATGGCAGAGCAGGCTCGAAGGGCCGAATGGCCTCCTCCTGCTCCTGTCTTCTATGTTTCCATGAGAGTTCCAAAGATTCAAGACTCTCAGAGAATAGATTTCTCCTCCTCTCTACCTTTAAAGGGACGAGTCTTTTGTTTTTAAACAGTGACCCCTGGTTCCAGATTGTCCCACAAGAGGAAACATCCTCTCCGCATCCACCTTGTCAAGACCCATCAGGATCTGTTTCAATCAAGTCACCTTAGTCTTCTAAACTTCAGCAGATACAAGCCAAGCTTGTCCAACCTTTTCCTCATAAGACAACTCACTCATTCCAGGTATTGGTATTGTAAACTTTCTCTGAACTACCTCCAATGGATTTACATCTTTCAACTGTTTCCACTGGCAGGAGGGTTGTAATCAGCAGGCACCGACTTGAAGTAATTGGCAAAAGAGCCAGAGAAAAAATATATTTATGCAACAAGTAGTTGTGATCTGGAATGCACTGCCTAGCAGATTCAGCAGTAACTTTCAAAAGGAAATTGAATAAATGCTTGAAAAAAATTTGCAGGGCTATGGGCAAAGCAGAAGATGAAATTAATTAGCTCACTTTTGGATAGTGCTGGTACAGGCATGATGGGTCAAGTGGCCTCCTTGCACACCTGTGCAAGTCCACAGATCCTTGAAAGTGACGTCACAGGTGGAGAAGGTGGTGAAGAAGGCATATGGCATGCTTGCCTTTATAGGACGGGGCATAGAGTATAAAAGTTGGGGTCTGATGTTGCAGATGTGTAGAACGTTGGTTCGGCCGCATCTGGAATACTGCGTCCAGTTCTGGTCGCCACACTACCAGAAGGACGTGGAGGCTTGGGAGAGAGTACAGAGGAGGTTTACCAGGATGTTGCCTGGTATGGAGGGGCTTAGTTATGAGGAGAGATTGGGTAAACTGGGGTTGTTCTCCCTGGAAAGACGGAGGATGAGGGGAGACTTAATAGAGGTGTATAAAATTATGAAAGGCATAGATAGGGTGAACGGTGGGAAGCTTTTCCCCAGGTCGGTGGTGATGTTCACGAGGGGTCATAGGTTCAAGGTGAAGGGGGGGAGGTTTAACACAGATATCAGAAGGACATATTTTACACAGAGGGTGGTGGGGGCCTGGAATGCGCTGCCAGGCAAGGTGGTGGAGGCGGACACATTGGGAACGTTTAAGACTTATCTAGACAGCCATATGAATGGAGTGGGAATGGAGGGATACAAAAGAATGGTCTAGTTTGGACCAGGGAGCGGCGTGGGCTTGGAGGGCCGAAGGGCCTGTTCCTGTGCTGTATTGTTCTTTGTTCTTTGTTCCTACACTATTATTCTATGAAATACTGCGATATATTTGTTGCTACCATTATTTGCTGTTTGTGGGATCTTGTGTGTAAATTGACTTTGCTGATGTAACTAACGAGTGACTGTACTTCAGAAGTGGTTTATTAGTTACGTGGTTAGGTGCATTGGCCATGCTAAATTGTCCCTCAGTGTACCCGAACAGGAGCCGGAGTGTGGCGACTATGGAATTTTCACAGTAACTTCATTGCAGTGTCAATTCAGGGAGTTGGGAAATAGGCTAAAAAGTAGGGCCTCCAGGGTGGCCATCTCTGGGCTGCTCCCAATGCCTCGTGCCAGTGAGGCTAAGAATAGGGAGTTAGTACAATTGAATGCTTGGCTAAAGGACTGGTCCAGGAGGGAGGGCTTCATTTTCCTAGATCAATGGGAAGTTTTCAGGAGAGGATGGCACCTGTACAAGAAGGACGGGTCACAACTAAGTTGGAAGGGCATGAATATCCTGGCTGGGAGTTTTGCTAGTGCAGTTCGGGGGGGGTTTAAACTAGTATGGCAGGGGGGTGGGGATCAAAATATTAGGTCTACAAATGTAGAGGCTGGGGACGAGCTTGGGGCTGGGACAAGGCTGGCAAAGAAGAAGAGCACTCTGGGGGAGGATGACCTCACTGGGCCTGGAGGTCTGGAGTGCTTATACTTCAATGCAAGGAGCGTAGCAGGTAAGACAGACGAACGTAGGGCCTAATGCTCACGAGGAATTTGGATGTGGTTGCGGTGACAGAGACTTGGTTGAAAGAGGGACAGGATTGGCAGCTGAATATTCCGGGGTACAAGTGTTTTAGACGAGACAGAGGAGGGTCCAAAAGAGGTGGGGGAGTAGCAGTATGAGTTGGAGAGCATATTACAGCGGTGCAGAGGGAGGACAATTCAGAGGGGTCGTGTAACGAGTCACTCTGGGTGGAGCTTAGAAACAGGAAGGGCGCAGTCACTATGTTGGGGGTGTACCACAGGCCCCCCAACAGCCCAAGGGAAGTGGAAGAACGGATATGTCAGGAGATACTGGATAGGTGCAGGAAAAATAGGGTTGTTGTAGTGGGAGACTTCAATTTCCCTGGTAAACACTGGAAATCGCTGAGAGCTGGGACTCTGAATGGGGAGGAATTTGTAAAATGCGTACAGGAGGGTTCTTTGGAACAATATGTAGATAGCCCGACTAGAGAGGGGGCTATACTGGACCTAGTACTGGGGAATGAGCCCAGTCAGGTCTTCAAAGTTTCGGTAGGGGAACATGTGGCAAATAGTGACCACAATTCTGTTAGTTTTAGGATAGTGATGGAAAAGGATGAGTGGTGTCCCAAGGGTAAGGTGTTGGATTGGGGGAAGGCTAACTTTAGTGGGATTAGGCAGAAATTGGCAGCTCTTGATTGGGAGAGGCTGTTTGAAGGTAAATCCACATCTGGCATGTGGGAGTCTTTTAAGGAACAGTTGTTAGGGCTACAGGCAGGCATGTGCCTGTAAAAAAGAAGGATAGGAAGGGTAGGATTCGAGAACCGTGGATAACCAGGGAAATTGAGGGACTGGTCAAAAAGAAAAGAGAGGCGTATGTTAGGTCCAGGCAGCTAAAAACGGAGGGAGCTCTGGAGGAGTACAAAGAAAGTAGGAAAGAACTCAAACGGGGAATTAGAAGGGCAAAAAGGGGTCACGAAATGTTCTTGGCAGACAGGATTAAGGAGAATCCCAAGGCATTTTATTCATACATTAGGAACAAAAGGGTTGTCAGGGAAAAAATCGGACCTCTCAGGGACAAAAGTGGGGAATTATGCTTGGAGCCCAAAGAAGTAGGGGAGATCCTAAATGAATACTTTGCGTCGGTATTCACAAAGGAGAGGGATGTGTTGACTGGGAGTGTCTCGGAGGGGAGTGTTGAACTGTTGGAGAAAATCTCTATTACAAGGGAGGAAGTGTTAGGTTTGTTAGAGAGTATAAAGACTGACAAATCTCCAGGGCCTAATGGAATCTATCCAAGGCTGCTCAGGGAGATGAGAGATGAAATCGCTGGGCCTCTGACGCAAATCTTTGTCTCGTCACTGGACGCAGGGGAGGTCCCAGAGGATTGGAGGATAGCTAATGTGGTCCCGTTATTTAAGAAGGGTAGGAAGGATAACCCGGGTAATTATAGGCCGGTGAGCTTGAAGTCCGTGGTGGGGAAGTTGTTGGAGAAGATTCTTAGAGATAGGATGTATGCGCATTTAGAAAGGAATAAACTCATTAACGATAGTCAGCATGGTTTTGTGAGAGGAAGGTCATGCCTCACTAACCTGGTGGAGTTTTTTGAAGAAGTGACCAGAATGGTTGACGAGGGAAGGGCCGTGGATGTCGTCTATATGGACTTTAGTAAAGCGTTTGACAAAGTCCCTCATGGTGAAAAAGGTTGGATCTCATGGGATAAAGGGGGAGGTGGCTAGATGGGTGGAGAACTGGCTTGGTCACAGAAGACAGAGGGTGGTAGTGGAAGGGTCTTTTTCCGGCTGGAGGCCTGTGACTAGTGGTGTTCCGCAGGGCTCTGTATTGGGACCTCTGCTGTTTGTGACTTATATAAACGATCTGGAAGAAGGTGTAACTGGGGTGATCAGTAAGTTTGCGGACGACACAAAATTGGCAGGACTTGCAGATAGTGAGGAGCATTGTCAGAGGCTACAGAAGGATAAATTCTTGATTTCTCGAGGAATTAAGGGCTATGGGGAGAGAGCGGGTAAATGGAGTTGAAATCAACCATGATTGAATGGTGGAGTGGACTCGATGGGCCGAATGGCCTTACTTCCGCTCCTATGTCTTATGGTCTTATAGATAAGCTGGAAATTTGGGTAAAGAAATGGCAGATGGAGTTCAATCCTGATAAATGCGAAGTGATGCATTTTGGTAGAAATAATGTAGGGAGAAGCTATACGATAAATGGCAGAACCATAAAGGATGTAGATACGCAGAGGGACCTGGGTGTGCAAGTCCACAGATCCTTGAAGGTGACGTCACAGGTGGAGAAGGTGGTGAAGAAGGCATATGGCATGCTTGCCTTTATAGGACGGGGCATAGAGTATAAAAGTTGGGGTCTGATGTTGCAGATGTTGGTTCGGCCGCATTTGGAATACTGCGTCCAGTTCTGGTCGCCACACTACCAGAAGGACGTGGAGGCTTTGGAGAGAGTACAGAGGAGGTTTACCAGGATGTTGCCTGGTATGGAGGGGCTTAGTTATGAGGAGAGATTGGGTAAACTGGAGTTGTTCTCCCTGGAAAGACGGAGGATGAGGGGAGACTTAATAGAGGTGTATAAAATTATGAAAGGCATAGATAGGGTGAACGGTGGGAAGCTTTTCCCCAGGTCGGTGGTGACGTTCACGAGGGGTCATAGGTTCAAGGTGAAGGGGGGGAGATTTAACACAGATATCAGAAGGACATATTTTACACAGAGGGTGGTGGGGGCCTGGAATGCGCTGCCAGGCAAGGTGGTGGAGGCGGACACACTGGGAACGTTTAAGACTTATCTAGACAGCCATATGAACGGAGTGGGAATGGAGGGATACAAAAGAATGGTCTAGTTTGGACCAGGGAGCGGCGTGGGCTTGGAGGGCCGAAGGGCCTGTTCCTGTGCTGTATTGTTCTTTGTTCTTTGTAGGCCGACTTGTGACACTAATAAATAAACTTTAAACTTTCGTTGCAAAGAACTTTGGAATGATTTGAATATGGAGTTATGTAATGACAAATTCCTTTTGTTTCTTGGTGGGCTGAATTGCCTCTTCCTGTGCTGTAATGATCTAATAACTCTAAGATCCTCCCTGATGACTCATGTATGCTCTGGGTTCCAGCTGGTAAACAATGTCCCCGAATTTCTTGCACCATGTGTGATTTAAGTTGCAGTCTGGAGGACAATGTGGATTGAATTTGCTCGTAATTACGTAGATCCTAGTTCCTGGTCACAGTCAGAGTCAGTTTGCCTCTATAGGGACTATTAATGTATTGGAGTAGATTCAGTGGAAAATTACAAGGAGGAAGACTGCTAATGGACTCGAGGGTGCCACCTTTAGTCTCATTTTTTGTAAGGCTGAAAATAGGTAAAAATAGAAGCTGGTAAATTCTTTTTTTAAATTGAGTTGGTTGGGTATGGAGACTGGTTTCAATACAGAAACAATCCTGTGCAGATATTGCGCAGGATTTCCAAATTTAGAGATACAAGTGGTTAGCACTGCTACCTCACAACGCCAGGGACCCGGGTTTGATTCCCAGCTTGGGTCACTGTCTGTGTGGAGTCTGCACGTTCTCCCCGTGTCTGCGTGGGTTTCCTCCCACAGTCCAAAAGACATGCTGGTTAGGTGGTTGGCCATGCTAAATTCTCCCTCAGTGTAGCTGAACAGGTGCCAGAGAGTGGCGACTAGGGGATTTTCACAGTGACTTCATTGCGGTGTTAATGTAAGCCTACTTGTGACACTAATAAATAAACTTTGAAACTTGAGCACAAGATGTTTAAACTTTGAAAATTGAAGGGAATAAGCTCTACACTTTATACAAAAGGCTATGAACATGAGTCTTGACAAAGCCATGGTCGGAATTGTCCAGTCTGCATACTTGTTTGACTACCAGATGGAAAATTGAAACTTGGGGTTATGTGAAACGGCACCTAATCTCATCTGGATTCAGTTTTTATTTGCTGCAAACTGGGCATCTGGATTCAGCAAGGAGAGAAGTATGCACTGGCTAGAGATTGTGGCTATAGATATCCCGTGACACAGGCTGACTGACTTTACCTCTTCTTGTATGGCTTCACCAAGCACATAGAGCTGCTGTTGTTTCCCAATAATAGCTTTTAAAAATAGATCAGATGATTAAAATGCATAATATAGTGACAATGGAATTCTTACTGCTTTAGAATAAGATGCAATGGAAAGATATTTGGAAAACCTTTGGGAAAGAGGAGTGAATAGCTATTTGGGGATCTTTCCAGGAATGGGGAAAACATCCATTTCAACATCTGGCATGTTTAGGAGGGCAGGGTTTCTTCTCTTTACACTGTTATCTGTTTCAGCAATTTAAGCTCTAACTCTATTCTGATCTGTGACTGTGCTCAGGCTGGACCTGATGATAACACACACACAACCTTTGTGTTCTGTTTAATCCTGAACTAGCTGCAAGCCTCCACATCCTAGCTACCTACCAGTGCCGCTGCAGTATCACTTGTATTTTCCCCTATTTCACCACCACTCTAGCTGAAGCACTTAAACATGTAGTTGGTAATTTTTTGCCTCTGTTGCTGCCGTGCTTTCAACAAAAAACCCTTTGTATCGTGCCTTTGACAAAGTTCCCTGGACAAGGAGTCTAATTTAAGTCATTCTAAAAGTGCTCTCGCCTTCAGTGGGACTTAATGGGAGATAGAAGACTAGAAGATATGGAGACTGACTTCCATATATCAGGCATATCTCACAACCTGGGGTGTCTAAAAGCACTGCAATCGAAGTACATTTGATATGTAGTCACTGTTGTAATGGAGAAAATGTAGCGACAACCTGAACGTAGTAAGATCCCACAAACAGCAAAATAGAAATGAGTAGGTGGTCTGTTTTAGTGATTAGTTGAGGAATCCGTATTAGCAAGGACTCAAGTTCCCTGATCCTCTTCAAGTGCTCTTAGATTTTTTTTGCTCACCTGAGAAAGGTGGATATCTCTTCTGTTTAATGTCCTATCCAAAAGTTGATATGTCTTGCAGTCCAAATTCCAGCAGTAACTCTCAAGTGGCCAGTGTTTCAGAGGAGGATAAAGAAAACACTTCAAAGACTCTCTAAAGCTCTCCTTGAATTGCAGTGGCATTGGCCTTGATGACTGGGAAGAGCTTATTGCTAATCATTCAAAATGGCAACCTGTCCAACTAGCTAAATCATGCTTTGGGTCCCAAACCCTTGATGAGGCAGAGCAGCAGCGGAGACGGTAATAAAAGGAAGCAAATCCTAGACTCCAGATATCACTCCCTAAGCAGATGTCCTCCCCATATACCCAAGAATGTGAGTTGCGAATCGACCTGGTAAGTCACATGAAGATCCGTTGCAGAAACCTGCGACGCTTGAGAACACATTGTTCTTGAATTAAGGGCACCTGATGAGGGACAAATGGACAGGGATGAATGAGTACTGCACTGGAATATCATCTTAGATCTTGTGCTGAAGTTTCCATTGGGTCTGAAACTCAACTTTCCAACTTGGAAGTGAGAGCCGTGCATGAGATAGGATGTGGACAGCAGGGCTTTGGGTGAGAGTGGTTTATAGTGAGGATTTGATAGGACTCGAGCCAGAATTAGAATCATTGGTTTTCAAAATGAAGGTGACAAGATCTGAGAATTGATAACCATTTACAAGATCAGCTAGCATTGGGACTAGATGGCCCATTTGACTGACCTTAAATTTAGTGGGCATGGAGTCAAGAGATGGGTTTCAAGGACAAAGTGAGCTCGGAAGGCATGTTGAAAACTGGGGAAACTGGAGACAGACCAGAGTTGAAAGGCATGCAGGGCTGTAGATGGTTTTGCTTAGTGGGGAAGGAGAGAAGGCAGAGGCAGCTGACTGGGTCATCTCAATATTAGTGACAACATTTGAACCCTGCTTTTCTTGAATGGCCTACTTCTGCTTCTGGTTTCTATGTTTGCCAGCCTTCTGAATTCTGCCATTTAAAAAAAAAAATGTAACTTGTCCCAAACCTACTTACTGTAAAGAAGACGGAGAGATTTCTGAGATAGCAGATTATAAAAGAAAATTGTGAACACTTCTAGTGAGTCTGCCAACATCTGAAAGAGAAGACCAGTTTTGGGTCGTGATTCAGATGCAATAATGTGAAAGTGCTGCAATATCAACTTGGAGGTCCATCTGATCTGAAGTTGGCTCAAGTTAGGATATCACAATTATGTATTCATTTTTCATTGATTCAAAGTAGCTTCAGTTTTGTAAATATAAACTACAGTGTAATTCAGGTGTGCACAGGAGTTCTTTGAATATAATCCTGATTTGAGTAAGCTTCACACTAAGCAGCAGTGTAACTAGTGCAAAGCAGTTGCTTGTACATCATTTTTGATCTCTCTTAGCCTACTGTCTAGTTATTTGTTAAATGTTTAAAATTGAACATGTATTTCCCTGATAGTGAACAAACACAGTCTCTGGTTATTGGCCAGACCCAGTGGTTCTCGCAGAGTGAAGCATTCTTGCAGAGCGATGCAGCTTTCTAAACATTGCCATGTTCTGCTGTAAAACCAACCCTGGTTTTGAAATGTAATGGCCTTCAGTCCAGTTCTGCTCGATTATAACTGCTTGCTGTGCGTGGTCATAAAATCGATGGCCCAAGTATAAAATCAGAAACTGTTAGAACTGATATAAATTATATTTCAATAAACAGAAATATGAACACATGCTCCCTATTGCTAAGGCAACAAAACAAACCTAGGTAGCTACAATCTTATTCCGTATTCGTAATTACCAAACTAATGGGATTTTTTATTAAGGAGCAGAGGTGAAGTTTGTTGTTGATAAATCAATAATTTGTAGCCAAAGCAGCTGTTTTAGATCTAGAAAAAAGGTTAGAAGAAAAGTTCTGCCTGGGTGGCATGTGGCACTGCTGCCTCGCAGCGTGAGGGACCTGGGTTCAATTCCAGCCTTAGGTGATTGTCTGTGTGAAGTCTGCACATCTCCCCGTGTCTGCATGGGTTTCCTCCAGGTGCTCTGGTTTCCCCTCTCAGTCCAAAAATGTGCACATTAGGTGAATTGAGCATCCTAAATTGCCCCTTAGTTTCCCAAGATGTGCAGGTTAGATGGATTAGCCATAGTAAATGTGCAGGGTTGTGGGAAAAGGGTGGGGTGGTGGGCATGGTTATGATACTTTGTCAGAGAGTCGTTGCAGACTCGATGGGCCAAATGGCCTCCTCCTCCACTCTAGGGATTCTCTGACAACCCAGAGAGATGTTGAAAGCCTAATAATGTAGTATAATGAGACTTTGAGAAAGGTTTCGAGTATGTCCTGTACACAAGCTGGAGGTATTGGATATTCCAGGTCAAACTTGGGAGGTGAATGAGGAGTTGGCTGAAAGGGAATAAACTAGACTTCACGGAGTCATTTCAGGCTAGAAAAGAGATAGACTCCCTACAGTGCAGAAGGAGGCCATTCGGCCCATCGAGTCTGCAGCAACCACAATCCCACCCAGGACCTATCCCCATAACCCCTCATATTTACCCTGCTAATCTCCCTGACATTAAGGGGCAATTTATCATGGTCAATCCACTTAACCCGCACACCTTTGGACTGTGGGAGGAAACCAGAGCACTCGGAGGAAACCCACGCAGACGCAGGGAGAATGTGCAGACTCTGCACAGACAGTGACCCAAGCCGGGAATCGAACCCGGGTCCCTGGCACTGTGAGGGAGCAGTGCTGACCACTGTGCTGCCCCTACTGATGGATTAACTAAATCCCAAGTATTTGGGATGGCCCCACTGTTGTTTATAAAGCTCAATTGGAATGTCAGTTGGTCAAATTTTCAGATATTTCCAAATTGAGTTGGTGAGAATAGGGCAATACAATGAAATCGGGAGTTTCAGAAAGTCAGTGGATCTACAGTAGATAAAATTCAATAAAGAACAAAGAACAGTACAGCACAGGAAACAGGCCCTTCGGCCCTCCAAGCCTGTGCCGCTCCTTGGTCCAACTAGAACAATCGTTTGTATCCCTCCATTCCCAGGCTGCTCATGTGACTATCCAGGTAAGTCTTAAACGATGTCAGCGTGTCTGCCTCCACCACCGTACTTGGCCGCACATTCCAAGCCCCCACCACCCTCTGTGTAAAAAAACGTCCCTCTGATATCTGAGTTATACTTCGCCCCTCTCACCTTCAGCCCGTGACCCCTCGTGATCGTCACCTCCGACCTGGGAAAAAGCTTCCCACTGTTCACCCTATCTATACCCTTCATAATCTTGTACACCTCTATTAGATCTCCCCTCATTCTCCGTCTTTCCAGGGAGAACAACCCCAGTTTACCCAATCTCTCCTCATAGCTAAGACTCTCCATACCAGGCAACATCCTGGTAAACCTTCTCTGAACTCTCTCTAACACCTCCACGTCCTTCTGGTAGTGCAGAAGGAAGCAGCAAGAGTTAACGTATTAGAAGAAAAAAATGGCGATACGCTTAATGATTGTGATTCAAGATGTAAGGGCAGAGGCTGAGTTTTTTGTTTGTTTTATGTTTGTTTTATTAGTGTCACAAGTAGGCTTACATTAACATTGCAATGAAGTTGCTGTAAAAATGAGTAAAATGAAATGAGAGTGGTAATGGATTCAATACTGACCACTTCAGTCATCAGAGATCAGTAATCCATAAAGCCAACATAATACTGAGCAATATTGCCAAATGAGCAGGGAACTAGAGTGTCCTTCTGACTGAATCTCTGCAGCGTTGAAGATGAATTACATCATTTATTATTGCGGTTGTCTACCTTTGGTAATAGATTGGAAAAATGCTGCATTTAGTCTCCCCCAGTCCCAGATAGACATTTTTCAAGAAAACTCTTGACTACTTGAGATACTGTGATGACTGTGAAGTTTGAGTCAAGACCTTTAAAAAAGGAAGGGGTGCGAGAAACTTTAGTACCTTGGTTTTAAAACAAGAACTTCCAATGTGAGCAAATTTTCAGTACTTTAACACTTAGCCTGATGGTAGTTTTACTACTACCCTACCTCTATTCTTCCAAAGTCACATTTTCCTCTATAGCTTTTGACATGTTCTCCTCTGCAGTTACTGATCCATTTGTGTTCAGGTTTTATGGTTACAGCATCTCTGCATACCTTCTAAACTTGCCATTCTTATTCTGAGCTTTTGCAGTGATTATTGGCAAGGTATTGGGCCATGGAAAGGTTCACAGTCCAACCCAATCCTGAGCTCGCCCAATGTCCATACTCATGGACATCAGTAAACATCAGAACAAAAACTCTGGCTGATTCTTTTTTCCAAAGAGTTTGTCCCCAACTGAGGTGTTGTGATAGCTGTCACACATCATACTGGCATGGTGTTCAGACAATAAAGGAGGATGAGATGCTAGAATCATGCCCCAAAAATAATCTATGCCTCCAGGAAAGATTAAGATAAAAATGACAAAAAAAAGTACGTTTAATAAATAATGGTAAACACAAAAAATTAATAGATTAATCCTGGACTACTTTGGTAACTTGTCGCAGTATCTCATTTGCTGTAAGTTTTTTTGAATTACTTCAAGAAAAACTCTGGTGTGAAACCTTTTTTAATAAATCTGAATAAAACTTGATGTGATATCATCTGAGGTTGACTTGTGGGCGGCACGATGGCATAGTGGTTAGCATTACTGTCTCACAGCACCGGGGACTCCGGGTTCAATTCCCGGCTTGGGTCACTGTCTGTGTGGAGTCTGCACGTTCTCCCCATGTCTCTGTGGGTTTCTTCTAGGTGCTCTGGTTTCCTCCCACAGTCTGAAAGGTGTGCTGGTTAGGTGCATTGGCCACGCTAAATTCTCCCTCGGTGTACCTGAACAGGCACCGGAGTGTCGTGATTAAGGGATTTTCACAGTAACTTCATTGCGCTGTTAGTCTAAGCTTACTAATATATAAACTTTAAACTTGTTAGAATTGATTGGCTGAGTTGACTGGTTCAGAAAGTTGAAGTTACTACCAGTGCAGTGGTGTGAAATCTTTATCTCCCCTTCCAAACTCTCGCAAATCTGTTAATGGACACTTGAGTCCCTGCCAACTTGTTAATGTGCTGCATTGTGCGAAAGGAACCTACTGTGCGTCAATGGATGTGGGTGATGATCTTGGTCTACATCATCCTATACCGTCCATATGCACACACACGCACCACCCCCACGCCTTCCAACATCCCCTTGATTTAGAAATGTTCAAAGTAAGATCATTGCTGTGCTGGCAGTTGAATGTTAGATCATGAGTTAGAACAAGAGCCTTGTTGTGTGCTGGCTTGGCTGGTTATGATACAGGCACTGATTTATGCTTCACAGCTGACACAGGGCCAGGCAACTGGCAGACAGCCGTAGGTTGAGCATGCTTCTGCTTCAAGACTATAGAGTGAGCAGGATCTGGGCCTTGTGCTGAGTGATGTCTCTGCTTTGCTGCTTCTCCCTCATTGCTCAGTTTAAGGACTGAAAACTTTTGCATATTTGAAACATGCTTCTACTTTAGAAATAGAAGAGGAAATTAGATCCTCTTCTACTGTCTCTTCAAAAAAATGTATTTGCATTCATATCGCGCCTTTCACATTCTCGGGACATCCCAGAACACATCATGACCAATATGGCTGTTTTGAAGTGCGTTCACTTGTTTTATTGGGAAATTCACTTGCCAATTTGTGCGCATGTGCTCCTACTAAGAGTACTGCAATCGATCACCAGTTCATCTGTTTTAGCATTGTTGCTTAAAGAATGAATATTGGTCCAAACACTGGTCTTTGAATTAGACCACAGCACCTTTTACTTTCATCTAACAAGGCAGACGGAGCCTCAGTTTAATGTCTGATGCAAAAGACAGCACTTAGGCAGGGCAGCACGGCATTAGAGTTGTTCTAGATTGTGTTCAAATCTTGGAACTGGACTTCCACCTTCCTCAATCTGTGACTTGGAGGCAAATGTTGCCACTACTGAGTGAAAGCTGAAGACTTCCAAAGTGACACACTGGTTAGCACTCCTGCCTCTCAGCGCCAGGGACCCGGGTTCAACTCCCGGCTTGGGTCACTGTCTGTGTGCAGTTTTCACGTTCTCCCCGTGTCTGCATGGATTTCCTCCGGGTGCTCTGGTTTCCTCCCACAGTTCAAAGATGTCCGGGTTAGATGGATTGGCCATGCTAAATTGCCCCTTAGTGTCAGGGGGACTAGCGAGGGTAAATGCATGGGGTTATGGGGATAAGGCCTGGGCAGGATTGTAGTTGATGCAGACTTGATGGGCTGAATGGTCTCCTTCTGCACTATAGGATTCTATGATTCTAAAGCAATTCTGTACCACTATCCAATGTATTCAGGTAGCAATTATTTTCTCAGTAATACACACACACACACACACACCCATTGGTTCTGGTGCAAGTTTTAGCATTCCTCCTGCCATCCTGTATACAATCATAGAATCCTGACAGTGCAGAAGAGGCTATTCGGCCCATCGAGTCTGCACCGACTCTCTGACAGAGTAATTTACTCAGGCCCTATACTACATCCTATCCCCATAACTCCACGCATTTATCACAGCTAATCCATCTGACCTCAACATCTTAGGACACTAAGAGGCAATTTAGCATGGCTAATCCACCTAACCTGCATATCTTTGTACTGTGGGAGGAAACCGGAGGAAAGCCACGCAGAAATGGGGAA
Source organism: Mustelus asterias (assembly GCF_964213995.1). Classification (NCBI taxonomy): domain Eukaryota; kingdom Metazoa; phylum Chordata; class Chondrichthyes; order Carcharhiniformes; family Triakidae; genus Mustelus; species Mustelus asterias. Next base: position 103,745,801 of record NC_135814.1, on the reverse strand, counting down.
AATGTGCAAAGTCCACACAGGCGGTCACCCAAGGCCGGAATTGAACCCGGGTACCTGGAGCTGTGAGGCATGAGTGGAGTGGACTCTCCACTCACGCTACAGTTTGAATGTGGCACCACCTTGCCTGTATGACTCCATCCCACATGAGATGCTGTCTTATTTATTTATTAATTAGTCACACGTAAGGCTTGCTTTAACATTGCAGTAAAGTTACTGTGAAATTCCCCTAGTCACCACACTCCGGCACCTGTTTGGGTACACTAAGAGAGAATTTAGCATGGTCAATGCACCCTAACCAGCACGTCTCTCGGACTGTGGGAGGAAACCGAAGCACCCGGAGGAAATCCACACAGACACGGGGAGAACGTGCAAACTCCACACAGACAGTGACCCAAGCTGGGAATTGAACCCATGTCCCTGGTGCTGTGAAGCAGCAGTGCTAGCCACTGTACCGCCTCAAAATCTATGTCAGGTGTGGGATTTGAACCCACGTCTCCCGAAGAGACTGCGACCTGAACGCAACGCCTCAGACCGCTTGGCCATCCTGACTCACTTTTGTGGTATTGCTAAATGTTTTGGTCTTTTGTGGTATTGTTAAATTTTGCTTTGGATAAATGTATGTCTAGCTCGTACTGTACCATCCTTTCACTAGCTCACATGTATGCCACTAGCCCCAGTACAGTTAGTATTTTTAGTTGGAGCAAAGCTGCTTGAAAAGAAAATTATTTGAAGGAAAGATCAGATGAAACCACAGAGTTGTGACCCTTTAATTCTAATCTCAAATGTGCGCTTCTCCTTAATTACAGCTGAAGATAAAATGAGTCTAGTAGTAAAAGACTTGACCTTTCAGCCTGTTATTTCCGAAGCATCCCAACTATATCTATCATTTTAATATGATTTTCAGAATGTGAGCACTGACTCCTTATCTTCCAATCACACCCATATTTAATAAACTGTTTCCTTTATTTAATTGCTCCATCCTTTTGGGACAGAGCCAAAAACGGGACTAAAATTCCCATTTGAAAGTGAGCATGAATAAACTGGGATTGATATAGCATCTTTTAAATGCTTGCAGATTGTTCCAAACTACACTGCCACCAACTAATTACTTTTGAAATCTAGTCATTGTTTTAGAGGCAAACACGTTAACCAATTTGTGCATGGGTTCAGTACTCGGACCAGCTGTGGTAGTTCATGGAGGGCTTCTTCTTTGCCTTGCCTTGTCCCACATGTGATTTGGAGTGGTAACCTGCAAGATATGTCCCCTCTGTAATGGAGAGAGATGCCTATGGTCCTTTGTGGACTATGGCTAATCACCGACCTCACAGCAACAACCCACTAGTGGCAAATTATTAACTAATTAATCTATCTCGTGTTGTTTTATGTGTAAATTTTGGATATGACACTGAGAGAACAGTTTCTCTTTTGCAATCCTCCTGGTTGGGTGCACAGTGTCAATTTAATAACTTATTGATTGACAGCACCTTTAACAAAGCAGCACTTCCTCACTTCTGCACTCAAGATTATATGCTCAAGTCTTGGAATAGGGTTTAAGTACACAAGCTACTGCCCTAGAGACAGGAGAGCTACCAGAGTGAAGTCTGATACTTAGCAGTAGAAATTTCTGTAATTCTTGAGTGGGATGCTGAGTGCAGTAAGCATGGCAGCAAAGTTTTAATTCTCATAGCCTCTTCGAGGTGGCGTCCATATTGGACCCAATGTGCATTCTGCTTAATTTCCCATCCAATGAGGTTTGCAGTTAGTTGCAAGTCCATGGTTGTTATGATTAATGGCTCCTCTCTCCAGAAGATGACCCAGATGAGCTATGCTGAGTTAACCGATCTCTCCGCTGTGACAGCAGTAGCAGTGTCACTATTAAAATTGGAATTCCTGAGCTAAAGCAGGAAATATCGGCCACACTTTTAGCTGTGAATGGTAATAAAGCAGCTATTACTGAAAAGTGCATGGAAGTGAAAATCTGGTGAGGATGGTGGGTGGCACAGTGGTTAGTACCGCTGCCCCACAGCGCCAGGAACCAGGGTTCAATTCTGTTCTTGGGCGACTGTGTGGAGTTTGCACATTCTCCCTGTGTCTGCGTGAATTTCCTCCGGGTGCTCTGGTTTCTCTCTCACTCCAAAGATATGCGGGTTAGGTTGATAAGTCATGCTAAATTGTCCCTTAGTGTGAGGGGGGATTAGCAGGGTTAATAGTGGGGTTATGGGGATACAGCCGAGTAGGATTGGTGTTGGTGCAGGCTCAATGGCTCAATGGTCTCCTTCTGCATTGTAAGGATTCTATAATTCTTGGTCGCAATGTCCCCATTCTTGCCTCGCTGAGTCAAAGCCACTTGTTTTTAACTGCCTGCTGACTCTGATTAGCTAGGAAAGAGATGGGCCAAATTGGAACTCTACAATCGTAAGCAATTAGGAGAGTTTGCAAAGTTTTTTTTTGATTTGGATAACTTTAAGTTCTTTCTCCTTTCTCTCATTAGTCTGAGATCCTCTCTCATTTTTTGCAGGTTCTTGATTGTTTTGTCGTTTCCCCCCCCCCCCCGCCGCCCCTTTGACTAGCTGATAATTTGTTGCTCTTTTATATTGTGGACTGTTACAGCAGGAAACTGTCCCACCTCTCTCGCTTTCAAGGCCGTGTTTATGCAAGGATCAATAGTGAACTCGAAACACCGAAAAGGGTCAGGACAGTGGCTTTGTGGTTCCGTGTGGTCCATGTGAAGTGACCAGAATGTGAGTTTAATATTGGGTGAGAGAGGATATTAGAGTCATAGAGGTTTACAGCATGGAAACAGGCCCTTCGGCCCAATTTGTCCATGCCGCCCTTTTTTTAAAAAACCCTTAAGCTGGTCCCAATTGCCCGCACTTAGCCCATATCCCTCTATACCCATCGATGTAACTGTCTAAACACTTTTTAAAGGACAAAATTGTACCCGCCTCTACTACTACCTCTGGCAGCTTATTCCAGACACTCACCACCCTCTGTGTGAAAAAATTGCCCCTCTGGGCACTTTTGTATCTCTCACCTTAAACCTATGCCCTCTAGTTTTAGACTCCCCTACCTTTGGGAAAAGATATTGACTATCTAGATGATCTATGCCCCTCATTATTTTATAGACTTCTATAAGATCACCCCTCATCTATGCTCCAGTCTATCCAGCCTCTCCTTATAACTCAAACATATTGCTATGCTTTCTAGGATCAGAAACACTCTTTACCGCTGATGTATCTTGAAGCCCTTATCAATCCACTCACAGGCAGCGACCATCCTTGTTTAACATCTCTTAAAGAAGGGGCCTTTTCAACAGGCCTGCATTGCAGCGCTCTCCTGAGAAAAGTGGGTGTTGAAACTTGCTTCAACAGTTGTCTCACCAACTGAGTTAGATGACAATATGCGCATAGCATAGATCAAATGGAACTCCCAACACCATTCTGCCTCGGTGTTTACATAACCCTTGAAGTCAAACCACGTCCTGCACAGGGTCAGGAATGGTAGAATCACTTTCTAAAACCGGAATAGTCTTGATCATCTTGTTTGAAATATTGTCATGAGTTATTAAGCTGTTTAACTTTTCAACACCAGCAAATGGCTGTCCTGAACACCTGCATGACACATGCTTTTTGAGTTAATTGAAATCCCAAGTTTTTCCATCAACATGCATTGTGTTAACTGAATAATTTTGTTGGATGGCTCCCATTTAAGGTTAGACTCCACATGCTTTGCGTTTACAGTCAGAGCTGCACTGTGCACCTGTTCCACCATTTCAGCAACATGTCAAGTGATGGCCAGTTCAACTCACTGTGATGCTTCATTTTCTCTCTCAATCCAGCATTCCAAATTTAGTTTTGTATCGGTGGGTGGGAGAAGGAGGGTGAATGGACCGAGTGAATGTTTAAGTTTTTAAGTTTATTTATTGGTGTCACAAGTAGACTTATAGTGAAGTTACTGTGAAAATCCCCTAGTCACCACACTCTGTTCGGGCACACTGAGGGAGAATTTAGCACGGCCAATGCACCCTAACCAGCACATCTTTCGGACTGTGGGAGGAAACTGGAGCACCCGGAGGAAACCCACGCAGACACGGGGAGGACGTGCAAACTCCACACAGACAGTGACCCAAGCCGGGAATCAAACTCTGATCCCTGGCACTGTGAGGCAGTAGTGCTAACCACTGTGCCACCGTGCCGCCCAGAGAGGTGTATGAACAGGGCTAGCTGGGCTCGCTACTTCAACGTAACTGCTCACCAGCATTACTGAGTGTGGGGAAAAAGTGTGCAACCCTGTTTGTGAGCGTTAGACTCAACTATTCGACCAAGTTACTATAGAGTTAACGGACTGGTGAACAAATTGCGGCATCTCAAGACCGCAGTGATGACATTTTGGGTTGAGTTGAAAGCAAGTTTTGTTCAGCTCTGGAGACTTCTGCAGCTTTTTTCCATTCTGTGAAACTTTGTGAATGTAAAGAGGAAAGTTGGATGTCAGTAAAAGAGCCTCAGATGTAAGCTGAAGCTTTGACCAAACCTGCACTCTAATTTCCTGTCTTGGATTCTTTGGCTGAGAGCTGAGTGTGGAGCACGTAGCAGAGTCAGCCCCTTTGGAATGGGTTTGCAAGGACAGAGGAAGGAGGCAGTCTCTTCATTTCATAAATGCTGTGGTGTAGGCTGAATTCATGTCCCGCGAATGTCTGATATAAATCATGAACTATATAGCCTTAAGAGTTGATCAGGAGTGGAATTCAAAGCTGCAGGCAAACGTGGATGATGTCATTAGCTGGGAGATTGAAGCTGCCGTCAGTTTATGTAAATCAAACCAGAGATTGTGCTGCAGCTTGTAACTCAATCCAGGTCAACTGCTTTTATAATATGTGCAGGGCTAGAAAATACATTTTTCTTAAATATCCAAAGCTGTGCAAATCTGTAAAGTACAAAAAAAGGGTGGATAATTGAGGAGAGAAGAAAGAGAGCAGAAGGAGGCTGACAATTGTGCGGTAAAGTTAAAAGGGTATTTGAAATGGGCTTCCGGAGACTGCCACAAAACAATTTAGGATCCAGCCGATTAGCACGCATTTCATTGATTTGGGGCATTAGGTAACCAGATTCTCCGTTTTTAAACTTCTTGCCAGGCTCCTCCAGTGCTAAGTAGCCACAGTGTTTGATCACTCGGCCTCCAGTGTTGTTTTCAGATCTTCCTCAGCCTTCAGAGCAGGTTGGGTCTTGGAAGTGCTCGGAATTGTCACTTTTAAAAATTGACAGTGAGAGTTTTGGAGTCCCTCAGTGGCAGCAATTCGCACCCCATTGTCAGATCCAACTCGATGTTTCAAACATTGTCATGAGATTTTTCAGCCCTACTGAAGGTACGAGTAACAGGACGGCCTTTGTGGAATGTGTTGATTGGTCTGTCGGCAGTTCCGAGCTGACCTGCACACATGCTACTGCTCTGTGGTAATGCAAGTTTCGCACAGTATTTCATCACAGCTGTGCGACTTGTTCCCTTGTGTGAATTGTACGACAGTGCAATTCCACAGCATCCATTACTCCGTTTGAAGCATTGAAGTTGCACGGTTCTCTCGGCAGTAACTTAATGTCCACGGACTGACCATATGGGACATTGAGAGCTATTCCTGAATGCTCCTATGAATAATTACTCACCCCTTTCTCTGTAAGAATTGAACAACCTGCGGGGGATTAGAGTAGAGAGGTTTATGATCTCCTTTTGAACCCTTTTACTTAAACTGCAGCTGTATTACTCACTACTTTTTGCCAACCCACTGAACTGACCCCCAACCCCGCCCTACCTCATGCTGCAGTGGTTGATTGACACTGTACCTTTTCCCTTGCTCATGTCCAGTCCCTAGCTGAAGTGACCACTGTTTGACTGTGGCATTCTTCACAGATGAACACATTCCTGTTTTCACCCGATGTCCTCGTAAAGAGACAAGGATAGCAGGAGTGGGAGCCCCTGATGCATTCTCTTTCTGTGTGCCCCCCACCCACTCCCTTTCCCTGATAATTAGCTCAATTGTTGTGCTTCAACCCCACACCAGCAGAGATCATGGAGGAGTCATTTTTAAAAATTCATTTCGCGGGATGTGAGCGTCGCTGGCTGGGCCAGTATTTATTGCCCGTCCCTAAATAATTCCACTTTTTTTTTTGTTGAATTCAAATTTCACCAAGTACCGTGGTGGGATTTGAACCTGGGTTCCCAGATCTTGCTCTGGGTTTCTGGATTACTAGTCCAGTGACAATACCACTGCCTCTTGAGCCTGGGATTGTTGTCTGTGCGTTTTCATGCTACATTGGTTATAAATATTCAAGATAGGGACTCTATTATAGGTGCCTGCTTTCATTTCAATATTCCAATTAAAATAACTCTCTCTGGATTGCAAAAGTCATTCCTAAACGCACCTCCGTTGGCTTTTATTTAAATTCAAGACTAAAAATGTATGTGGAAGATGTTGGGGGGAGGGGTTGTGGAGCACAACTCCAGATGGTGCATGATTTATATATAAATGGACCATCTTTTATAGTGCAAGTGGCATTGATGCTATCTGACCTGAATGACATGCTGTGGCCAATAACATAAAGCACTGTAAATTACATTACAGACCCGGCCTGCTGCACTTGGCTTAGCGTGTACAAAATAATTGTTGGGAATACGTATAACGTGGTAGAATTTAAAATAAAATCTAATAGAAATCTGTGGTCACATCTGCCTTCAGGTACCCTCCGGTTCATTATCTGTAGTAATTCGATGCCTTTTCAGTAATGGGGATCAGAGTTCTAGAGTAGCGACCCAGCAGGCAGAGGTCTACAGGTTAATATAAGCTGTCCATTATACTTCTGCGAGAATTAATTTTTGCTTAACACCTGCAGATTTCACATGTCATGAAGCGTACTTGAAGGACATGATGCATTTTCTCTGCAAATTGGCTGCTATATGTGCCCTGGGGAATTGGGTCTAATGGCACCTGCCTTTATCCAGGAGAGAAACACTGTCAAAGTATCGTCCAGTTTGCTTCAATGTTGATGGCTGAATTTAAAGGAATTGGTGTGAACTCATGGAATTGACAAGTGTGTCCCTTTGAAGTTGGAGGTAATTTGGGTGTGATGCATTTGAACAATAGCAAGACCCAGACTATGGCATCACTCTCTGCACTGGTTTCTTTTAAAATTTCTTACCCAAAGGATATGTTGCATTGAGTTTCTGTTTAAATTTGCTCCTTCTGCTGTCTGATTAAAATGGTTTACATTAGTGGATTGGCTGTTGCACACCCGTGGGAACTAACTGCAGTTTCCGCAAGGATAAAGGGAAAAAGGTCAATCCAGGAGATCTGATATGCAGAGTTTGCTGGAAAGCGCATACCATCTGAAAGGAGAAGGGATGTTGTGCTGCGTGGGACCCTTTCATTGTTTGATAGAGGGTCCCGTCTGAAACATGAATCTGGGTGCTCCTCTTTCCTGCTGTGCATTCTCAGCATGGTGTTTATTTAAGTTAGGGTTATGGTTCTTTTCGGAGCACACCAGTTGTAAAATAACCTTGATGTTGGAACCCTTTGTTCCTGTAGTGCTCTGGGGCTAATCATATTTGTATTAATCATACAATGGTCCATGCCAGTTGCTGTTTATCTCTTCTTCCCCTGTTTGAGACTATTCGCTACAGATTTAAAAAATAAGCGGTGCTGCCCAGAATGTGTTTATGTTTATTCATTGTCAACGTCTAGTTGTCCTGGGAAGATGGTGGTGAGTCACCTTGGACTACTGAAGGTGTGGTGGTTGACTCAACTTGGAGGTTTGCTTGGCCAATTCAAAGGGCAGTTAGGAGACGATCAGAAAAACAGAAAATGCTGGAAGTACTCAGCAGATCTGGCAGCATCTGTGGAGGAAGCCAGAATTATCATTTCAGATCTGCGACCTTTCATCAGAACTTCTAATGTATGGTGCATCTGGCACCCGGTACTGAATGAGCAGGGATTTTCTCCAATTAAAACACTTGAGGAGACTAATTGAAACACTGACGTAAGTTCCAGTCACAACCTTGGCGTTTAACTAAATACCTCCCATCTGCTCCTGAAATCCCCCTTGAATGTGAGCAAATGAACGCTGGTTCCCATGTCCTAACTCTCACCAACTCCTGTTTTTCCCTCCGACACCTCAAGTTAAAAATTCCCATCCTCTAATCTTTTTGAGTCTCATCCTTCCCTCTCTGTGTAAACGTCCCCAGCCCCACTCCAATTCTGGATTCTCGCACATCGTCAAATTCCTTCAGCTTTCCACTGATAGATGTGCCATCAGGGTGTAGGTCCCAACCCTCGGCTGCCTCTCCCTAAAGCTCAATGCCTTGCTATCTCACTCTCCTCCTTAAGTTCCTCCTTTTTAAAACCATTTGGCCACCTGTCCTAATAACTCTTTCTTTAAATTGGTGCCGGTTTTATATTTGGCTGATTTAAACTGCTGTTGCGGGTTCATGAATTGAATCTTGAGTCGCAGAGGATGATTCTTCCCACGGAATTATCCCCTAGCACCTACCTCTGCCTGAGAGAGAAGGATTGGGGGCAGGGATTAGCGCTGGAAAGAGACAGTTGTGACAATGGCTCTAAGGGTTTTCTTGTAGCTGTTGCTTGAAATTTGCTGTTGAGTCGTATCTCTTGTCAAGTGGTTTAGTTTGCAAAATGATTTGTGAAGGATTTTGTTGGACTCCAAAAACAAACTGCTGATGTAAACAGAATCCCAGTGCAATGTGGTCCGTTCTAAACTCATCTGAACTGATGAGCTCGGGGCTGTCCCACACCTACCTGTCCTGCTGCTACTGGCCACATTCTCAGTGCTCTTTGGTTATTTAGAAGTGAATTGGTCACAAATCCCTGCCCCCAATCCTTCTCTCTCAGGCACAGGTAGGTGCTAGGGTGTAATTCCGTGGGAAGAATCATCCTCTGCTACTCTAGATTCAATTCATGAACCCGCAACAGCAGTTTAAATCGGCCAAATATCAAACAGGCACCAATTTAAATAAAGAGTTATTCGGATAGATGATCAAATGGTTTTAGTAAGGAGGAGAGTGAGATAGCAAGGCATTGAGCTTTAGGGAGAAACAGCCAGGGGTTGGGACCTACACCCTGATGGCACAATTATCAGTGGAAAGCTGAAGGAATTTGATGATGTGCGAGAATTCAGAATTGGTCAGCGATGCAGGCCTTTGTTAGCACACCTGAAGCACAAGTAGCAGGTGTTTTGGTGCTGATACCCCGTGGCCTCATTAGTTAATCCTCTCTCCGGCTGTCAAACTACATCCTTTTTTTTGAATGGAGTAAACTGAGAATTCAGTCTTGTTGATTAATGTCTTTAAGTGCAGCATTGTTAAGGTAGTTACAGAGCACTGTCCGTTCACTGCTATTTTTCTTGGCTTGGATCAGAAGTTCCACTGAAGGCAGGCCGCTATTGAGGCAGCTCACACAGCTGCCTCGGTGACTTCCTGCCTTGGATTTGAGATGTCAGATGGAAAGTCTCACTGTTTGTGTACACTAAAGACACACCAACTGTGGCAGCCACATTGGCTGAAGTGAAGGACAGATTTGTCCCGAGCCACAGCATTGACTTAAAAGGGCTGCGCAGAGGTTAGAGATCAGAATGGAGGGTGATTTTGGAGCCTGGTGCAGTGACAGAATCAAAACAGGAATATTTGCTTCCAAGTCGAATTACCATTTGCCAAAATGGCTTCAATGTTTTGGGGGGAGGAACATCAATTTAATGAGTTTCAGCTGTTGACTTGGTTATGCCTCATGTTTCAGCTGCTTATTATTGGAAGCATTTTTTGGGACACAGGGAATAATGGTTGCTGCTCGGATGGTAAGGGTAGTCATAGAGGTTTACAGCATGGAAACAGGCCCTTTGGCCCAACTTGTTCATGCCCCCCCCCCCCCCCCCCCCCCCCCCCCCGTTTTTAACCACTAAGCTAGTCCCAATTGCCCCCATAAAGATAGTGTTTAACAGCACTACACAGAGGGCACCAGGATCACACGGTTGATCTGTGCTGGGGTGGAAGGAGGAGGCGTCAGTCTTCCTGGGCTAAAAGAGATGAATCAGCTCAAGTTCCTTCCCCTGATTGCAGGGTGGCACAGTGGTTATCACTGCTGCTTCACAGTGCTAGGGACCCAGGTTCAATTCCGGCCTTGGGTCACTGTGCGGAGTTTGCACATTCTCCCCGTGTCTGCGTGGGATTCCTCCGGGTGCTCCGGCTTCCTCCCGCACTCCAAAGATGTGCAGTTAGGTGGATTGGCCATGCTAAATTGCCCCTTAGTGTCAGGGGGATTAGCAGGTTATTCAAAATATTCAAACATTCTGCCTCAACCACCTTTTGAGGAAGAGAATTCTCACAACCCTCAGAAAATATTTTTCCTCATAAATACGTAGGGTTACGGGGATAGGGCTTGGGTGGGATCGTGGTTAGTGCAGGCTTGATGGGCCTAATGGCCTCCTGCAATGTAGGGATTCTATGATTCAGTTGTCTGCTCCATTCACGGCTTTTGTTGCCTTTGAGTTCGAGCAGTCCAGTGTTGGCCTCCACATTCTACCCTCCATAACTTGCACCAGGTTCTCTTCCTCCACCCTGTGCTCGCTGACCTACCTTGGCTACGGGTCCAGCAAGCTGTTAGTTTTTATGTTCTCATCCTTTTCAAATTCTTTCACCTCACCTCTTCCTATCCCTGCAACATCTTCCAATCCCTCCTTGAAAGATCCTGAGGGGACTTGACAGGGTGGATGTGGAAAGAATGTTTCCTCTTGGGGGAGAATCTAGAACTAGGGGCCACTGTAGGGCCACCCATTTAAGGCAGATGAGGAAAAATATTTTCTGAGGGTTGTGAGAATTCTCTTCCTCAAAAGGTGGTTGAGGCAGAATCTTTGAATATTTTTACGCAGAGGTTGATAGATTCTTAATATGCAATGTAGTGGAAGGTTATCAGGGGTAGGCAGGAATTTGAGGTTAAAATTAGGTCAGTCATGATCTTATTGAATGGCAGAGCAAGCTCGAGGGGCTGAGTGGCCTACTCCTCTTCCTATATTTGTACGTAATCCTCCATGATGGCTATGCTCATCTAATTCTGGCCACTTGTGCATCCCCAATTTTAATTGCTTGTTGCTCGCCTTTAGTTGTCCAGGCTCCAAGCTCTGGAATTCCCTCCCTACACTTCTGTCTGTCTTTCTATCTCTTTCCCCTTTTAAGACACTCGTTACAACTCTTTGACCATGCTTTTGGTCTTCTGCATATGTAGCTCTCTGCCCTACTTTGTTTTGTAATGCTCTTGTGAAGTGTCTTGGGATGCTGCGTTATGTTACATGATGCAATTGTTGTTGCTACTGGAAAGGTGTGAGGGCAAGAACCAGGTTGGGTTTGACTTTGATACTCCCTGACATTGAATACCCTGCTATCACTCATCTCTGCTCAATCGTGAACCAGAGGGTGCTTTCTATGTGTAGAACTGTAGCTGTGTGTGAGCCAACATCTTCTGGAGGGGATGATATCGTGAGTCTGTTTTATTCTGCTCCGATTGGGATCCAGAAAAATGAAGTAGAGCCCAAAGGAATTTGTGGCCCAGTTTTACTAATGAGGCGGAGATTGTCCTGTTAATATTTATAGTTACTTCTTAAAACGTTCACTCTGCAAACTCCAAGCTTGCAAGGGTGGGGCTGGAACTTTGCTTTTGGCTGTTTTGTGTGTTTGCTCGCAGCTAATGGAGATGGGTTGCAATTAAATGTTTATTAAAGACTATCAGCTCCAGCTCTGCAAAGTAAGAACCACTTGGGTTGAGTGGATCGCTACCTGCCCTCCTCTCCTGAGGAAGAAAAGTTCTCTAGATGTCTGTCACCTGGCATTTTGCCAAGCGATAACTCTTCAGGTGTAAGCTCAGGCAGTATGTGCTTAACAGGGACTTCTCTCATGAGGGATCTTAACCTAACCAGAAGCATCATTCAAGCATGTTTTCAGTTAGTCTGGCTACTTTTGCACTTGTTTAATATTTCAGAATTGTTCTTTGTGTGGCACAGCAACAGGAGGGAGTAACAATTGATTACTTCTTGGCTTAAGTTGGCAGATATAGCATATAACGGAGCCTAACTTGGAACGCTGAGACCTGATGCAGCAATCCTACATATAACAGGGCTGAACCTGCAGCCTTTCAATATATCTTGAACAATTTTCATCTTGATAATGTTGTGTGTCGTTAACACAGTTTTTCCAGTAAAAAAAAAAGGCTGTGTATCAGAGCTCGATTTATAGTCTGGTTTTCAGTATAGTCCAGTAACTTATCCGGATCACTAGAGAGCACTTCTGCACTGGGGCTATACTTCTGACCCATAGTTCAGCTCCAGCTATTATTGATTAATGTATTAAATTCTCCGTGTAGAACAGTATATCGGACTGCAGTCTGTGCCCATACTACAAATAGTTGTGTCCTAAAAGCAATAAAATCTGAAAGCAACATGATTTGAAAGGCAGAGGGGAGCAGTTGTGCTGGGAGCTGTAAGACCGCATGGAGGCAGATAATTTAATTTTTATTGTATTTCAGGGCACCTGTGTGACTTAATGCATTGTGTAGTCTTATTTGTGAGTTAAGGCAATGCAGCTATATGTAAGGAAACTGTTTCAGGTGTGTGTACTGTAAATTCTGTGTTTATGAATGTATGATAATGTCAATACTGTGTCTGTTGTCTAGAGCACACAATTGGCAGAAATGATTAGCTGTTGTATCAAATTGTGCTAGCTCAGCAAGAACCATCTAATCCATCTTTTACATTCCTCAAATTATTTAATCTCTGGCTTGAATCATAGAATCCCTATCGTACAGAACGACGCCATTTGGCCCATCGAGTCTGTACCGACCACAATCCTACCCAGGCCCTATTCCCGTAACCTCACACATTTACCCTAGCTAATCCCCCTGACACTAAGGGGCAATTTAGCATGGCCAATCAACCTAACCCGCACATCTTTGGACTGTAGGAGGAAACCGGAGCACCCGGAGGAAACCCGCGTAGACACAAGGGGAACGTGCAAACTCCGCACAGATGGTGACCCGAGGCTGGAATTGAACCCGGTCCCTGCTGTGAGGCAGCAGTGCTAACCACTGTGACACCGTGCTGCCCTAATCTATTTTGTGATGACCCTCTGCATCTTTTTACCCTTCATTCAATTTATATCGCCATGTCATCCATTTGCCAACCAATAGATGCAACCCCTTCATTTATTTACTCCCAAGTACCTATGGAATCTAGACTTTCGTCATCCTTTCAGATAAAACATTCCAGATCACACAAAGTTCTGTGTGGGGGAAGATAATGTCTCCTCTTCTCTCCTCTGGTTCTTTTGCCAATTATTTTAAATGTGTCCTCTGGTTACCAATCCTCTCGCCAGTGGAAATGGCTTCTCAACCTGCTGAACAAAATCCCTCTTAAATTTGAAAGTCTCGGTTACCCCCTCGCCCAAACCGTCTCCACCCTCAGGAAAACGATCTCGGATTCAGTGGGATCTTGTGGGAACCATGCTGCGGCAAAATTAACTGCAATGTTTCCAGCAAACCTGACTGCTCTTTAGGGTGGCATGGTGGCACAGTGGTTAACGCAGCTGACTCACAGCGCCAGGGAGCTGGGTTTGATTCCCAACTGGGGTCACTGTCTGTGTGGAGTCTGCACGTTCTCTCCGAGTCTGCGTGGGTTTCCTCCGAGTGCTCCAGTTTCCTCCCACAGTCCTGTGGATTAGGTGGATTAGCCATGCTAAATTGCCCCTTAGTGTCAAGTGGGCTAGCTAGGGTAAATGCATGGAGTTATGGGGATAGGGCCTGGATGGGATTGTGGTTGGTGCAGACTCAATGGGCTGAATGGCCTCCTTCTGCACTGTAGGGATTCTATGATACACTTGAGGGAGTGGTGGAGCAGATGGTGATTAATGAGTTTAGAAATGCTACATAAATGCAGGTTCTCTCAGCCCCTTGAGCTAATTTCATTACATTTCTCCTCCAATTATTCTATTCCTCCAACTTTTTGTCTGCCCAAACCGCTCCCCCTCACCCCCCCTCTCCTTCCAAGAAGTGTTAACACTATGGGTTCATAGTGCTGGTAAGCTTAAAAAGCCATTTTCTATTTTTAAGCCTTGATGTTGAGTGTCGGCAAGCAATTAAGTTACGGAAAACATCAAAACTGGGGCTAATCTTTCCGCTTGCACATTACAGATTCACCGGCCAGAGCCACTGAATAGTGATCAGGAGCAGTTTGATTCCTCCGACCCTCCCTCCTTTCGAACTGAGTGACGTTCTGACTGTGATCTCTGACTGATTGTGATCCTTAGCTTGTGTCACCAGCTGAGAGCAGCAAGCTCTGCACAGACCAGTGAGCAGACCTATTGCTGTCCCCAAACTGTGCTTCTAAAAAATACACTGGACCATTCGTGTACCAAGCAGCAAGTATCCATACAGCAATAAAGCAGCTGTTTTAGATATTGTGAGTGAATAATCCTGCTGCCAATGAGTGCTGTTTGTGATTAATACATGGCATTAATTTTCAATTTATACGTGGAATTTGTCACTGCGAGCTGTCTCTTTTTAAGCAGAACTATTTCTTCTCCACACTTGTACTGATACTCAAATCTTGACTGCAGAGACTTGTGCTGTTTGGTATAATTCTGTTGAGAGCTCCTTATTTGCTTCAGAGTAGTTTATAATCTTTAGATAGCAGGAGGAAATTAAGTTTGATGGGAGGGAGCAGGGTCATTAATCCGGTTTTTGCAATGTTCATTAATGATGAGCAGTGGCTTGTCTGGGAGTGGCAGAATAACTTGAGGTGTAATGGGCGCTTAAGGCATGAGAGAGAGAGAAAACACATTCTGGTTCCTCCCATAGTTTCATCAATCATGAACCATCCCCAGGCCGGTCATCAGACTTGAAGCTCTTGCCTAGCTGAGCTAATAATGCTCTCTACAGCCACCTGTTTGCAACATTTGTGTGAGTGCATTTTTACATTGGAAACCACATGGGGCATTGTAGAAGTGGACGTGTCCTGTGTGAATACGATAAAATTGAGGCTCTACTTCCTTTTGTCCCCTTGCTGACAGAATGTTCTTTGCACCTGAGATTTGTTCTCTTAAATCACCAGTGAGCATTTGTATGTTTGCTCAGTGATGGCTGACGCACACCATGTCCACAATGAGGTACAGCGCCTCTTCATGCCAACTGGCTAGTAACAGCTACTTAATTCTTGTCAATTGTAATGGTGATTTGTACAAATCTCCCACTGTTGCTGTAAGCTATTGAGTTGGATGATCAGCCATGATCATAATGAGTGGGGCAGAACAGGCTGAAAGGGCCAAATGGCCTTCTCCTGCTCCTATTTCCTATGTTACTGTGATAACACTGATAACACTATATATCTGATAGGGACTGGGCTGTCATATGGGTACAGTACTATTGGATATGGGTCTAGGTGGTGGGAGGAATGTGAGGGGATATATAAAGAGTGTTGAATACTGAATTGCATTGACACAGCATTGTAATGTCATGGCTTAAATAAATCGAATGACTGTTGATGGTTCCTTTGGTCACAGATGGATCAGACCTCTGATGAAGATGTGGATCATGCGGCAGAGGAGGACAGTGATAAGGAGGACCAGGACTTGGATCAGATGTTTGGGGCCTGGCTGGGTGAGCTCGACAAACTCACTCAGGTAAGTAGGAGTAACCTGACTTGAGGTTAGAAGGCTTCCGAACTTTGCAGGCAGTGGTTCTGCTGACTGTTTTCATTGCTTAGAGGCACAAGTATTTGTGACTGGATTGTGTACTCAATTCAGGTGGCTCATGTCAGAATTTCCCTTTACCTGTGTTAGTGACTGATGTAAACTTATGATTATGGGCGAGGTATAGGCGTGCAAGATTCGAACTGTTTCATCTACCTTTTCAAAATTGTGGTTGAAGAGCTTCTCTGTTGCTTCACTGGGAACAGCACTGGGAATCTCCTGATGTCAAGGAGTAAAAGACTCTAGAGTTTGATCCATACCAAGTTAATGTCAGCACCACGCACTCAGAGTGGGAAATATGAGCAGGCAATTTATTCCAGGAGCAAAAACAATGCAAAACTCAGGATGACAGGGAATAGCCTGTTCACAATTTTGTTCATTAAGTACATTTCATTTGGTCATTGGTTGCATTAATCACAAATCTACCTCCAAGGATGCCAGTGATGTGAAAAACCTTTTTTTTTCAAGAGCCAATTGTTCTAATTATAGTTAAAAAACACATGTATTAAGGATGATCCTTCATAATCAGTAGGGGAATAGCTGCAGAGTATAATCAAGCTTTTATGTTACATGTTTGAACTTGCAACATTGAGGGTATGTGTGTGGTTGGTGGGGTTGTTGGAGGCGTGTGTGAGGGGGGTTGTTGGAGGCGTGTGTAGGGGGGGTTGCTGGAGGAGTGTGGGGGGGGAGTTGTTGGAGGAGTGTGGGGGGGGAGTTGTTGAAGGAGTGTGGGGGGGGAGTTGTTGGAGGAGTGGTGGGAGGGTTGTTGGAGGAGTGTGTGTGGGGGGGTTGTTGGAGGCGTGTGTGGGGGGAGTTGTTGGAGGCGTGTGTGGGGGGGTTGATGGAGGAGTGTGGGGGGGGTTGTTGGAGGAGTATGGAGGGGGTTGTTGGAGGAGTGTGTGGGGGGGTTGATGGAGGAGTGTGGGGGGGGTTGTTGGAGGAGTATGGAGGGGGTTGTTGGAGGACTGTGTGGGGGGGGGGTTGGTGGGAGGACTGTGAGGGGGGGGTTGGTGGGAGGACTGTGTGTGGGGGGGGTTGGTGGGAGGACTGTGTGGGGGGGGGTTGGTGGGAGGACTGTGCGCGGGGGAGAGGTCGGTGGGAGGACTGTGCGCGGGGGAGAGGTCGGTGGGAGGACTGTGCGCGGGGGGAGGTCGGTGGGGGAGTGTGCGCAGGGGGGTTTGGCGGGGGAGTGTGCGCTGGGGAGGTTTGGTGGGGGAGTGTGCGGGGGGGGGGTTTGGTGGGGGAGTGTGCGCTGGGGGGGGTTGGTGGGAGAGTGTGCGGAGGTGGGGGCGGTTTGGTGCGGGAGGTTGGTGGGAGAGTGTGCGGGGGGGGGGTTTGGTGGGGGAGTGTGCGGGGGGGGGCGGTTTGGTGGGGGAGGTTGGTGGGAGAGTGTGTGGGGGGGGGGGCGGGGGGGGTTGGTGGGGGAGTCTGCGCGGGGGGAAGTATGTGCAAGGGGTTGGTGAGGAGAAGTGTGGGCGGGGGAGTGTGTGTGGGGTCGGCGGGGGATTGGAGTGGGTGCAGGAGTGTACTTGTGTGTGTGCATGGGGTTATTGGGAGATTAGTGTGTGTGTGTGTGTGTGGTTAGGGTGTCTGTGGGGGGGGTTGGTGTGTGTGTGTGTATGGGGTTAGTGTGTGTGTATGCGCGCATGGATGGGGTTAGTGTGTGCGCGTGTGTATACATATAGGTGTATGGATGAACCTATTGGTATTTACATTTGAAGAGACGTTTCCAGAAGTGGGAACTGGTTTAGGGGAAGGCTCCGGAGCCAGGGGTGTTGCTGGTGAAGGTTTGGGAATGGAAGTTTGTGGGAGGGAGGGGAAGCAGGCTGGGAGTGGTTGCAGAGACTCTTCCAATTTTTAACATCAGTAGCAACAAATAAGAACGGAAGAATTTGGTTATTAGGAACTGGGAGAGCCCATATCCTGGTCTCAGTAAATCAAACCTTGCTCCTTACTATCTCTTTGTGTCATTACATCCTGTCACTCTGCTATTTAATCGCTCACAGCCTCCTCTCTGCTGCCTTTGTCCCCTGAATTCTATGGGAGAATGGCATCATTATATCATGTTCAACCCTGACAGCACCAGTGTCTCCAGATCATTTAGTACTGATGAACTAGCATCACTTCACACACTGAGATGCTAGAATATCAGGCGAGCCTTCAGGGGGAGCCTGGGTTTAACCATCTCAGTAATACCTTGAAAAAACATGCATTAGAAATGAATCTAAATTTCTGATTTTTTTTCCTTTCCCAGCTCTCATCTTTTCCTTTCAATTACCAGCCTCTGGCTTCCGCCACTCAACTGAGACTATTTCAGACCTGTTTTATCTACCTGTACTCTCAGTTTGACTTGGGACTCATCTTTCTTAACTGACAAAGTAACGGGTTTTATTTTATTTCAAAGATGTCTTTCTCACCCAGTTATAGTTTGGCCTGACTGCATTATGGCAGGTCGTGGTCAACCTGATGCTTTATTGGCAGGGAAATCATAGAATCCGTATAGTATGGAAGGAGGCCATTCGGCCCATCGAATGTGCACCGGCTATCTCATCCAGGCTACCCCCCCACAATCCCATAACTCCATGCATTTACCCTGTGAATCCCCCTAACCTACACAGTTTGGGACACTAAAGGGTGATTTAGCATGGCCAATCCCCCTAACCTGCACATCTTTGGGACTGCCAAGATGCCGAGACTGATCCATTTTTGTGGACGTAACTCAACAGTGCCAACCCTGTATGGGTTGCATTTCCATGGATATTGGGAGCCATCCAGCGACACACACAAGCGCCAGACTGGACAAGTAGATGTGGACAGACAGTTCGTACACGACTGTCACCACACCTGAGCTGCTGCTGTTGTCGATCAGTGTCTTGTGTATGCACTTTGCAGTTGGGATCACTGAATGATGACCAGGAATAAGAGCACTGCAGAAATCCTCTCGGCGCAAGTTAACTGATGTATATTATGACTTTGTGTGTGTTGTGAATTGCTATCCCTTTTCAGGGACGAATGTTAAATGTTTATCTTTCTAAAGCTGAGTGCCAGGTCCTTTTCAAGATTATTTACAATACCTTTATGAAATTGAGAGCAGTGTTCTGTTTCTCCTCCATTCAGAGTTTGGACACTGGGAAACCTGAAGAGTTGAAGAAATCTCCGCTTCGGCAGGAAACCAATCTCGCAAACTTCTCCTACCGCTTCTCGATGTACAACCTGAATGGTAAGAGCTGTGGTTGTTGTCCCCGGACGCAATACAGGGTGGAATCACTATCTTGGTTCCGTTGGACGTTGAGCAGTTTTAAGGCCCCTATTTGTCACTGGATAATTCTGACCCTTGTTACTTTTGTTAATTCATTCCAACATTCCTGCCTGAGAGTGGTCTTCCATGCGAGAGTCCAGACAGCACAGGCCTGTTGTGGTATGCTGTCTGCATGAACACTTCAGGATAATGCATACCAGGATACTCGCTCACTGGTACTTTTTAGATATCCTGCCTCTTGTCTGGTGGTGAAGCTAAACTGTGGGTTAATTTTATATTCTTCGGGAATGAGCAGTCAGAAAGCATGAATCTCATGTACAACAAAAACAGAAAATGCAGGAAAATCGCAGCAAGTCTGGCAGCATCTGTGGAGAGAGAATAGAGCCAACATTTCGAGTCTGGACGACCCTTGGTCAGAGCTCCGTCCGACGCGCTGAGATTTTCCAGCATTTTCTTTTGTTATTTCAGATTGCAGCATCCGCATGAATCTGATGCAGTTTGATGTCTGGCGGTTGGAGCTTGGGGCAGAGATTAGTGCAGTGTGTAATTTGAGAGACTATTGTATTTAGCCAACAATGGTAACGTTTAATGTTGTAATGTAAATAAGGCAAAACTGTTCCTGCTTGTGAAAAGGTCCAGAATGAGAGGGCACAGATTTTGAAAGTCATTGGCAAAAGAAGCAAAAGTGATATGAGAACGAAATTCTCACACAGCGAGTGGCTAATCTTTGGAATGCACTGCCTGAGGGTGTGGTGGAGGCAGATTCATTCAAAGCATTTAAAAAGAAGTTAGACTGTTATCTGTAAAGGAAGAATGTGCAGGGTTACAGGGAGAAGGTGAGGGAATGGCACTAGGTAGCTCAATGTTGAAAGTGTCTGTATGCATGCTGGATAAGGACAGGTAGGTTTGGCTTTCATCCTGCCCTGTATTCCAGTAGATATGATGAATGATGCATGGGTCAAGTATTGGACAAATGCGGCACGGTGGCACAGTGGTTAACACTGCTGCCTCACAGCGCCAGGGACCCGGGTTCAATTCTGGCCTTTGATGACTGTCTGTGTGGAGTTTACACATTCTCCCCGTGTCTGCGTAGGTTTCCTCCAGGTGCTCCGCTTTCCTCCCAGAGTCCAGAGATGTGCAGTTAGGCGCATTGCCTACCCTAAATTGTCCCTTAGTGTCCAAAGATGTGCAGGTTCGATGGATTAGCCATGGTAAATGTGAAGGGTTATGGGGATAGGTGGGCCAGAGGTAGAAGTAGAAGCAGGTACAATTTTGTCTTTTAAAAAGCATTTAGACAGTTACATGTGTAAGATGGGTATAGAGGGATATGGACCAAATATGGGCAATTGGGACTAGCTTAGGGGTTAAAAAAAAGGGACGGTTTGGACAAGTTGGGCCGAAGGGCCTGTTTCCATGCTATAAACCTCCATGACTCTATAAGATGCTCTTTCGGAGAGTTGGTGCAGACTCGATAGGATGAATGGCCCCCTTCTGCACTAAACAGCAGAAGCAAGGCATTTCACCACAGGAGGGGAGGAGAGAAAATGCAACATGATTGGTGATAAACAATGCTGCTCAGCTTCCAGAGCTGCAACGGGAGTATACTCCGCAGTGCAGTTCTTTGTAAAGGTCACCCATTTTTCACCACAGTTCAATTTTTCTGCTCTTCAAACCCATGAGCATTTGTTTTACTGGCCAATTCCCCCCACTTACACTGAGGAGGTGATTCTGTACACGCCAGGAAATATTTCCATCTCCCAGGTTTTCATCTTTCACCTGAGGACCAGGGCAGTTGTCGTTGGGAGGCTGTTTCTTCATGAGTGGAGCCAGAGCTGAGTTTGGAAGGTCCGTGCATGTACACTTACTAGCAGGGATCCTCAAATCCACTTGGTGATCGGGGGAAATAACTTTCTACTGTCCCACAAACTTGAGCTTATCCCAAGCTCTGCTGCTCGAGTCCTAACATGCATCCAGCTCCATTTCATAGAATCCCAATACTGCAGAAGGCGGCCATTTGACCCATTGAGTCTACACTGACCACAATCCCATCCAGGCCCTGTTCCTGTAACCCCTATATTCACCCTGCTAATCTCCCTGACACGAGGGTCAATTTAGTATGGCCAATGAACCTAACCGCACATCTTTGGAGGAAACCGGAGCACCCGGAGGAAACCCACGCAGACACGGGGAGAATGTGCAAACTCCACACAGACAGTGACCCAAGGCCGGAATTGAACCCAGGTCCCTGGCGCTGTGAGGCAGCAGTGCTAACCACTGTGCTGCCCCAGGTCCCTGGCGCTGTGAGGCAGCAGTGCTAACCACCGTGCTGCCCGGGTCCCTGGTGCTGTGAGGTAGCAGTGCTAACCACTGTGCCACCGTGCTGCCCCGGGTTCCTGGCGCTGTGAGGCAGCAGTGCTAACCACCGTGCTATCTGGCCTACATCGGCTCACAATTAAGCAGCGCCTCGATTTTAAAATTCTCATCCTTTTTTCGAAGTTCCACCGCAATCTCTCCCTGCCCTAACTCAGTAACCTCTTTCAACCTTCACCTCTGCACTTCTCCAATTCTGAACTTCTCAGCATCCCTGATTTTAATTTCTGCACCACTTGGCAGCCATGCCTTCAACTGCCACGGCCCTAAGCTCTGGAATTCCATCCAGAAATTTCCCTCCAAAAAATGTTTCCTCCTTTAAGATACTCCTTAAAACTGACCTCTTTGACCACCTTAATGTCACTTTATGTGGCTCAGTGTCCTGGGGGTAGGTTTAGCTCAGTTGGCAGGATGGCTGGCTCGTGATGCCGAACGACGTCGACAGAGTGGGTTCAATTCCCGTACCAGCTGAGGTTATTCATGAAGGCCCCGCTTTGCCAACTGTGCCCCTCGCCTGAGGAGTTAGGGTTAGGTTAAATCACCACCAGCCTATGGTCATCTGGGACTATGGTGACTCTACCTTTTCACCTGTGAAGCCTCTTGGGACATTTTACTTTGTTAAACTCGTGACTTCAAAAATTGAAATTGTCACCGTCATTGCTCCACCTGCAAAGAACAATCACAGCACCCCACAACTGCATCCAGGCATGGTAGCACGGTGGTTAGCACTGCTGCCTCACAGCGCCAGGGACCTGGGTTCGATTCCTGGCTTGGGTCACCGTCTGTGTGGAGTTTGCACGTTCTCCCCGTGTCTGCCTGCGTTTCCTCCGCTTCCTCCCATAGTCTGAAAGACGTGCTGGTTAGGGTGCATTGGCCGTGCTAAATTCTCCCTCAGTGTACCCGAACAGGTGCCGGAGTGTGGCGACTAGGGGATTGTCACAGTAACTTCATTGCAGTGTTAATGTAAGCCTACTTGTGACACTAATAAATAAACTTTTTTTTTAAGGCAAAAGCATGTTTTGTAATAGAAATGCTACAAAAACTGTTGCAATCCTAAACTGGGAATAACGGGGCCAATCATTTATCCCATGGGCATTCACTAGGGAAGAAATTTAAAGGAGCCTGAACTCACTATTCACTTGCTTGTATCTGTATGAACACGTTGTCATACATCCATCTACTTTTTAATTTATTTTTTGTCATTCTGCTTCTTTCATTTTGAGATTGCTTGGTTAAACTTGCTGCAAAAAGGAAAATACAAGTGTTGCTATCCTACAGCTGCCAGGTTCTGGGACGATGATATCTCACCCCCCCCTGCCCTCTGCTGAGCCTGTTGAGTGACGGTTGGAGTGTTACCTTTGGTTGTGGTGCCCCTGGGCTGGAAAGAGAGAAATTGATTGGGACTCTTGCTCCTGATAGCTACCTGGTGACCTCTGCTGGAAGCTGCTTGTATGTGCACCTCATGCAGGGATAGGCTGGGGCTCAACTCTTGAGGCTATAAAGCTTTACATGCCCTGTTTGTGAACAGAACTCCCACTTACCTGACGAAGGAGCAGCGCTCCGAAAGCTAATGGCTTTTGCTACCAAATAAACCTGTTGGACTTTAACCTGGTGTTGTTAAAACTCTTACTGTGTTTAACCCAGTCCAACGCCGGCATCTCCACATCTTGATCTACTGTACCATGTGTTTCACCACAGCTCAGGGCAAGGAGGCAGCTCCCAAGCCCACTCCATCTGAAGCAGGAATTGAAATCCGTGCTGTCAGCACCAATCTGATCCACATTAGCCATTCAGCCAATTCTCTCTCTCTTACACTCACATTGTCCCGCCCTCGCACCTGCCCTCGCGCCTGCCCTCGCGCTGCCCTCGCGCCTGCCCATCAAACACGCCCAGGACAGGTGCAGCACGGGGTTAGATACAGAGTAAAGCTCCCTCTACACTGTCCCCATCAAACACTCTCAGGACAGGTACAGCACAGGGTTAGATACAGTCAAGCTTATTTACTCTATTCTACACTATGCCTCAGTTGAAACTTCACTGTATTAACAAAACGTTTTCCATTTCTCGCAATTCAGCAAGTTTGCCAGTGAGCACTAGATACCAGTTGGAGAGTCTTTTAGGGAAGGAAAAATGAGCCAATGAGCAATCGAGGCTTTTCTAAACTCATTGCCCCTATCCCCGATCTCGCAAAGCTCAGTTTCCACCACCCAGTCTTTTTAGCCCTGTATCATGGTAAAGGCTATTTGTTGATGGGCTGTCGGTAATTCTCTTCCAATAGCTCTCTTCATCCTAATGCACGTTGAAAATTGATGGGGTCTCTCTTCACCTCCAACCCAGCGATTGGGAGCTGTTCACGCAGCCCGTGTTTGAGGCACAGTGCCCTGGTGTAAAATGCCCTACTTGCTGTTACTGACCCCATTAAATATGCTGGGTGTTGGAGGAACATAGTTCTAAGAACAGGATATTTTATTGGGTGTATAGTGTGGCCTTTCCAACTCCAGTTGAATTTTTGACTCCTGTCCAGAGACTAAATATCTTCCCTGATTGATCAGTGCTGAGGCTCAGCCATTTCTGATGGAATCACCACTGACACTAATCTTTTCTATCTCTCTCTCCAATTCTGTATGTTCTGCGTGTTTCAGAGGCGCTGAGCCAGGGAGATGGCGTGGATCTGGATGCTCTCATGGCAGACCTCTGCTCCATGGAACAGGAACTCAGTAACATCAGTAAAGAACCTTCCAGGCAAGACAGTGTTGTGAGAAAATTTCACAAAGAGGACGTACCTGCCAAGATGCCTGGTAAAGAAACCAAATCTGCTCAGAAACAATCAGCCACCCGAGCGTCCTCCAAGCAGGGCAGCTTGAAGGGCACCTCGTCAGTGAGAAGCCCAAAATCTTTGCACACCAACCTTTCACTGGATGATATCACTGCCCAACTGGAACAGGCCTCCCTCAGTATGGACGAAGCAGCACGGCAGACTGGTGCCATGATGCACGACACCAACCCCTCTGTGTCCACTCAGCATCGGAGGACGGGATCAGCTGGAACTGTCAGCGATGCAGACATCCGCTCAACCAGTACCTCATCTCGATCCAGTGTTACCTCTGCCACGTCGAGCCAGGATTCTTTGGACATTGACAAGGTCATTCGACCGCAGGATCTCGATTTAAACCAGCAAGGCCAACCCGCGACAGAGGTATTGTTTCTGTGTAACTTGTTTCATGCCTATGTGTTAAGTGCAGGCTTTGACATGTGTGCCAGATGGAAAAGTAAATGGCATCATTATCACTGAGGGGGAAGACCGCAAGTTGAGAGTTCAGTAACATGCTCTGCTATTGCTGTTGTGATCACCGTTGCAAATACTGTCCCAGCTGTTACCCTTCTTCCCCCAACCCGCTCTCCTTCCTGGATCTCAGAGATCCTTTTCTGGCTGATGCAGTGTGGCACGGTGGCACAGTGGTTAGCACTGCTGCCTCACAGCGCCAGGCACACGAGTTCAATTCCCGGCTTGGGTTACTGTCTGTGTGGAGTTTGCAAGTTCTCCCTGTGTCTGTGTGGGTTTCCTCCGGGTACTCGAGTTTCCTCCCACTGTCCAAAAGACGTGCTGGCCATGCTAAATTCTCCCTCGGTGTACCCGAACAGGCGCCGGAGTGTGGCGACTAGGGGATTTTCACAGTAACTTCATTGCGGTGTTAATGTAAGCCTACTTGTGACACTAATAAATAAACTTTTAACTTTTAAAACTTTAACAGTAAAAGATCATTCTCTTTTTGTGCTGGAATGTTGAGGGATCATCTATTGGAATGCCTGATGAGTCTGGAGTGAGGTGATTGTAGGAAAGTTGAAACACTGTTGGAAATGCACAGAGCCACATCCAGACCGTAGTCCATCTCTGAGGTAGGCTGATGTTTTGGGTGAGGATTAAGTTTCAAATTCCAACAAAGGATCCCAACTGAAACATCAGCCTATGCTTTGAGAGGCTGTCTTCTTCCCGTGCAAGTGTGGGCACCATTTTCTAATTTTTATTCTTTGAATCTGGGCACAGCAAGACCTTTAGCCAGTTTGTAGCAGCTCAAATTGATGATACCTGTGTGTAACTGTGCCACTGCACCCAGAAGGTATCTGGTGCTGCTCCTAGTATGTATATGCTGGACTAGCTGACCTCAGCCTGTGTGAGAGTAGGGCACTACGATTAGTCTGCAAAACCTGGGACATAAATGGGATAAATTAGCCACATCTCCCATTCCTGATCTTTGCCAAGTGACCCCAGCTGGACAGTATGGGTGTCAAGTCGTTACTTGGTCAGGTTCTGGCTCAGCTGCGATGCCACCGCAGTTACTGATAGAATCGTGGAATGATGTAGTAGATCAGAAGGCCTTTCGGCCCATCATGCCTGTGCAGGCTCTTTTATGAATCTGCTTCCATTGTCCTTTCTGGCAGCGCATTCAGCTCATCGTCAGGAGTTCCCTCCTATTCTTTTGCCAATTACCTTAAGTCTGTCACCTCTGGTTTCAGCCAGTGGAAACCAAGTGAGGAGCAATTATCCAAACCGTCTGAGGTTTTGAACACCTTTATTCAAACTCCCCATTCAACCTTCTCTGCTTTAAGCAGCCCAATCCCAGTTTCTCCAATCCTGCCACATGACCGCAGTCCCTCATCCCTGGTGCCATTCTATTAAACCTTTCTGAGGCCTTGACACCCTTTCTAAATTTTGGTGCTCAGAATTGGCCACAATACTCCAGCTGGGGCCCAGCCAGTGATACAGTCATAAAGGTTTACAGCATGGAAACAGGCCGATCGACCCAACTTGTCCATGCCACCCTTTTTTTTAACCACTAAGCTAGTCCCAATTGCCTGCGTTTGGCCCAATATCCCTCTGCACCAATCCTACCCATGTAACTGTCTAAATGCTTTTTAAAAGACAATATTGTACCCACCTCTACTACTGTCTCTGGCAACTTGTTCCAGACACTCACCACCCTCTGCGTGAAAAAATTGCCCCCCTGGATCCTTTTGTATCTCTCCCCTCTCATCTTAAACCTATGCCCTCTAATTTTAGATCCCCCCTACCTTTGGAAAAAGATGTTGACTATCTAGCTGATCTATGCCCCTCATTATTTTATAGACCTTTATAAAATCACCCCTAACCCTCCTACGCTCCAAAGAAAAAAGTCCCAGTCTATCCAGCCTCCCCATATAACTCAAACCATCAAGTCCAGGTAGCTTCCCAGTAAATCTTTTCTGTACTCTTTCTAGTTTAAAAAATCTATAATAGGGTGACCAGAACTGTACACAGTATTCCAAGTGTGGCCGTACCAATGTCTTGTGCAAAACTTCAACGAGACGTCCCAACTCCTGTATTCAATGTTCTGACCAATAAAACTTTAGCATAATTTCCATGCTTATCTACCCGATGCCTCTATTTATAAAGCCAGGGATCCTCTATGTCTTTTTAAACAGCCTTCTCAAACTGTCCTGCCACCTTCAAAGATTTATGACCCCCTCCAGTTCTCTCTGTTCGTGCATCCCCCTCAAATTGTACCATTTGTCTTCTATTGCCTGTCCACATTCTTCCTTCCAAAATGAATCACTTGAAGCTTCTGTGTAAACTTTTATCTGCCATATAGCTGCTCGTTTTCACCAGTCTCGTTATGTCCTCCTAATATCAGCTACTATTTTCCTCCCTGCTTACTACATTTTCAACTCATTCCAAAGTCCGGGTTATGTATCAGAAAGGGGTGATCATAGTAGGCACTGGGATCAGTGCTGAGCTTCAACTCTACAATCTATATCAATTACAGTGGAGCCCCGTTTTAACGCGATGGTTGGGGTCCATAAAATCTTATAGCGAATGTCATCGGGGTCGCGCTAAATCGCTAAACCGGAAATAGCAAAAAAAGGGTCCATCGCGCGATCGCGTCATATCCGATTTCGCGCTAAATCGGGGCGCGTAAAATCGGGGTTCCACTGTACTTGAATGAAGGGACCAAAGATGCGATTGCTAAATTTGCTGATGACAAAAAGCTGTGAAGGAGACTTAAGGGGTAGGGGGATATAGATATGTAATCTGGCAAATAGTTCTGGCAAATGGAGTATAACGTGAGAAAATGTGTAATTATCCATTTTGGAAGGATGAATTTAAAAACATGTTATCGAAACGGTGAGAGATTGCAGGGCTCTGAGATACAGAGGGATCTGAGTGTCCCAGTGCATGAATTGCAAAAGGATAGTGTGCAGGTACAGCAAGTAATCAGGAAAGCTAATAAAATGTTATCATTTATTGTGAGGGGAACTGAACACAAGAGTAGGAAGATTTTGCTTCAGTTATACAGAGCATTATGAAGACCACATCTGGAGTACTGTGTACAGTATTGGT
The DNA here is from genome assembly GCF_964213995.1 of Mustelus asterias. Taxonomy (NCBI): domain Eukaryota; kingdom Metazoa; phylum Chordata; class Chondrichthyes; order Carcharhiniformes; family Triakidae; genus Mustelus; species Mustelus asterias. The sequence continues at coordinate 103,718,013 of NC_135814.1, read as the reverse complement.
CTCCTTATTTATTTAAGGAAGGGTATAAATACGTTGGACCTAGTTCAGAGAAGGTTTACTACATTCCTATCTGGAATGGGAGGGTTGTTTTATGAGGAAAGGTTGGACAGAATAGGCTTGTATCTGCTGGAGTTTAGAGGAGTCAGAGGTGACTTGATTGAAACATGTAAGATTCTGAGGGATCTTGACAGGGTGGATGTGAGAGAATCTAGAACTCGGGGTGACGGTTTAAAAATAAGGAAGCTCCTATTTATGACAGATGGGGAGAATTTTTTTCTGAATATCAAGAGTCTCTGGAACTCTTTCCTCAAAAGGCAGTGGAAGCAGAGTCTTTACGGCAGAGATCGATAGATCCTTGATGAGCAAGGGGGTGAAAGCGTCTCGCGGGTAGGCAGGAATGTGGGGTTAAGGTTACATTCAGATCAGCCACGATCTTGTTGAATGGTGCAGCAGGCTCGAGGGGCCGAGTGGCCTACTCTTGCTCCTAATTCATCTGTTCGTATTTACATTGCCACTGCAGCTTTAATCCATTGGGCTTTAATCTTGCCATTATCTGGCACTTTGAAAGTCCTAAAATACAACATCAACCACACTACCCTCATCAAAATAACTGAAATAAGCAGTGCTACAAATTCTCTGCCGGCTGTGGGATCTGAACACACTTAACCTAAACAGTATTTTTTATGGAGGGAATTCAGATTTCCATAGAGCCATAGAATCCCTACAGTGCAGAAGGAGGCCATTCAGCCCATTGAGTCTGCACCAACTGTGTGAAACAGTGTTTTATCCTGGCCCACTGACCCTGCTCTATCCCTGTAACCTTGCGCACTTACCGTGACTAATCCATCTAACTACATACCTTTGGACACTAAGGGGCAATTTAGCATGGCAAATCCACCTAACCCACGCAACTTTGGACTGGGAGGAATCCAGAGCACCCGGAGGAAACAAACGCAGACACAGGGAGAATGTGCAAACTCCAAACAGACTGTTAACCAAAGCCGGAATCAAACTTGTGTCCCTGGTGCTGTGAGGTGGCAGTGCTAACCACTGTGCCACCCCATATGACCCTTTGTGTGAAGAAATGTTTCCTAAAGTCACCACTGAATGGTCTAGCTCTAATTTTAAGGTTATGCTCCATTCTGGACCATAGTCATTTGTTTCTTCTTCATTCACTCTGCTAAAGCCTTTCAGCATCTTAAACATGCCATCTGTGACCTCTGACACCTAGAAAGATAAGGGCAGAAAATTCCCCTCCTAGCCACACACCATCTTGACTCGGAACTATGTCACCGTTCCTTCACTATCTCTGATTCTCCCTTCCGAACAGCAGCCTGGGTATACCTACACCACATGGACTGCAAAGCTTCAGGAAGGTGGCTCACAATTAGGGATGGGCAGCAAATGCTAGCCTTGTCATCGAGGCTCACGTCCTGTGAATGAATTTAAAAAAACTCACTTAGGTCATCCATTAACCTTGTACACTCAAATGAAGAAATGTCTAGTCTATGAAACCTGTTCTCAGCTTTGGCACAGTAAGAGTTTTAACAACGCCAGGTTAAAGTTCAACAGGTTTATTTGGTAGCAAAAACCACTAGATTTCGGAGTGCTGCTCCTTCGTCAGATGGAGTGGATGTCTGCTCTCAAACAGGGCAAACACAGTAAGAAGTTTAACAACACCAGGTTAAAGTCCAAGCAAAAGTCACAAGCTTTCGGAGCTTTAAGCTCCTTCTTCAGGTGAGTGGGAATTCTGTTCACAAACAGGGCATATAAAGACACAAACTCAATTTACAGAATAATGGTTGGAATGCGAATACTTACAGCTAATCAAGTCTTAAAGGTACAAACAATGTGAGTGGAGAGAGCATCAAGACAGGTTAAAGAGATGTGTATTGTCTCCAGACAGGACAGCCAGTGAGACTCTGCAAGTCCAGGCAAGCTGTGGGGATCTCAAACAGGGCATATAGAGACACAAACTCAAGTTACAGAATACTGATTAGAATGCGAATCTTTACAGCTAATCAGGTCTTAAAGATACAGACAATGTGAGTGGAGGGAGCATTAGGCACAGGTTAAAGAAATGTGTATTGTCTCCCGACAGGACAGCCAGTGAGATTCTGCATCTGATGAAGGAGCAGCACTTCGAAAGCTAATGGCATTTGCTACCAAATAAACCTGTTTGACTTTAACCTGGTGTTGTTAAAACTCTTACTGTGTTCACCCCAGTCCAACGCCGGCATCTCCACATCTCAGCTTTGGCCCCAGTGTTATTGTGGTGAACCTGTGCAGTGGCAATTCCATGGCTTCCTGAGGGTGTGGCGCTCAGAACTGAACACAGTACTCCGTCAGAACCCTGCATCAACAAATCAATACCTTAATAAGAGGGGAGAAACTGGACAAAGTCAATGTGTGGAAACACTGAATATTAATGCAACATCTTGTGTGGAGGAAACAGGAGCATATCAGGCTCCTGTCCAGGGCTTGTTTTCTTTTGTATTCTTGTTTGTTTTCTCCCCTGGGTGTAATTGGAAAGCCTCTTTCCTTTTTCCAATTTATGTTTGCAGTGTTCGCCTTCAGAGGAACAGAACAGATGACACAAACACCTCTGTAAGCGGAGACTAGCTGGCTAACAGCTGGGGGAGGAGTAATTTGTAAGCCTGATTCCCTCGTGAGCAGCCAAGTTTAAATTAAAAACGAGTTGCTGAGGTGTTCCATCGCCCCTTTGGTGCTTTGCACGGAGGAACATCGTTAAAAGTTTTTAAAAGTTTATTTACTAGTCATAAGTAAGGCTTACATTAACACTGCAATGAAGTTACTGTGAATTTCCCCTAGTCGCCACACTCCGGCGCTTGTTCGGGTCAATGCACCCTAACCAGGATGTCTTTCATACCGTGGGAAGAAACCGGAGCACCTGGAGGAAACCCACGCAGACATGGGGAGAACATGCAAACTCCGCACAGACAGTGACCCAAGCCGGGAATCGAACCCGGGACCCTGGTGCTGTAAGGCAGCAGTGCTAACCACTGTGCCACCGTGCCGCCCTATGGAGTTGGAGTTGCAAGTTATTTTGAATCCTGTGTCATGGCTGACAGTTGCATGCTGTTAGTCAAGATTAGTGTTTGTTGCAGTTCTATCAGAAGATCAGACCGAGAGGTTTATCAAAGAAAACATTAGAACTATGTTTGGTGTAGTTCTATCCATTTTGTTACATCCTTCTGCTCCCCAAACGTTGCGTTCAGCTGAGAAGCCAGGCAACATGCTCCAGGTTTTGCAGAGCTGCTACGGCAAGCGTGACCAGGTGATCTGCTATTTTTATATTTTGAAGAGAGGAAGGAAACACTTGGCTTATATAGTTGTTATTCTTTAAAAGAAGTGTATTCTTTGAAAGAAGATACTAGTGCACAAGTGTACTTGTGCACTAGTATCTGCAACAGGATGCATGTAGATGTAGTGGGCGGCACAGTGGTTAGCATTGCTGCCTCACAGCGCCAGGGACCCGGGTTCGATTTCCAGCTTGGGTAACTGTCTGTCTGTGCGGAGTCTGCACGTTCACCCCGTGTCTGCGTGGGTTTCCTCCGGGTGCTTCGGTTCCTCCCACAGTCTGAAAGACGTGCTGGTTAGGTGAATTGGCCTGGCTAAATTCTCCCTCAGTGTACCCGAACAGGCGCTGGAGTGTGGCAACTAGGGGATTTTCACAGCAACTTCATTGCAGTGTTAATGTAAGCCTACTTGTGACACTAATAAATACACTTTAAAGTACTGTATTCTGATTCAGTTGCAGAGTAAACAACACTGAGCATTGACCTGTGTTGTGATTCCAGTCTGAGGGTAGTATTCTGGGTTGACTCCATTGTTAACTTCCTGTGTCATCTTTTCCCCCCTTCTAATTTGTAGGAAATTGTCTAACTTTCGCAATTTCTTCGGTCCATCTAGTGTCAGCATAGAGGTGCTCACAAGATAGACACAGAAAAGCTCCCTCCACACTGTCCCTCACCAAACACTCCCAGGACAGGTACAGCACGGGGTTAGATATAGAGTAAAGCTCCCTCTACATTGTCCCCACCAAACACTCCCAGGACAGGTACAGCACGGGGTTAGATATAGAGTAAAGCTCCCTCTATACTGTCCCCATCAAACGCTCCCAGGACAGGTACAGCACGGGGTTAGATACAGAGTAAAGCTCCCTCTACACTGTCTCCATTAATCATTCCCAGGATAAATACAGCACGGGGTTAGATACAGAGTAAAGCTCCCTCTACACTGTCCCCATCAATCATTCCCAGGATAGATACAGCACGGGGTTAGATACAGAGTAAAGCTCCCTCTACACCGTCCCCCATCAAACACTCCCAGGACAGGTACAGCACGGGGTTAGATACAGAGTAAAGCTCCCTCTCCACTGTCCCCCATCAAGCACTCCCAGGACAGGTACAGCACGGGGTTAGATACTAAAAGCTAGTTTCCAGAGCTCATATTGCATAGAAAAAACATGAGGTTATATAATGGAGAAGGCTTTTTGTTCCTGTCCGTCTGTCCATGTGCCTTCTGCACATGAGCAGTAGTTCCCTTTATCTCCTATCTTTCAGCACTCTATCTATCATTCCCTGTTACTGGACAAGTTATCCAGAAGAAATTAGCTTAAATCCTGACATGAGAGATTGAGAAATTGAATTAATTTAAGCAATTTTTAAAATTGGGGAAGAAAAAACCTGGTTTTAGTTGGAGTGGCCATGAAGAGTCGGATTGTCATCAAAGTCCGGCTGGTTCACTATTATCCTTTGGAGAAGGAATCTTGCTCTCCTTACCCAGTCTGGCCTTAGTGACCGCAGTCCCACATTGCTGACTCTGAAACCCACTGAGTTGCATGAACCTCTACAGCAATGGTTCGAGGAGACTGCCCATCAGGACAACTAGGAGGCTGATGAGAAGGCTGATAACATCCCTGAGTATGAAGTTTTAAAAAATGTCTGTTTTAATCAGTGATGCTGGAACAACCTCTGGTTGGCCCAAAGTGCTTCACATCCACTGAAGCAGTACTTTTTAAAATGATTTGCATAAAGCAAGCTCCGACAAACAATAATGTGATAATCTGAGATTATCAAATAACCTCATTGTTGATTGAGTAATAAATATTGACCAGGACGAAGCAGATAGCTCCTCTTCAGAATAGTGTCAAGGGATCCTCTGTGTCCAGCTGAGGGAGTAGGTGTCTCATCTGACTGACCAACACTCCCTCTATACTACACTGGGAATGATTTCTGTGCTTGAAGTGAGGTTTGAACCCACAAATGTCTGACTCGAAGGTGAGAATGCTACACATTGAGCCACTGCCGACACCACTTGGCAGGGTGGGGATACTGCTAAATGGGCAAGTTCACCAGCACCTTCATGCTGTGTGAGCAATAAACCCCAAGCCTTGAATTTACAGCAAGGTTCATTGATTAAATCCAAATAAATGTCGGGAGGCAGTGAATTAACTTGTGCCTAAGACACAATTGCAAAGTATTAACTTGTTGGGTGGGGTATGATCTTGCAGTACCCCACCCAACAGATGAACAATGGTGGTGCATGCTAATTGGATATTTGGCTGCAAAAGGCATCACTTCCCTGGCTTGTCCTCACTTGATGTCCATACTGCCATCCACATTTGGTGTTGGAATTCCTGCTGGTTTTCTCCCTCGCCCTTTCAAGGGGCTTGGCCATTCAGGCTGAGGTCAGTATAACATGACGCAAATCAGGAACCAATCCTGGGACCTTTTGTGGCCATTATGGCTCCGCATACTATTGTCATCTGATCTATCAGGGGAGGCACTGAATTGAAGTGTATGAAAGTTAGTTGGCAGCACAGAGGCGTAGGGCAGTGCGATGGCGCAGTGGTTAGCACTGATATTTCACAGCACCAGGGACCCAGGTTCAATTCCCAGTTTGGGTCACTGTCTGTGTAGAGTTTGCACGTTCTACCCATGTCTGTGTGAGTTTCCTCCGGGTGCTCCGGTTTCCTCCCCACAGTCCGAAAGACATGCTGGTTAGGTGCATTGGCCATGCTAAATTCTCCCTCAGTGTACCCGAACAGGCGCCAGAGTGTGGTGACTAGGGGATTTTCACAGTAACTTCATTGCAGTGTTAATGTAAGCCTACTTGTGGCAAATAATTAAACTTTATCCAAAGTGGAATTAAACTCCTTCGATTCAACTGGTTAATGTGGTTATTGTGACATACTGACTTCAACATGAGAAGCTTCATTGGAAAAGTTAAAAAGGGGCCTGGGTTTTATACTATTTCAGTCATGAGTACTGCTCATGTTGGAGGATTCGAATGTTATGTTGCACATCTCTGTTTGGAAACCTTTGCGGCAGCAGCATAATCTTTGAACAAAGTTAGAAATGAGAATTTTTAGTCTTTATTTACTTTCACTTGTCTATCAATCCTCCCCTCGATCTGCCTGGAAATAGTTATCCTTGCATCCATATTCCCTTATTAGTTTTGAGAGTGGTGCTGACCTCTGTCACCAGTGCAGTTATAACAAGCCCCTCCGTGATCTGTGGCAATGGAGGCTTCCGCCCTCTTAATGTGAGATATATTTTCATCAGTAAGCCCTCTCGAATGTTCATAGAAATGTGTGAAACAGCTCAAATTTAGAAATCATAGAATGCTACAGTGCAGGAGGAGGCCATTCTGTGAAGAGATAAAATCGGTTATCGTACCATGAAATCCAAGTGGACAGACAACATTGCACAGATCAAACAGTGGAAGCATTTGTATCCGCAAATCCATTATATTGGAGTATGGTCTACTCATAATGAATGGGCGGCATGGTGGCACAGTGGTTAGCACTGCTGCTTCACAGCTCCAGGGTCCCAGGTTCGATTCCCGGCTCGGGTCACTGTCTGTGTGGAGTTTGCACATTCTCCTCGTGTCTGCGTGGGTTTCCTCCGGGTGCTCCGGTTTCCTCCCACAGTCCAAAGATTACATACATAGAAACATAGAAACCCTACAGTGCAGAAGGAGGCCATTCGGCCCATTGAGTCTGCACCGACCACAATCCCACCCAGGCCCTACCCCCACATATTTACCCGCTAATCCCTCTAACTACGCATCTCAGGGACAATTTTTAACCTGGCCAATCAACCTAACCCGCACATCTTTGGACTGTGGGAGGAAACCAGAGCACCCGGAGGAAACCCACGCAGACACGAGGAGAATGTGCAAACTCCACACAGACAGTGACCCGAGCCGGGAATCGAACCCAGGACCCTGGAGCTGTGAAGCAGCAGTGCTAACCACTGTGCTACCGTGCCGGTTAGGTTGTGGGTTAGGTTGATTGGCCAGGTTAAAAATTGCCCCTTAGAGTCCTGGGATGCGTAGGTTAGAGGGATTAGCGGGTAAATATGTGGGGGTAGGGCCTGGGTGGGATTGTGGTCGGTGCAGACTCGATGGGCCGAATGGCCTCCTTCTGCACTGTAGGGTTTCTATGATTTCTATGATTTCATTCGGCCCATCGGGTCTGCACCAACAATAATCCCACGCAGACTCTATCCCCGTAACTCCACATCTTTACCCTGCTAATCCCTCTAATTTATGCATCCCGGGACACCAAGGGTTAATTTATCATGGCCAATCAATCTAACCCGCACTTCTTTGGTCTGTGGGAGGAATCTGGAGCACCCGGAGGAAGCCCTCGCAGACACGGGGAGAATGTGCAAACTCTACACTGACAGTGACCCAAGTCGGGAATCGAAGCCGGGTCCCTGGCGCTGTGAGGCAGCAGTGCTAGCCACTGTGCCACCCCTTTTTAATTTAATAGTCTACCCTAGCTCTAAGGAGATTCTTACTGAGTTTCTAGAGCAACTACACTGATTCCTCACTTAAACATCTGCGATGTGGAGATTTAGAGGAACTTGGGGTTCTTCACTCTGGAGTGAAGTTTCGGGGTGTCATCGCTGAAGCACTCAGTGTTCTTGGGGGGCTAAAAGAATTGAAGTGGAGATGCCGGCGTTGGACTGGGGTAAACACTAAGAGTTTTAACAACACCAGGTTAAAGTCCAACAGGTGTATTTGGTAGCAAATGCTAATGGGTATTTGGTAGTTTATGGCATTTGCTACCAAATACACCTGTTGGACTTTAACCTGGTGTTGTTAGAACTCTTACTAAAAGAATTGAACCCAGATAATGAAGAAGGCAGCTGCAAACCTTCAAGCCATGAGACACTGGCGATGGATTGGAGTTCTGAGGGGCACTGACAGTTTGCTCAGAGGATAGCGAACATGTAGAAGACTAGACAATCCAGGGAGCAATGAAAGTGTGCTGTGTGGGAAAAGTTAAGGAAGAATTGGTTATGTATTGAATGGGGATGTGGAAATATAAATTTCAGCTTTTGTGACTGGCCAAAAGACCACTGAGTATTTTCAGTCCAGTATCGCCATTTATACTTGTAATACCTTAGTTTTCCCCCCATCCCACTTCTCCCAACCCCACAGGTTGTCTCCCATAATGAGAACATAGACGGAGACAACCTTGTCAAATAACAAGGGTGTAGTGGCAGTGAGTTGGATCTGCCATTTTAAGGCTAGCCAGAGATAAGATGCCCTCACACCAGCTGTACTCCTCTGAAACGACACAAACCAAACTGTTAATTAACAACAATAAAATGTTTAACACTTAACATTAGCAAGGAAGCTACTAGCAAGTAGGAAAGGAAAACAAATGGGAGAAGGTGGCATGTACTACATCTCTGATGTTTTCCTTTTGGAAATAAATTGAACACCAACAACTTGCTTCTAAGTTCGAAACCCTCTTATTTTTCTCTCCTACCCATTTTCCGCTAAAGGTTACCTGCCGGTTATAGCTTGCTCTCTATGCTGTAAATGTTCTGTAGCGATCCTGTGCTCTCGCTTGCTCAGCCCTCTGTACCTGCGGCCTCCTCGCTTGTTCCCCTTCTGTTATTCTGTGTTGTGTGCTGAGAGGCAGATACGCTGGCCTTTCTCATTTGTGGTGAGGGATTATTCTTTTTGCTGCGTTGAATTGCACAGTAGATATTTTAATCATCGATCTTCTCGCCTGTTATTTGTTTTTCAACCCATCATAATCTTCGAATATCAAGGTGAGTAATGATAATTGAAACTGACTAGAAGAATCATCGATTGCCTTCCTTAAACAGTCTCCTCAACATTGGTATTGCTGGAATGTACAAAATTTTGCTTTTAAAGCATGAATAGATGTGACTATTGTAGCTATTACTTTTATTCAGGAATAAATAATGCCAATGTCTTTTATCTCAAAGGAGTCCACGGGGAGATGAGTATTTAGATGCTCTGTTTAGAGTGACAGATGGTCGACATTGAATCACAGGCTCATGAATGATCGTGGGTTCATTTGGGGGCCACACAAGTTGAACTGCTCGTGTGTCTGGGAAGCAATCTGGGACGGCACAGATGCTGCGGTCCATGATGACCACTGCTATCTGGGATCCAAGATTCAAAGTTATGGAGGGGCATTCTAATGCATGAATCGGTCATCGTACCATGAAATCCAAGTGGACAGACAACATTGCACAGATCAAACTGTGGAAGCGTTTGTATCCGCAAATCCATTATATTGGAGTATGGTCTACTCAGAATGAATGGGCGGCATGGTGGCACAGTGGTTTGCACTGCTGCTTCACAGCGCCAGGGACCCAGATTCCATTCCGGCCTTGGGTCACTGTCTGTGTGGAGTCTGCACATTCTCCCCGTGTCTGCATGGGTTTCCTCCAGGTGCTCCGGTTTCCTCCCACAGCCTGAAAGATGTACTGGTTAGGTGCATTGACCTGAACAGGCACTGGAGTGTGGCGACTAGGGGAATTTCACAGTAACTTCATTGCAGTGATAATGTAAGCCTTACTTGTGACTAATAAATAAACTTTAACTTTACTTTTAAAAGTCGTGTAAGGCAAAGTGTTTGCACTTTAATACTTTGCTGATGGGACATTTTGGACGTGTGCTATAAAATCTGATCTGAAGGATTTCTCGGTAGGTTTCCCCAATATCGTTCAAAATATTGAATTTCATTTGTGGCTCTTAACTTTCCCATCCAAATGCATGTTGCTGGAAAGAGCATCTGACAAGGGCAGTAACCATCCTTTTCCCTTCTCTACACCCTCACTGTAAAGAGTCTTGGTTTTTTTTTCCCCTTCTGCATGATTTTAAATGGGTCTTCCTTCCCTCCCTTTTTGCATTCCTTTTCCCTTGCACCTCCACAGCATGTTCCCTCGAGTCGCCACAGTAGACAGGTCAGACGCCACCTTGACTTTGCGGAGGAGGACTTGGAGCTGAGGACTGTAAGTCACTATCACGGTGTGTTTGTGCTTGATTGCATGTATTCACTCGTTTCCGCACTGTCCCTTGCTTGCATGTATTTGCTGGTTTGACCCTGCCTTATTCTTGTGCTGCTCGCTATTTCCACATCCTCCTTTCACACCAGGTTATGGTTCTCATTAATTAAATCAGGAAATGGCCAGTTGTGCCCCATGGGTCGATCAGTATCTGAAAAACAGGTTCACAATTCTGATGTAAAAGCGATTCCTTGGAGGAAGTGGCATGCCTCTGAGATAGATGGCCAGGCAAAGAGGAGAATGTGCTTGTAGTTGCAGCTGTTTTCTTGACAGCAATGCTGTGTCCTCAGAGTCAGAGAGGCCCCTTTTGTTTATTCCATGGGAGCTCTTTCCGATGTTGTTTGCTGGTGTAGATGCCTCTATCATGTAAATTGGACAAAGCATGAGGCTCGTGCAATCGGCATCTTCCTCTTGTTGAAGAAGTTTATAATGACTTGCTTGAAGTCTACACTTGGCAGGAGCTAAATCTGGCTGAAGGGATCCTTGACTAGGCGCTATTAACAGTTTTTACAAATGCCTATGTAGAGTAGATGTGTATTACAGTGTTTGAGAAGGAACTAAATTTAGCTTTCAGAGGTGCTTAAGGAAGCAATTTCTTCTGGAACAGATGTCCGTGCTCTTGGCAGGGCTCCTGTAATTCATAACTTCCCCTGTGAGCTACCACTCTGTGCTAATGCAAAGTCCAACTGTTTCATTAAATGCTCGGTGGTTTGTTTTCTGTAAAACTAACAACCCATCAACTATTGATCTGTGGTTTCACCAATTCAGTTTATATCAGAGAATGGCCCCATTTGAAAAGTCTTAAGTTATTACAACAACAGTAACTTCCAGTAAAGCTAAATGCCCTTTCCTTTTCAGACTTCATAGAATCATAGAATCCTAAGTGCAGAAGGAGGCCATTTGGCCCATCAAGTCTGCACCGACCACAATCCCACCCAGGTCCTATCCCCATAACCTGTGCATTTACCCGAAGTAGTCCCCCTGACACGAAGGGGAAATTTAGCATGGCCAATCCACCTAACCCATCTTTGGACTGTGGGGGTAAACTGGAGCACCCGGAAGGAACCCACGCAGACACGGGGAGAACGTGCAAACTCTTCACAGACAGTGACCCAAGCTAGGAATCGAACCCAGGTCCTTGGCGCTGTGAGGCAGCAGTGCTAACCACTGTGCCACCGTGCTGACTTGTCTCTGCCTCCCTCATGGGCACCACAACCAAGTGATTATTCTTCCTGTGTGAAGTTAGATTTTAATTGCTAACAAACTATGCAGATGGAGTGTTTGCTGTGCTCTGCCAGCACTGCTGCCTCACAGCACCAGGGACCGGGTTCAATTCCATCCTCGTCTTATTGTCTGTGTGGAGTTTGCACATTCTCCATGTGTCTACATGAGTTTACTCTGGGTGCTCCGGTTTCCTCCCACACTCCAAAGATGTGTGGGTTAGGTGGATTGGCCGTGCTAAATTGACCCTAGTGTCAGGGATTAGCAGGGTAAATATGTGGGGTTACGGGAATAGGGCCTGGGTGGCATTGTGGTCAGTGCAGACTCGATGGGCCGAATAGCCTCCTTCTGCTCTGTAGGAATTCTTTAATCTACCTGTGCAGGAGTCTTACAGGCACATTCTCCAGCAGCTTGTCGAAATGGCTGTTTTCCTTGGGTTTTGATGGGGTGGGTCAGCTCAGTTGGCTAGGTGACCAGCGTGTGCTTCCGGATAATGCCCACAGCAATTCCTGTCCGGCTGAGGTTGACTTGGGACCTGCTTCCTCGGTCTACCCCTGAGAGTGGAAGGCAATGGCAGCACTGACAAAAACTGCCAAGAAAATAACTCAGGATGAATCATCAGCAGATAATGAGCCAAGGAGCTGCCTCCAGGCGAAGCATAAAGGAATAAATGAACCAGTGAGTACAGCGAAGTTACTCAATCCATTCAGAGTATCATAGCCAAGTCCCATGCTGGACATGCACATGTTTCCAGCAATAGATGATGATTAGAAGTGGGCATTTTGTTAACCCTCAGGGCTGAACAGATAATTGTCATGCCCCTAATTCTAACCTGTTTCAAAGATTTTGGCATGCAAAAGATCTTGGATTTTAACACTTCTATCTGTGTTCAGTAAGTAGTCTCACAACACCAGGTTAAAGTCGAACAGGTTTATTTGGTAGCACGAGCTTTCGGAGCGTTGTCCCTTCATCAGGTGAGCGAGTAACTCGCATTCCATCCATTATCTTGTAATTGAGTCTGTGTCTATATATGCCCTGTTTGTGAACCCAACTCTTTACTCACCTGATGAAGGGGCAACGCTCTGAAAACTCGTGCTACCAAATAAACCTGTTGGACTTTAATCTGGTGTTGTGAGACTACTTGCCGTGCCCACCCCAGTCCAACGCCGGCAATTCCACATCATATCTGTGTTCAGATTAGGTTTTAGTCAAATTACAGGTCAGAATGGAAGAAGAGAGAGGAGGAGAATAGGAGGACCTTCTGCCTTTCTTTATCTCAAAGGCACATGCTTCCTCCTGGCTACTCAGCAGAGCAGTAAAAATGCAGGAAAATAAGTGCCATAAACTTGACGTCACTGACTTGGTTCGTGATAGGTGGCAGAAGTCATTTAACCTTAAACAGGAGAGAATGCGCATGTTATCAAAAGAGGTCCTTGTCTCTCCCATTTGAAGCCATTGATGCTTCTCTCTCTGTTTGAATGGGGTTGGTTTTAATAAGAGTAGGCAATGGCTTAATAAGAACAGTTTACAAAATAGGTTATTACTTACCAAGCATTCGGTACAATTGATCTGCCTGGTTTTGTTTAATGAAAACCTTACCCGGTTCACCTCCAGTTTAGTACATAATCTGTCCCAAACTGCTTCTGTTAACTAAGCTCTCCTGCCTTCATGTTCCAAGGTAAGTGCTTCATGCTCATTCTGCTGTTGTGAAGAGATGTGAAATCCTTGCATTGTAAGTGACAGTATTGTATCTGCTATGTTCAGCTGAGCAATTTCACTGCATCCCAACTCGACTAGCCAGTCTCAAAGCTGTGATCCAGGGCTAATTTGCTGGTCTGTTTAAGACTAACTGGTCAGTTTAATGCATCTACTTCACTTGTATGGACTATAAACAATAAAAATAAGTAATTAGCCATAGTCCACAAGACCATGGGCATATCTACTCATTCTCACTTATTACCCTCAGATATAAACTAAGGGAAAAAATTCACAAAGTTCATGAGAAGTTGAAGTGTCACAGTTTGTCATTAAACTACATGGAACAGATTTTGTGATTGAGTCATGTTTAAGTATTGTTTTAAAGCAATGAATTGATGTGACTTTAAAATAACATGCTGAAAACATTGAAGGTGTATATTAAAACACAATTGTAGAATGTCTCGGTTTATAATCTTATTTCAAATTCAGACTTTTGAGGTGTCCTTTTCCATCCTGGACTTTTCTTTCAAATACTTTCACTGACCCCCCTGTCCCAAGGGAATGAGGGATTTCTGATTTTTTAATAAATTGTTCACTGAGTAGGAAGTTAGTATCATAGCATAGTTGGGAACAAAGAAAAAAATAGACACTTGGACAACTGAGATTTTAAACAGCAGACTGTGAGCTATGTTCCTGACCCCTGAGCTGGGAGCATATATGAAGGCTAATATTTGCAATTTGAAGTCCTTCAGTAGAAAGGCAAGCTCAAATACCAAGTAAGCGGGTCCACAAACTGGACTGGCTGAGATTGAGCTGAGTAAGTGGAACTTGTTTTTGACTATTATTTCTACATTCACTTATTCAAAAAATAAATCGGAAGAAATTGAAATAAGTATTGAAGGACATGACAATTAGCTTGGGTTTCCACGTCAGATCACCAAAGCTCCTGCCCACACTCAGCTTTGTAAATCTTACAAATTGGTTTACAGATGAAGAATGACCATTTGTGTGAAGTATATGATTCCCCAGCACAAAGTGATGCTTTCAGCGAGGGAGCAGGAGCAGCAACCGCTTCCCAATGCCCTGAAAAAATTGTAGAATCCCTACAGTGCAGAAGGAGGCCATTCGGCCCATCGAGTCTACACCGACCACAATCCCACCCAGGCCCTATTCCTGTAAACCCACACATTTTACCCCGCTAATGCCCCTGACACTAAGGGTCAATTTAACATGGCCAATCAACCTAATCCACATGTCTTTGGATTGTGGGAGGAAACCAGAGCACCTGGAGGAAACAATAGAATCCTTACAGTGCAGAAGGAGGCCATTCGGCCCATCGAGTCTACACCGACCACAATCCCACCCAGGCCCAGTAACCCTACATGTTTACCCTACTAATCCCCCTGACACTAGGGTCAATTTAGCATGGCCAATCCACCTAACCAGCACATCTTTGGACTGTGGGAGGAAACCAGAGCACCTGGAGGAAACCCACGAAGACACGGGGAGAACGTGCAGACTCCACATTGACAGTGACCCGAGGTCGGAATTGAACCCGGGTCCCTGGCGCTGTGAGGCAGCAGTGCTAACCACTGTGCCACCATGCCACAAAATGTAAATGTTCAAAGCAGAACATTTTTGGCAGATGCACATTTGAAGAAACAGCCCATATTACCTGCGTTTCTGCTATCCAGCTAAGGATGTGAACATCCTTGTGCTGCAAGGTATGAATGATAAATGAGTTGATATTGTGATTTACTATCAGCAATCGGTCAAATTCAAAGCATCTCTGCAGCTTGATTGGTCGGTGCCCCATACGTGCTGCCAGAAGTGCTAGTTTGCAAACATATTGCTGATTCCCGTTTGTCTGCAGCTTTGTTCTCCCTTTCTCTCCCAGCCCCTTTAGCAGTGATGCTCGAGCTCCTCCATTCCTTCGGGAAGTGTTTAGCCTATGCTCAGTCTCAGTTCACTAATTCTGAAACACTCGGCCCTGTGAAACTTAATGCAGCAATGGAAATAAAACATTCACTGAGTGCTACGTGCAATCTTCCACTCCATATGTCCCCTCAATTCCCTCCAAATGTAGTGACGGTCTTCACCTACCAGTACACCACCCTGGTGTTACACAATGCAACCGTTTAGTTGGCCAGAGTGCAGAGCTGACTGCCTTTCAGAGTGCAATGGACACGATGACATTTCCACACACCCACTGTTGCACTAGTAAAGTCCAAGCGATGGTGCTGATACGTTGTACTAATGTAGAGTATTATGTTTCATGTGGATGAATGCTCCCCTTTTGTAGTTCAAGCTGGCAGAGTACTCCCATAGTACAGCATTGGTAGTCTTTAGTTTCTGTGAAATGATCCAAGAACTAGATTTAAATTGGGAGAAACATTACAAATTTTCTGAAAGTTCTGTTAAGAGCATACCAGCTGCTGTGAAAGCATCTAGTTGAAACTTCCCTCGAACCTGGCAGTACTGGCCTTCTGGATATCGAATACTAATCCATACTGCAGATATCAAACATACAGAGGCTAATCTGCCATGAAGGGTATTGATCTAGCCAGTGCATTATTTGAATTCTTTCTTGTTGGGCATTGAGCATTTTAAATATTTATAATTAGTAGTTTTTAATATACCATGAAAATATGACAGTAAACCTGGTCATAGTTGACACAGCATTTTCAGCACAGAAGCAATGCATATAGTTGTACTTCACATGAGCCTCCTCCCATATTTCTCCATCTAACCCCATCCTTTCTCCCTATTGTGATTATTTAGCTTCTCCTTAAACACAGCTACACTATTCACCTCACCTATTATTGTGGCAGAGAGTTCCACATTCTCACCACTTTGTGTAAAAGGGTGGGTTTCCTTTGGATGCTCCGGCGTTGTGTTTCAGATAAGCCTATACTAGTATATGCTTTTCTGTCCTCTAACCTGGCATTTGCACAGTGATAAGTTAAGTGCCAGGTACTCTCAATCACTGAAGATTTTTTGAGGACTATTCTGCTAGATTTTCCTGCCAGATTTTCCTGCCCTGCTCCTTTTCCTGATGGTACCAACTTTTAATACATTGTTCCACCTTGCCTGAATGAGTCAGCTTGACTTTCCACTCAGTTCTGTTCTTATCCAGTCCACCATGCTGAATTGGCACAGTGGTTAGCACTGCTGCCTCATAGCACCAGGGATCCGGGTTCGATTCCTGGCTTGGGTCACCGTCTGTGTGGAGTCTGCACGTTCTCCCCGTGTCTGCGTGAGTTTCCTCCGGGTGCTCCGGTTTCCTCCCACAGTCCAAGAGATGTGCTGGTTAGGGTGCATTGACCGTGCTAAATTCTCCCTCAGTGTACCCAAACAGGTGCCGGAGTGTGGCGACTAGGCGATTTTCACAGTAACTTCATTGCAGTGTTAATGTAAGCCTACTTGTGACACTGATAAATAAACCTAATAAACTTTTTAAAACAACTTAATTTTTCTTGAACATTGAATTATGTTAGTGCAGTGAGCCAAGTGCTATTAGTGCAGGTGAGTTGTTCTTTAGATGCTGGTGATGTTCCTTTCCAGTTTAGCTGCAGGCCGTTTCCTGATAAGTTCACTGTGCCAAGGAGCAATGCGATTGACACTAACATAACTCTTTGCTGTGTTGCATTGTGAAAAAATAAAAGAAACTCTCACACACGCAGCCCAACACTTAATTTGTGATTTACTATTTGTATAAAATATTGCAGAGCAGGTAAAACACCGCGGTTGTCACAGCATAAATTTCATCGGTGTTCAGATTTAAACATGCAATTTGGAGCAAATCCCAAGGTCTCTCCTAAAGACAGGTTCCGGAGAGATTGTTCTCCCCAGTCTCTCCAATAATTCAGCTCAAAACAGTGATGGAAAGCACCATCTGTCGCTTAGCAACCACCTGTAATCACAAAGGAAACCTTGCAAGATGTAAAGAATTTTTATAATTCCTTTCTGATCAAGAGAATCCCAGGTTCTCTCCAAAGATAAATTACATTAACACAAATCCGAATTATCTGTCAGCTTTTATCCTTATAAAGGACATTTTCTGCTTGTTTTTCTACAATGGCGCCTGCACTTTATTGTTCATTGGGGACACTGCCCCCTTGGGTATCCTGCCAAAGCAGTCAAGTTTCATGTGTATGCCTTCACACTGATTTTCAGCTGACTATTTCAAATTGAGCCAAACTGAACACATCACCACAAAACTTACATTGATATAGCACCTTTAATGTGGCAAAGCGTCCCACAATGCTTCACAGCGGAGAAAGGAGGCACTATTAGGATAGGTTACCAAAATAAAAGCAAAATGCTGCAGATATGGCAAATGTGAAATAAAATCAGGGGATGCGGGAAAAAAAACTCAGCAGGCCTGGCAACATCTGCGGAGAGAGAAACAGAGTTAATGTTTCGAGTGACTCTTCAGAGCTGAAGAGTGGTAGAAAAGTGATGGATTTTATGCTGTTGAAAAGAGGGGATGGAAATAGAAAATAGAAAGTCAGAGATCGGTGGGAGCTCGGGAGAAATTAAATGACAAAGATGTCATGGACGTGAGACGAAGGGAGTGGTTATGATGGTGTTAAAGATTAAGCTCATTGTGGCATAAAGGTCAGATCGCAGAATGTGTTAATAGCAGAACAAGCGTCAGCATTTTCCAAAAAGCAGGATAGGAAAGTATGATGCTACCCCCAAACACAGTTTCCCCTCCCCTGTCAGCATTCCAAATGGACCATTCCCTCCATGGCACACTGGTCCATTTCTCTATCACTCCCAACACCTCATCCCTTTCCCTCAGCACCTTTCCATGCAATCCCGGGAGGTGTAACACTTGCCCCTTTACCTCCTCCCTTCTTGTTATCCTAGGACCCAAACACTCCTTCCAGGTGAAGCACCGTTCCACTTGCCCTTCTTTCCATTTAATCTACTGTATTCGCTGCTCACATGAACGGGTGACCACTTTGTGGAGCACCCTTGTTCAGTCTGCAAGCATGAATGGCCCTGACCTTCCTGTTGCTTGCCATTCCAATTCACCACCTTTCTCTCATATTCAAATGTTTATCCTCAGCCTGCTACAATGTACCAGTGAAGCCCAATGAAAACTGGAGAATAGTCACCCTCTGAATAGGTACTTTGCAGCCTTCTGGACTTAACATTGAGTTCAACAACTTCAGACCATGAACTCTGACCATTTTCTTTTAACCCAGGGGCACAGATGCTAAGTGTTCTGGCTGAAGTATGTCAACTTGATATAGATCAAGAGTCAATCTTGGAACCTTTCTGGTTTGTCATGTCCAGTTCTGTGCTGCCTATTGCACTTGGCAATTGAGTCACCAGGAGATGTGTGGATGGGGGCGTTGGAATATGTATGTATTTGTGTATAGTACAGACTCTGTATAAGGCTTTGGAGCATGGGAAACTCTGGGCCAAGAGAACTGAGGGGCAATTCATTTTCTGCCAGTGTCAAAACAATGAAGTAGGAACAAGTAGTAGCCATGATGTGGAGATGCCGGCGTTCGACTGGGGTGGGCACAGTAAGAAGTCTCACAACACCAGGTTACAGTCCAACAAGTTTATTTGGAATCACGAGCTTTCGGAGCGCTGCTCCTTCATCAGGTGACTCACATGATTCCAAATGAACCTGTTGGACTTTAACTTGGTGTTGTGAGACTTCTTACTAGGACCAAGGAAGACCAGCAGTCAATACAAAGGGATATAGCAATGACTCTTATTAGCAAATAAATAAAAGGATGATCAGAGGGAGATTGGGATACACAAAGGGACTTGTAAATGAGAAACTGTTGGAGATGCTGAAGTACTTTGCCTTAGTTTTTAGAGGAAGTTGGAAATGGAATTGTAGGTATGTCTGAAGAGGATTTGGAAGAGCTACACTGGAGACAAGTATTCAAAAGAAAATAATTTGGATCACTAGGGCTGCAAGTAACTGAGTCTCTACATGATATCACACCCTGAATAGAGTAATGAACAAAGACTAATTGTTTTCTGATAAGGGTTTGAAAACGGGAATTGTCACTGGATAGCGGTAAGCTGTCCACTCGTGGTCAAGAATGGGGCAAAAGGGACAGATAACACTGGAAATTACCCAGTTAACCTCTGGTGGGTTGTGGGTAAACTTCTCAAGTCCATAGAATTAAACTAGTATATATTTTAAGATTTGCCTAATTGGGGACAATCAGCATGAATTTGTAAAGGGCAATCAGGCTATGCTTGATCGAATTGAATCACTTTAATTTATTGAAGAAATTGCAGTGCGTGGTAAAAATGAATGGGCTTTACATTTGATAGAATACCACATAAGAGATTTGTGCAAGTTACCAGGCCGGGAAAGGAAGACAAATTTATTTGGATAAAGATTATTAATGAAACTACTGCGTTATTTTACAACAATCTGCCAGCTTCAAAGTCACGTAGAATCATAGAATCTCTACATTGCAGAAGGAGGTCATTTGGCCCATTGAGTCTGCACCGACCACGATCCCACCCAGACGCTATCCCCGTAACCCCACATATCTACTCTGCTAGTCCCCCTGACACTAAGGGACAATTTTCCTTGGCCAATCAACCTAACCCGCACATCTTTGGAATGTGGGAGGAAACCGGAGCACCCGGAGGAAACCCACGCAGACACGGGGAGAATGTGCAGACTCCACACAGATAGTCACCCGAGGCCGGAATTGAACCCGGGTCCCTGGCTCTGTGAGGCAGCAGTGCTAACCACTGTGCCACCGTGCCGCCCTTTCTCACACTTGTCCTATGACTTTTTAAAAAGAAATTGAATTCAGATTCTCAAGTTGCCACAATGGGATTTGAACTTGTGCTCAGCTTTCTGTGTTCTGTTCCAGTAACATAACAACTGTGCTGCCATGTCCCTTATTGTAGAGGAAGCTTTACACTGTATAAAGCCTGTGCTGCACCTGCCCCCTGAGTTTTTGTTGGCACTGGGTGTCCGAAACAGGAACTCTTCTGTTCATCACCACAAGGATCTCACCCTGACGATTGCAAAATTCATCCAAAGAAGCTAAATTTCCTCTGTTTCCACTTGTTGCATTTTCCACCAGGAACCTGTGGATACTGATCCTGATCCCTTCCCAGTGATAGGGAGGCCAGTAGCTAAAACCAGCTATCACTGCACAGGCTGGATAACTAAGCTGGAATTTAGTTGGTCAGCTTGACTAGAGTTCCACATTGGGTAGCACACATGACCTTCCGGTAACCCAAGGTGGAAATTGGGTGTTTCTTGCCCATGACATTTGAGGACATGGATGTATGATGGTTTTCAAAGATCTCGTTTGGGGAGATGCACAGTGCTACATGACAGTATAATAATACTAACATGTTTGAGTATATGTGATCTTTGAGGAATATATATGAATGTATCTTTCCCTGTAAAAGAGTTGGTATCAAGTGGTTTGCTGCTGAAATGCTTCTCTGTAATGAATAGGTTGCTTTTTTATTCTATGCTTGCACACTTTAATTTTATTTTATCACTGCACTGATTTATTTCTCTTTTTCTTTATTTCCTGCACCAAGCATTCCTATCTGGACAGGGAAACGTCAATCATTTTGAGAAACATAGCTGGGAAACCTTCTCATTTGCTGACCAAGGTGAAGCGTATCTTCCAACCTGCATGTGATGAAACCCTGTAGGTAGAATGAGTAACCCTGTGACTTGTTACCAATCCCACACTCTTCGTTAATATTTATATACCCAGGAACACTTTTGGTTTCCCTTTTCCTCAACCCCCCCCCCCCCCCCCCCCTCCCCCTTGCAGTATACTGACCAAGCTGTTGGGACTGGTCATACTCAGCTTGTGTTACTGTGTCTCCTCCAGTAATTGGCTTGTTTGTTAACTCTTCCTGCTTGTGACCCACCCCCCTTTTC
The DNA here is from genome assembly GCF_964213995.1 of Mustelus asterias. Taxonomy (NCBI): domain Eukaryota; kingdom Metazoa; phylum Chordata; class Chondrichthyes; order Carcharhiniformes; family Triakidae; genus Mustelus; species Mustelus asterias. The sequence continues at coordinate 103,696,812 of NC_135814.1, read as the reverse complement.
CCCTAATGATGAGTGAAAAGTACACTTTGTTTTGAGCTCTTTTGGTAATTTGTGCATTTCAGAAACTTGCTACTTAATCAGGTATCTGCATGAGAGCATGACGAGAGCTTGCATGCTATCCTTTGTCACCCTTTCAGTGCACTTCCTGGGTAACTCGGAAGAGGAGTTTTGCTCAGTTTTTGCAATCACTTCAGTCTTTGTTCTTGTCATTCTGCCGACCTGTTTTGAATTGTGTGCATGTTCGTTTACACTTCAAAATACTAAGAAAATGACAAGAAGCAGCATGTCCCAGAGTAAAATCAATACCCCATCAATATTTTGCTGCAGCGTTTGAGTTTAAAACCTGTTTAACTCACAGAAATGTTAACATTCACAGAAATATTCCGTGAAATTTATTGATGCTAGCAAATTAAGAGCACACGATTTAGCAAAGCTCCAACTTCTAGACATCCAGAAAGTTTTAAAGGATTGAGCACTGTACAGATATCAATCGTGCTGATTTGGTCTGCAATGAATTCTCCAACTCTCAAAACACAAAGACATGAAGTTGTATCAAAACTTCACGAATGGCCGTGAATAGCTATAAAGCACATGGAGTCCTGCCGAGCAAATATCTGAGAATTCCCAAATGTTTGCCAAAGTTACCCTCACACCAATATCCCATATGAAGATTGCCATTGCTCTGAAATGTGACCCCAATGGGACCTAGAACTACACACAATTAAACTCACTTATGTGATTGCACCATTCTATTGTGCCAGTTCTTGTTTAATGTGATTCCACTCATGAACTTATTCGTGGCAGGGCACCACAAGACAGATTTGGTGACGCAGGTTTTCATTGATTCAGAGTTTTAACTCCGAAGGTCTAGACCAGATGCTTCACTTCTTGTTTAAAATGCTGATGTGGTTTCCTTGTTGGCCTTTTTAGGGTATTTATTACCTGCTGTTGAACTGGGCCATATAGACCCAAAGACCTAGGTTTGATTCCCAATGTGTGATAATGTAACTGATCTCAGCTGAGGGACCGCTTCTGTTGGGGTCATCTGGACCAAGCAGATGAAGAGTCAGTCAGGTCTCCCATTCTTGCTGGAAGGTTTGTGTGTGGGGGAAGTTAGATGCCAAGACTGGGTGCATCTATAAGTCTGCCACTTGAGCCTCACCTGGTCATTTGGGGTGAGGTGCGAGAAGATGACCAGGCCCTGTGGACACCTGCAGCAGTACTCGTACAGCAAGACTTGGCTCATGGGGTTTGGAAAGCAGAATGGAGTAAATTAGATGAGGAAGTGAATTGAAGGCAAGAGATCCAGAGGAAATTCATCACGCCACGTTAAAAGAATCCATTATTTAATTTATTTCAAAAAAAACCTTTCTGTTCTCTTTTCGAATTTTGTACCATTTTCTCCTACTTCCTTAGGCTCCCTTCTCCCCTCCGCACCACCCACAAGCCATTCCTTAAGCAAGATGACAGTCAGCAACTTATTCCCAAGCATCTGCTGCGTATGCTCTTGAATCTGTTGCTAAAAGACAACTTGCATTGGTAAGTGGGCTCTGCTTTTCTTTCTCTCTTGCAGTAGTGTCCTTCCCTGTGCTGAGTGGCTCACTTGACTACCACATGAGCATCAATAGACCTAGAAACTATATTCAGACCCCAGAGTCATATTTAAAGCAACTAGGAATTCGTGTGAAAGCTCTAAGGACAGGCCTCCTGGGGACAACCTACCTATTTAGATCAGAGTAGTTAATAGATCTGGTCAGTAGAAACAACTGTGTCCTAAGCATCCTATCGAGCTAGTTATTGTCTTAACTAGAACTGGAACAATCCCATTATGTAGTCAGTTGATTAATTAGAATCATACAGTGCAGAAGAGGTCCTTCAGCTCATCGAGTCCACACTGACACGCAAGAAACACCTGAACTCCCACCTAACCCCATCTGCCAGCATTTGGCCCATAGCCCTGAATGTTCTGACATGCCAAGTGCTCATCCAGATACTTTTTAAAGGATGTGAGGCAACCCACCTCCAGGCAGTGCATTCCAGACCCTCACCACCCTGTGGGTAAAACGGTTTTTCCTTCCATCCCCCCCCAAACCTCCTGCCCCTCACCTTCAACCTATGTCCCCTCGTGACTGACCCTTCAACTAAGCGGAACAGCTGCTCCTTATCCACCCTGTCCATGTCCCTCATAATCTTGTACACCTCGATCAGGTCGCCCCTCAGTCTTCTCTGCTCCAAAGAAAACAACCCAAGCCTACCCTACCTCTCTTCATAACTTAAATGCTCCATCCCAGGCAGCATCCTGGTGAATCTCCTCTGCACCCTCTCCAGCGCAATCACATCTTTCCGTTAATGTGGCGACCAGAACTCTGCACATTACTCCAGCTGTGGCCTTACCAAAGTTCTATACAACTCCAACATGACTTCCCTGCTTTTATAACCTATGCCGCGATTGGAATAATAATAATTGGAATATATTATTAGTTTGTGGCAATAGAAATGGAACTTTATGGGGAGGTTTTTTCTACGTTTATGAAATGTGGGCATTGCTGCCAAGACCAGCATTTGTTGCCCATCCTTTAGAAGTACGTCATGAACAGCTTCCCTGAGCCATTGTAGACTATGTGGTGAAAGTGATTCCCACAGTGCTGTGAGGCAGAGTTCTAAGATTTTGACTTTGCAGTGATGAAGGTGGGATGATATGTTTCCAAGTCAGGATGGTGTGTGACCTGGAAGCTAATTGCAGGTGGTGGTGTTCCCATGCACGTGCTGCCCTTGTCCTTTTGGTTAGTAAAGGTCATGGGTTTGGAAGGTGCTGGCAATGAAGCCTTGGCCAATATACTGCAGTATACACATTTCAGCCATGGTGCTGATGGAAGGAATTGATATTTAAGGTGGTGGATGGGGTGCCAGTCAAGCGGGGATGCTTTGTCCTGGATGGTATCAAGCTTCTTAAGTGTTGTTGAAGCTGCATCATCCAGCTAAGCAGGGAGTATTCCATTGCATTGAGCCTTGTGTATGGTGGACAGGTTTTAGGGAGTCAGGAGGCATGTTACACGCAAGCTTCCCAGCTCTGAGCTGCTCTTGTAGCCACTGTAATTATGTGACTGGTCCAGTTCTGTTTTTGGTCAATGTTGACTCTGAATGGAAGGGGATTTGATGTTGATGATCCCGCTGAATGTCAGCAGGAGATGGTTATATTTTCTCCTGTTGGAGATTATTAATGCTCATTGTTTGGCACTGGTGTGGCACAAATGTTGCTTGCCACTTATCAACCGAGTGTAAATGCATGTGAGCACAGACTGCTACATTACCTGAGAGGTTTCAGGAATTGAGAACTGGATGCTGTGCAATGGTAAGTGAACATTTTGACATGGTTTTAATATTTTCTTGCTTTTCTAGTTTGAGTCCCATGCCTTTTTTTTTGAGCAGCTGTCAGATGTGTGAGAGGAGTCCTCCGGGACTCCCCTTTCCTTTTTTCCCTTCACCTTCCTGTGAGGAAGTGTTGACTGGCTGAGGTTGGGAGCTCAACACATGGAGAAGAATTGAAGAAAGTGCACAAATAGGTCAGTGGGGCTCTTCCCGTTTGTACATGAGGCTGGTCTTGTAGGACAGCCGGGTTTGTGTAATTCAACTCATTGACCTTGGATAGCAAAGAGGTAGGGGGTTAGCCATGGTAAATGCGCAGGGTTATGGGCATAAGGCAGAGATGAGGGCCTGAGTATGATGCTCTTTCGGAGAGTCACGCAGACTTGATGGGCTGAATGGCCTCTTTCTGCAATGTAAGAATTCTGTGTACTGGGTTTGACCATTCTGATTGCTCTTGGCCCCATATTGGTCACTTGGATGGGAAACCAGCGCCCATGATAATCTATATCATCAGGACTGGAACACCTTTCAGAGAACTGGAGAGGGACTGGTTAGGAATGCGCTGTGTGAGTCCTCCCTGCTCAGATATTTTCCCCATTCCCAAGCAGAGGCAACTTGATCAATTCCTGCAGCTTTTGCTTTGTTAAGCATGCTGGTCACCTTGCTGTCAGGGGACCAGCATTAAGTAGACAAATCTTATTATTTACTGCATCTCCAATCAAATGAGAATGTTGGTAACAGATTTGGGAAGGACATAGACAGATTGGTGAAACATGGCAGTTGAAATTTAGTACAGATGTGTGAAGTGATTCACTCTCATAGGAAGAATGAGGAGTAGCAAAGTAAACTAAATGATGCCATGTTATAAGAAGTGCAGAAACAGCAAGATCTGGGAGTTCACATAATACCTTGTTGAAGGTGGCCGGACCCTACTGGGGCCTGCCCGCTCGGCAGAGGTCAGCTGAGCCAGTATTGGGGCCTGCCCCCAGCTATGCACAATGCATGAATGTACAATGCCGTATAAGATCAGAGTTAAGTGTCTTGGGAAAGAAAGTGAGAGCAGCGCTTTGCATAGATTTTTCCTTTCTGTTCGCCCAGCAGGATGGTAACCGGACATCTGGGTTTTCTTGGCTGGGATTGATTCAGATTCTGTACACTATGTCTCCCGTTTGAAGCTAAATTTAAAGAGAAAATCGGATTATTTTAGATTTTGACGGTGCAGTTAGCTGTGTGTCTGCACCAGCTGTTTGACTTGTTAACATTTGCAGGTGGCTAGTTGTTGCGCTCCATGGGAAGAGCTCCATGCCAGATACATGCTGATTTGAGAACAGGCTGTCATTTTTCATGCAGACATTTCTGACCCTATCAGCTATCCTGTTGACAAGTTTAGATGCCTTGATTTACAACTCTGGCTCAGAAGTCAGCTCCATGATGTTTTAACCAAACCTTTCCAGGAACCACATTTCCCAATTACCGAGTCCAATTTTTTACCTTCGAACATGATCCAATTCAGAAAAGGGAGAGTAGATACTCCAGTGGGTTAGTTGAAGAAACCCATGAACTGTGTGAATGAAGTTAATTCTCATCTTGTGTTGGGTATATTGATCTCAGTACAGTTGTAAAAATTGGCCTGACAGTTTACCAACTCACTGTCCAATGACACTGTCTGGGGAGAGGGGATATAGAAACATAGAAGATAGGAGGAGGCCATTCAGCCCTTTGAGCCTGCTCCGCCATTCATCACTATCATGGCTGATTGTCCAACTCAATAGCCTAATCCTGCTTTCTTCCCATAACTTTGATCCCATTCGCCCCAAGTGCTATATCCAGCCGCCTCTTGAATACATTCAATGTTTTGGCATCAACTACTTCCTGTGGTCATAAATTCCACAGGCTCACCACTCTTTGGGTGAAGAAATGTCTCCTCATCTCTGTCCTGTATGGTCTACCCCGAATCCTCAGACTGTGACCCCTGGTTCTGGACTCCCCCACTATCGGGAACATCCTGCAGCTGATGAATAACAGGCTCAGTTGTGATGCACCCCATGGTCAAAGAGCTTTCTAATACGCATAACAAATGATATGGCAGAGTATTGGAGATTGATTGGTGCCAGCAAAACTGTACCTGAGCAAGAATCTGAGCCTTCAGAAGGAAAGGGGAGAAAATGACCAAACAAATTCACGGTGGGGGATTTTTGACCCATGATCTGTTTTTCGACAGACAATTTCTCTCAAGTGAACAGAAAATCAGAAATGCATCTTTTAAACATGACACACAAAATGTCATTGCATTCTGTTAACTGTTAGATTTTATATTTGTCTTAAATGATGGAAATGCATTTCCCCTTTCTCTTGCTGCTCAATCTCTCACCTGTTTCTTAAGCTCTTGTCTGGTCCTCCCTAGTGCAGCTGCCAGGTTGTCCCTTCAGGAGATATGCCTCAAGGGAAGAGAGAACCCCACCCTTTTATCCTTGCACATAACTAGCTAGCACGTGGTCAGGGAGACGCCACTTTCACTTTATGTCTTCAAAGGAAGACAGGCTGTGCTCTGTCGCATTTACAGATATGGAAAAGGATATCTATATTAAAACATTAGATTTCTGGTTCTGATTATCGGCTCAATATATGTAACTTGTTGACACACATCAATTAATTCCCTTTGAGCTTTGAAACTAGGACTCCCGAGAGGCCTCTGGTCTTTAGCAATCATGCACAGAAGTTGATGGTTTGCAAAATCAAAATTATAAAAGTCCCATTGTATTCCTAAGTGCCTGCACCTGCTGTGTTTGATGTCTTACTGGCGTGTGATGAATGAATGTCACCGATTTTGAGCCACATATAATGTAAAATTAAAAAGGGAGGTGGGGGGGAGGGAATTGATCATTTCTCTAAAAGCAGCAGTGTTAGCGCAGGGGCCTGCTGCTGAGGTGCTTTTTTGCTCTTTGCTTAATTAGGTTCTCAGCCAATCGCTCGGGCACTGTCATCACGCTAGCAACAGAGTCTTTTGTGGTGTGGAATTATGTTTATGATGGGTATATCCCTCAACTATCCCAGCTGTTGCTGTCAGTTGTGCACAACACAGCCCTGTTCAAACCCAATGCTTTGTGTTGTCAGGATATCACTTTGTGCCATACTGGAGCATGCAGGTAAACTGATATAATGTGTTTTAAAGCATTGTTTTCACGTTCGATTGTTTGAACTAAGAATGACAACTGAAACCAAGTTTACCTTTTCAATTTGCTCATTTGCCCCTTCTAAATATACGTTTCATTGCAGTTTTTTAAAAATGGGCATATTAAATCTTGCAATTGTTAAGTTGCTACTGCCTTGAATGCAATTGGATGTAAGCAGTCTGGCCCACAGCAAATGCTGTTTGTTCCATTGAGAGATTAGGTAAACAAAGGGAAGTTCTTTGCAAAATTCGAATGGTGGGATTTTTATTTCCTGGTTAATTTTAGTCCATAAACTGGAGGAAGGCTAAAGGCAGGTGTAGTGAAGGATATTTGAGGAAACTTTTCTTTAGTGACATCTAATCAAAGGTTCTGTGTGATAATACAAGACTTAGGGATGGGGTTTGAAATGTGCCTTGAGCTTACTGCGCAGTGCTGGTTGGTCCGAGGAAGCCGCTTTCTAGTGCTTTGTCTGTAAGGTGTATTCCCCTGGTTCATTATAGAGTCCCGATTCATCTTAATTTGCTCACTCTTTGTATCTGCAGGAGGAGCAGGCTGCCAGGCAGAAGGCAGAAAAAATAAGGGTGGCGTTGGAGAAGATCAAAGAGGCACAAATCAAAAAGGTAAGGGCTGGCAAGCAGCAAAGGAAAAACAGTTCAAGGTGCGAAAGATCACACAAGAACATGCCACTCAGCACCTGTGGAGCAATGTCCCAATGATTGGTCCACATCTGACTTTTTTATTTGTTCATGGGATGTGGGCATCGCTAGCTAGGTCAGCATTTATTGCCCTTGAGAAGGTGGTGATGAGCTACTTTCTTGAACCGCTGCAGTCCATGCGGTGGAGGCACCACCCCACAGTGATGTTAGGGAGGGGGTTCCAGGATTTTGATCCAGTGATGGCGAAAGAATGCCAATATTCGGGATGGTAGGTGGCTTGGAGGGGAACCTCCAGGTGGCTTGGAGGGGAACCTCCAGGTGGCTTGAAGGGGAACCTCCAGGTGCCTGTGTCCTAGATGGTAATGCCCTGGGTTTGGAAGGTGCTGTCGAAAGACCCTTGGCAGATTGGTGCAGTGCATCTTGTAGATGATACACATTCCTGCCACTGTGCGTCAGTGGTGGAGGGAGTCAATGTTTAAGATGGGGGGGATAGATGTGTCAGTAATAACAGGCTGCTTTGTCTTGGATGATGTTGAGGTTCCATGACCAGAACGATGCTGAATCCATGCTGCCTAAAGTGTAAGCAGCCTAAATCCAGCACCATGGAAACCAGCCCCTATTACAGAGCCATTGGAAAAAGAAAGATGTGATCTAAGCAGGGGCTTTTTCTCAGAGTGGCAGCACAAATGTGCCAATTCCCCATTCATACCACCAGGGTTCAGCCTGAAACACGTGTGAACTGAACTCTGGACAACATTTAACAGTTTTTAAAAAAAAGAAGTCTCCATAGCCCAAACTTTTCTCCCCCACTGTACAATCGTAGCAACTACAGTAGCAGGTACCAGGCCTGGTAGCCTGGGGATGGGAAGAGTTTTGGTGATTTCATCTGCAAGTCTACAGGCAACAGAAACACACTGGTGCTCCTGCTCCACTGCATGGGGTTTCAAATGGCAGTGTAGAGCATTGATTGACCATTCTGACAATATGAATTTATTCCATGCACGTTTGGATATAATTATCTGGCAAGTGACCCAACAGCAATGCATGTCCGTCATGCATCTTCAGATTTCTTATTTTTTCTATTTACTAGCACACAGGAGTCAAACATCCGGCCTCTGGGACCGTTTTAGCCACCTTTGCTGTAAGGCTTAAAATGTGACCCAAATCTCTGAGATATTTAGAAATCTTCAAACTTAAATCTGAAAAAATGGGTGGCACAGTGGTTAGCACTGCTGCCTCACAGTGCCAGGGACCAATGTTCAGTTCCAGCCTTAGGTGATTGTCTGTGTGGAGTTTGCACATTCTCCCTGTGTCTGCGTGGGTTTCCTCCGGGTGCCCAAGCTTCCTCTCACACTTCAAAGATGTGCTGGCTAGGTGGATTGGCCATGGTAAATTGCCCATTAGTGTCCAAAGATGTGTAAGTTAGGGGGATTGGCCATGCTAAATTGCTCCTTAGTGTCCAAAGATGTGCAGGTTAGATGGATTAGGCTAGGATGGGGAGGTGAGATGCTCTGTTGGGAGTCAGTACAGACTCAACAGTCTGGATGGCCTCTTTCTGCTCTGTAGGATTTCTGTGATTCAAAAGGATTCAGTGACTATGAAGGTGAGAAATGTAGTTAAACTTCCTGGAGATGCAGCTTGAAACTTTGTTGTATTTAACCCTTCTTTATTCTGCTCGATATAACATTGCAAGTTAACCAGTAAGTGTTTATTTCTATTTAAAAAGTGTGGCTGATTAGATATTAGGCTGCTGTTCTGAAAACAAGGTAAAATCCAAAATATGTTTGTAGTATTAGTGCCACTATAGTGCTGCAAGTTTTTCTTATGGGACCTTAGATCAGGAGAGCTGATAGATATTGATATTTTGTAGGTAATGAAGGTGCCTGATTAATTGTCTATCCTGTCCTTCTAGCTGGTGATACGGGTCCACATGTCTGATGAGAGCTCCAAGACAATGATGGTTGATGAAAGACAAACAGTCAGGCAGGTTCTGGACAATCTCATGGATAAGTCCCACTGTGGATTCAGCTCAGATTGGTCGCTGGTGGAGACAATCCCAGAACTTCAAATGGGTGAGTTGGTGAGACTGAACAGCCAGTTAAATGTCAGACACTGTAACCTGCTGGAACTCGTCTTCCGGGTTCGGTGCATTCAGAAAATATTTCCAGACCATCATGTTTTCTTTTGCCCTTTCCTCCTATGTTTGGTTGACCATTTCTGTAGACATGTTCATTGGTTCTGTCACCAGGCATCTTTGTTATGTTGCTGTCAATGTGCTACAAGAATTGGCACCGAGGCCAATACGTTTTGACATAGTCTGATGCTTTTCAATTAGTTACCATGAATTGCTAGGGCTGTTCTCTCTGGAGCGGAGGAGGTTGAGAGGCGACTTAATAGAGGTTTATAAGATGATGAGGGGGATAGATGGAGTGGACGTTTAGAGACTATTTCCTCGGGTGGACGAGAATTGAACACTGGTGCAAAAAACAAAATACTGCTGATGTTGGAGATCTGAAATAAAAACAGCAAACGCTGGAAATGCTCAGCAGTTAAGGTAGCAACTATGAAGAGAAACAGAGTTAATGTTTCAGCCCTGTGACCTTTCAACAAAGAACAGTACAGCACAGGAACAGGCCCTTCAGCCCACCAAGTCATGGTACGGTAGCACGGTGGTTAGCACTGCTGCCTCATAGCGCCAGGGACCTGGGTTCGATTCCCACCTCGGGTCACTGTCTGTGTGGAGTTTGCACGTTTTCCCCGTGTCTGGGTGGGTTTCCTCCGGGTGCTCTGCTTTCTTCCCACAGTCTGAAAGACGTGCTGGTTAGGTGCATTGACCCAAACAGGCGCAGGAGTGTGGCGACTCGGGGAATTTCACAGTAATTTCATTGCAGTGTTAATGTAAGCCTTGTGACTGATAAATAAACTTTACTTTAAGTCTGTGCCGACATGGATGCCTCTATAATCTAATATTTTCTTGCCTCTACATGGTCCATATCCCTCTATTCTCTGCCTGTTCATGTATCATCAATTTCAGTTGAATCCTGTCGCGCTCACTAGGATCTGAAGTGGATCTGGTCTGTTAGTACCTGGCAGGCGCTGATAAATCATTCTTCAACACTCTGGTGAAAATCGTTCCTGAAAGCTGCAGAGATGAAGTTAGCAGCTTATGGACAAACTGTCGAGGGTGATCGAAACTAACCAGGGAGCGGATTGTAGAATTATACTTTCTCCAGAACACTAACGTGAATCTAAATTGCTGAAAGCTACTTTTCATCAATCAGCAAGTGGCATGTCCAAACCAACACTTAACCATTGAAAACATTCTGTTTCTAATCGGTACAAACTGCAGAAGGACGCGATAGCCCAGAACGTAACTTTGCTGCCTATCAGCAAAATTTGATCTTTTCATTGGTTCTTTATCCAGCACGGTGGCACGGTGGTTAGCACTGCTGCCTCACAGCGCCAGGGACCCAGGTTCAATTCCCGGCTTGGGTCACTGTCTGTGAAGAGTCTGCACGTTCTCTGTGTCTTCGAGTGCTCCAGTTTCCTCCCACAGTCCGAAAGACGTGCTGGTTAGGTTGCATTGGCCATGCTAAGTTCTCCCTCAGTGTACCCGAACAGGCGCCGGAGTGTGGCGACTAGGGGATTTTCACAGTAACTTCATTGCAGTGTGACCAATAAATAAATAACTTTTACTTTTAATTTTCTTACTCATTGCTGCGCTTCCACAATTTTACAAATGCAGTTGTCCCCCCGCCTCACAATCCTCACGTTTTCTTTTAACTTCAGAGCGAATCTTTGAAGATCATGAAAATCTGGTGGAGAACTTGCTGAACTGGACCCGAGACAGTCAGAATAAACTCATGTTTACTGAACGCATTGAGAAATACGCACTTTTTAAAAATCCACAGGTATGTGAAGCTTCTGACACATGGTAGACCTCAGCAATGATGTAGAATTACTTCCTTATTTGCCATCCTCTGCAGGCCACTTGCACTTATTCTTCACTGGTGTCATTTTGACTGTCCTACATTATTTCCACACTGCGTACAACTGTCTTTAACCGTTTCATTTTATTGTAATGCAGGTTCCAAGTTGTGGACTGTAGGGATGTCAGTTCACATGACATCTACAAATCACACCGGTTTTGTGCTCTTACTTCACAAGATACAATATGATCTTTCATTGAATTGCTGCTTTATCACTCGTGGCTGGACAGTTTATATTACTTGATGGATTTAAAACCTGGATAAGTTCTATGCTCCCTTGCCTGGGGCATAGGAATGAGCAGTGAGAATTGAATATTAGAGTATAATGGAAGTTGTGACATATCGTAGTGGCCAGAACAAATAACTTGTCCAGTTGTTTAGGTTCTTGTCTCTCAAATCTTGTGCTCTGAGATTCAGAGTCCTAGACTAAATGTCAAGCATGCAGTAAGCATGAGTGCAGCATGCTTCATTCAGCTCCCTTGGTACAATGTCATTAATTTTAGAGTGTGTGTTGGTTTTTATTATTATTTAGTCAAAGCCAGCTTCATGGTTTTTCTGTTATTTTTGGGTTCCTCTGTAATGAGTTTGGGAGAGTATCGAATGTGTTTGTAGCAAACGTACTGCCAGAGCATAAACTACCTCCTATATAACATTAATTGGCAATCACCGTCAGGAGCCGAGGGATAGCTGATGTATGAAATGGAAATTTAATGCCATGTAGAAGGAATAAAACTCCACAACTAACCCCTGTTGTGCTGCCTGCACTGGGAGTGTTTGATGGGGACAGTTGGAGAGGGAACTTCACTCTGAATCTAACCCTACACTGTACCTGTCCTGGGAGACTTTGATGGTGACAGTGTAGAGGGAGCTTTACTCTGTATCTAACCCCATGCTGTCCCTGTCCTGGGAGTGTTTGATGGGGACAGTGTAGAGGGAGCTTTACTCTGTATCTAACCCCGTGCTGTCCCTGTCCTGGGAGTGTTTGATGGGGACAGTGTAGAGGGAGCTTTACTGATGATGCATGCTGCCAGATAATGGGAGAATGATGGGGATGGTGTGTTGGGGATGGCAGAGTAAGTACTTACAGTGGCGGGAAGAGTAATCAGCGATGTGCAACAAATGCTGCCTTACCAGCAACACCCATGTCTCATGAACGAATTTTTAAAAATGGCTATTAAGGCCATTGAAAAAAGCAGCAAAGCACTAGGGTTAAATACCTTTCGAACCTGGTTTGGACTACGCTTGGGCTGGAGGGGATTACTGAGATGAGGATAGTGAGGCCATGAAGGCGTTTGAAAACAAGGTGAGAATTATAAAATTGAGGCGTTGCTCGGACTGAGACTTGTTCCAGGATGCCGAGCAGTGGCTGAAGCTGTGATGTCCTGTCACTGGCTTTCCCAGAGCAGGTTTGAAAATAACAGCGTTATATGCAATAGGACAGAACGTCAGCTGAACTTGGACTCAGGACAGCAGCAAACAGTGAATCTCAGGGTTAATGTACAGATGTTTAAATGTATAATTAACTGCACTAATGGGTGTTATTTATAACAGAATTACCTGCTGGGGAAGAGAGAGAACTCCGAGATGGGAGACAGAAACAAGGAAGCATTACTCGAGGTAAGCAGAGATTCTGAATCACGGAGATAATTGAAGCTTGTTTGGTATCTAACAATCACTCAAACCTGACAGGGTGAAACCATAGTAGTGGAAGCAAATACGATAGTGACTTTTAAGGGGCGTCTTGACAAATACATGAATAGGATGGGAATAGACGGATATGGTCCCTGGAAGGGTAGGGGGTTTTAGTTCAGACGGGGAGCATGGTCGGTGCAGGCTTGGAGGGCCGAAGGGCTGTTCCTGTGCTGTAATTCTCTTTGTTCTCTGATGAAGCAGGGGACGGGGCTAGCCCATTGCACGGGGGGGTGTGCTGTAATGGTGGTTTGCCCAGGCTAAGGTAGAGTAAAGGGTCAGGGTAGCCAATGAGGTTAAACCGAGGCTTTACCTGATACAATTTTTCAAAGCCACCTCAGCCTTTTGGCCAAGGTGAAGCGTTAGATCAAACCCGGGTGTGGGTGCAATGCATCATCTTGTCAGCTTGGATCTTGTTTGTCCCTCATATGGAGACCATGAATTGGATTCAGTTTGAATTTGGTCTTTTGGATGGATTAAAGTCCCCAACTGTGGAAAAGAAAATGACTGGTCTTCCACAGTTCCGTGGTAGAAAATTCCAAAAAGATTCACAGCCCTTTAAGTGAAGGAATTTATCCTCATCACATCCCCAAATTCAGACCAGTTGTGTCAGTTATAAGTGAAAGAAGCAAACTTGTGAGGAAAATCAGTTGGATTTTGAAACCTACAAGAAAATAACTGAAAATATTTAAGTTTTTAATTCCAAGGTGGAATAAAATTCAGTTTCCATGGATGCAGTCCTCAAAAAGCAAGAGATTGCTTCAAATAAATTAATTCTGAACTTAATACAAGTATTGGAAATTAATTGTGGGTTAGCCTGCAGTGTGAGGGGTTAAAATTATCCTCTTGGGGTGCTGGTGCCAATACCAGCACAAAAAGCACGGTGGCACAGTGGTTAGCACTGCTGCCTCACAGGGCCAGGGACCCGGGTTCGTTTGAGTCACTGTCTGTGTGGAGTTTGCACGTTCTCCGGTGCTCCGGTTCCCTCCACAGTCCGAAAGATGTGCAGGTTAGGTGCATTGACTCAAACAGGCGCGGAGTGTGGCGACTAGGGGATTTTCACAGTAACTTCATTGCAGTGTTAATGTAAGGCCTACTTGTGACTAATAAATAAACTTTACTTTAAGAAGAGCAAAACCTCAAAGAGCCTTGTGTGCTTTAGTTTGCGGACATTTATTTGCTATTTTCTCAAACTGCTCCCACTATCAGTGGCAGATTTCTAACTTTCACTCCAGTGTTAAACAAGCTGTAAACGCCCTCTTCAGATGTAAGCCAAGTTTGGGAAGATAGCAACATTTATCACACAGCAGGGCGCTTGTCATTGCCCAAGTGGAGTGTTAAAGTGGGCCCCACTGCTGTACCGAATCCAGTCAGTACTATCGACTCAAGTTTATACAACGTCTATGTGTTCACTGTTCCATTGACTAACTTATACAATACTCTCCACCTCCTCCCCTGCACCCCGCCCTGGACCTTGGCACACTCTCTGGCTTGGCTGGGAATTTATTTAGTTGTGTTGCTGCTAAGTCAGGACGCTGCTCTGTATTTCAGGAATTAATTAAGTGAATCTGGCATTAATCAGCTGAGCGGTTTGGTTTATCATAGTTAACCTTGAACGTCAACATTTCTGCAGCCCAGATATTTAGCAATCAGCAAAGGATAAGTACTTGCATCAAAAATGTGATCAATGTGCATGCATCAAAGATAGCAGTTTAACCTAGAATCAGTGTATACTTGATGTTAACAGCAAAGAGTGGTGAAAATATCATGCTTGCATTCTATAATTCCAAACACTGGGCATGTTAGTAATGAAAAGCTAGTTAGGATTTCCTATGGTTCGTACGATATTTTTTATTTTTAAGCATTAAGAAATCTTTCTTGAGGAGAAAGGACTACCTTTCTGAAATGTCCCTCAGATTGGATTTTGCATTTACCCTAATTTCTCTTCTGCTCCCACCTTCTCTTTGAAGGCACTCTTGCAGTTTTGGCAGTCCTCAGGCTGAGTCTAGAAGGACAATCACCCAGTGTCTGTATGTCCAAGTTATCATAGAATCCCTACCTGCAGAAGAGGCCATTCGGCTTATCGAATATGCACCGACTCACTGACAGGGTATCTTACCCAGGCCCTCTTCCCTGCCCTATCCCTGTAACCCCACACATTTACCATGGCTAATCCATCTAACCAACACATCTTGGGCCACTAAAGGGCAATTTAGCATGGCCAATTCACCTAACCTGCACATTTTTTGGACTGTGGGAGGAAACCAGAGCATCCGGAGGAAACCCATGCAGACACAGGGAGAACGTGCAAACTCCACGCACTCCCGCAAGGCCAGAATTGAACCCGGGTCCCTGGCGCTGTGAGGTAGCGGTGTTAACCATTGAGCCACAGTGCCACCCTATTGAGCCTAAACCAGAACCCACTGTCACCCGTTCACCTCCTGTTCTAATGCAAGATCTCACTATTCACTGTTTCCCTTTCACCCCACTCCAGCCCAGAGACACCAAAGCCAAGTTCTAGCTAGCTAACTAACACTTTACACCCTCTACCCATGCCTGCATCTACTGATTCACATCAACAGCTGCTCTCAGTTAAAATCTAAAAAAAAATGAACCAGTCAACTTGCCATACCTTCCCTTTCTGCAGCAAACACCCATTCCGTGTGCCAACATGCTCACAATGTGTTCATGGTCTTCCCAGTGTTAATGCACACAGCCACTTTCCACCGGCATGCTACAAAGTATGTTATTGTTGGAAGGTTTTACAAAAGAGGCTTTCATTTGAGATCCCTATCTATATTGAGCTCAAATCTGTGAAAAATGTAATCATCTGCTTGGTGAATTATAAGTTTTAAAAATAGTTAAATAGTTATCCAAACAAAATACGTTAAAGAGGAAGTCCAAAGGTAGTGAAAAAAGGCCTAAAGATTGAGTTCCCAAACGGGTTGAACCTTACCTTTCTGGCAAGTTATAAGATCACCAGTTGGATGTTCAGGTATTCTGGAGCATTTCCACTTTAAACACTGGGGTTGTAACATTTGCCTGGCTGGCGTCTTGGCACTCTGTCCTATTGACAAATCAAGGTTCTTGGATATAGATATTTTAAAACTTTGCTGACAAAAGAGTTATTCTTCTTGGAGGGTGTTTCCCATTTAGACATCCGTAACACGCTCCCAGATTTTGCAGTGGTACAATTCAAGTGCTTGAGTGAAATATTACACTCTAAATCAGTGATAGACAACCTAGGCTAGTGAGTGGCCCTCCTTCATCGCAATGCACTGCAAGATTGAAATCGGACTTGTTCACTAACCAGGACCCCCATGAATAAGATTAAATACATTTAATACAAGCTGAATATTTTATAACTAGTTATAGAACATCTTTGATCATTCATATATTAGAACATAGAACATAGAAAGCCACAGCACAAACAGGCCCTTCGGCCCACAAGTTGCGCTGATCATATCCCTACCTCTAGGCCTATCTATAGCCCTCAATCCCATTAAATCCCATGTACTCATCCAGAAGTCTCTTAAAAGACCCCAACGAGTTTGCCTCCACCACCACCGACGTCAGCCGATTCCACTCACCCACCACCCTCTGAGTGAAAAACTTACCCCTGACATCTCCTCTGTACCTACCCCCCAGCACCTTAAACCTGTGTCCTCTCGTAGCAACCATTTCAGCCCTTGGAAATAGCCTCTGAGAGTCTACCCTATCCAGACCTCTCAACATCTTGTAAACCTCTATCAGGTCACCTCTCATCCTTTGTCTCTCCAGGGAGAAGAGACCAAGCTCCCTCAACCTATCCTCATAAGGCATGCCCCCCAATCCAGGCAACATCCTTGTAAATCTCCTCTGCACCCTTTCAATGGCTTCAACATCTTTCCTGTAATGAGGTGACCAGAACTGCGCGCAGTACTCCAAGTGGGGTCTAACCATAAGACCATAAGACCATAAGACATAGGAGCGGAAGTAAGGCCATTCGGCCCATCGAGTCCACTCCACCATTCAATCATGGTTGATTTCAACTCCATTTACCCGCTCTCTCCCCATAGCCCTTAATTCCTCGAGAAATCAAGAATTTATCAATTTCTGTCTTGAAGACGCTCAACGTCTCGGCCTCCACAGCCCTCTGTGGCAATGAATTCCACAGACCCACCACTCTCTGGCTGAAGAAATTTCTCCTCATCTCTGTTCTAAAGTGACTCCCTTTTATTCTAAGGCTGTGCCCCCGCGTCCTAGTCTCCCCTGTTAATGGAAACAACTTCCCTACGTCCATCCTATCTAAGCCGTTCATTATCTTGTAAGTTTCTATCAGATCTCCCCTCAACCTCCTAAACTCCAATGAATATAATCCCACGATCCTCAGACGTTCATCGTATGTCAGGCCTACCATTCCTGGGATCATCCGTGTGAATCTCCGCTGGACCCGCTCCAGTGCCAGTATGTCCTTCCTGAGGTGTGGGGCCCAAAATTGCTCACAGTACTCCAAATGGGGCCTAACCAGTGCTTTATAAAGCCTCAGAAGTACATCCCTGCTTTTGTATTCCAAGCCTCTTGAGATAAATGACAACATTACATTTGCTTTCTTAATTACGGACTCAACCTGCAAGTTTACCTTTAGAGAATCCTGGACTAGGACTCCCAAGTCCCTTTGCACTTTAGCATTATGAATTTTGTCACCGTTTAGAAAATAGTCCATGCCCCTATTCTTTTTTCCAAAGTGTACGACCTCGCACTTGCCCACGTTGAATTTCATCAGCCACTTCTTGGACCACTCTCCTAAACTGTCTAAATCTTTCTGCAGCCTCCCCACCTCCTCAATACTACCTGCCCCTCCACCTATCTTTGTATCATCGGCAAACTTGGCCAGAATGCTCCCAGTCCCGTCATCTAGATCGTTAATATATAAAGAGAACAGCTGTGGCCCCAACACTGAACCCTGCGGGACACCACTTGTCACCAGGGTCCTATAAAGCTGCAGCATTATCTCCCGACTCCTAAACTCAATCCCTCGATTAATGAAGGCTAGTACACCGTACGCCTTCTTGACCGCATCCTCCACCTGCGAGGCCGATTTAAGAGTCCTATGGACCCGGACCCCAAGGTCCTTCTGATCCTCTACACTGCTAAGAATGGTACCCTTCATATTATACTGCTGCTTCATCCCATTGGATCTGCCAAAATGGATCACTACACACTTATCCGGGTTGAAGTCCATCTGCCACTTCTCCGCCCAGTCTTGCATTCTATCTATGTCTCGCTGCAACTTCTGACATCCCTCCAAACTATCCACAACACCACCTACCTTGGTGTCGTCAGCAAACTTACCAACCCATCCCTCCACTTCCTCATCCAGGTCATTTATAAAAATGACAAACAGCAAGGGTCCCAGAACAGATCCCTGGGGCACTCCACTGGTCACTGACCTCCATGCAGAGAAAGACCCCTCCACAGCCACTCTCTGCCTTCTGCAGGCAAACCAGTTCTGGATCCACAAGGCAACAGCCCCTTGGATCCCATGCCCTCTCACTTTCTCAAGAAGTCTTGCATGGGGGACCTTATCGAACGCCTTGCTGAAGTCCATATAGACCACATCCACCGCTCTTCCTTCGTCAATGTGTTTGGTCACATTTTCAAAGAACTCAACCAGGCTCGTAAGGCACGACCTGCCCTTGACAAAGCCGTGCTGACTACTTTTGATCATACTAAACTTCTCTAGATGATCATAAATCCTGTCTCTCAGGATCCTCTCTATCAACTTACCAACCACTGAGGTTAGACTCACCGGTCGGTAATTTCCCGGGCTGTCCCTGTTCCCTTTCTTGAATATAGGGACCACATCTGCAATCCTCCAATCCTCCGGAACCTCTCCCGTCTCCATCGACGATGCAAAGATCATCGCCAAAGGCTCCGCAATCTCCTCCCTCGCCTCCCACAGTAACCTGGGGTACATCCCATCCGGTCCCGGCGACTTACCAACCTTGATGCCATTCAATAGTTCCAACACATCCTCTTTCTTTATGTCCACATGCTCGATCCTTTCTGTCCACCGCAAACCAGCAGTACAACCACCCAGATCCCTTTCCACCGTGAATACCGAGGTAAAGTATTCATTAAGCACCTCCGCCATTTCTAACGGTTCCGCACAAACTTTTCCCCCTTCACCTTTTAAGGGTCCTATGCCTTCACATCTCATCCTTTTACTCTTGACATATTTGTAGAAAGCCTTGGGATTCTCCTTAATCTTACCCGCCAAGGTCTTCTCATGACCCCTTCTCGCTCTCCTAATTTCCTTCTTAAGCTCCTTCCTACATCCCGTATACTCCTCTAAATCCTTAACACCTCCTAGCTCTCTGAACCTTCTGTACGCCTCTCTTTTCTTATTCACCAGGTTCATCACAACCTTCGTGCACCACGGTTCCCGTACCCTACCAACACCCCCCTGTCTCATCGGAACGTTGTCATGCAGAGCTCCAGACAAACATTCCTTGAAAATCCTCCACTTTCCTTCGGTACTTTTCCCCAAGAATGCCTCCTTCCAATTTACCCGTCTAATTTCCTCCCTGATGACACTGTATTTCCCTTTACTCCAGAGAAACACTTTCCTAGCCTGCCTGATCCTATCTCTTTCCAATGCTATCGTGAAGGAGATAGAATTATGATCGCTATCCCCAAGATGCTCACCCGCCGCGGGAGAGTGAGAACAGGAATCGGTGGAGAATGAATGCATGGCTGAGGGACTGGAGCAAGGGACAAGGATTTGGGTACTTGGATCATTGGGACCTCTTTAGGGGCAGGTGTGACCTGTTTAAAAAAGACGGGTGGCACTTGAATCCCAGGGGGACCAATATCCAATATTAACAGAACTGTCATCAACTTTGGTAAAAACAAAAGAAATATTTACGCTTTGGACACAGGGAGTGTGCGGCCCTCACGGTTAATGTTGTGAGCAGTCAGCACGCACCTCACTTACACGGATAGAAATCAGTGGAATGTGGCAACCCTGCACGTAAGCAACAAAATACATTGTGCCGGCAGAACCCAGACGCTTGTGGCCCCTGGACCACGGATTTCCCACCATTTATTCTAAACTGTTATGGATAAGAATCAAACGGGTTCCTGAAAGTTTAAGGTTAAAAAAAATCTGGAGAGTGTTTCATTGTGATTTTAAAAAAAAGAGATCCCAATTGCTGGATGAGGCTGGTTCAGGTAAAATCTCCCGAGGATAATCTGAGCGGTGCCTTGTCAAAATGTGATGTACGTGTAGCTGGCTTCTGCGTTACTGGAGTGGTGCTGAGATAATAAACAAGAACAATAAATAATGGATCAGAAAAATGAGGTCTGCTGAACGCTATTGAATAATTGCTAACTGGAATTTATATTAGTCCTTCTCCAAGTTGCAGAGTTAATAGGTATGTCAGCAGAAAATCTGTGGTGCCTTGTGCCTCCTGACTAATTTTCTCCTGTCCCTGCATTTTCAAATTAGTGAGTCAAACATTAGATTATGGGGTGTACTTTTTCCCCTCCGTGCTGGATCTAAATGGTTCTCACAGCTCAGGCCAATTTACTGAATAATCTTACAGTCTGATCTCTGCTGTGTGTGAATTACAGAATCTTTACAGCACAGAAAGAGGCCATTTGGCCATTGAGTTTGCACTGGCTCTCTGAAAGAGAGCCCCACTCCCCTGCCTTAATTGCTCTGTTTTGTGTTTTCACTGCAGGAGTTTTTCTGTGGCAGTTCTGTGACTGTCCCGGAGATTGAGGGGTTGCTTTGGTTGAAGGAGGACGGCAAGAAATCCTGGAAGAAGCGCTACTTCCTACTCCGAGCCTCTGGAATCTATTACGTGCCTAAGGGCAAGACAAAGGTATGGTTCAGAAGGTGCTTTTTTTATTAAACAAATCATGTGTCAGCTGCAGTGGCAGAAGATTTAATTGCTTTTGAGAATACTTCTGAAAATACTGCAGTGACTTCAGCCGTGCCTCAAGCCCTATTTTGTCATGTTCTTCATCACTGTTCACTGTCATTCTTGCTATCCAAAGCTGTTGGCTACATTGGTAACTATGCAGGGGTCGGATTCAGTAGCTATATCAGGTATGCTATGGCATGGACAGAATTGTCAGCTTACATATTCCTCTCACAAATGCTTTTAAGAAAGTTGGAAAGTGATAGAAGGGGGAACTGCAAAGTAAAGTTTATTTATTAGTCACAAGTAGGCTTACATTAGTTACTGTGAAACTCCCCTAGTCGCCACACTCCGGCGCCTGTTCGGGTCAATGCACCCTAACCAGCACGTCTTTCAGACTGTGGGAGGAAACCGGAGCACCCGGAGGAAACCCACGCAGACACGGGGAGAATGTGCAGACTCCGCACAGACAGTGACCCAAGCCAGGAATCGAACCCGGGTCCCTGGCGCTGTGAGGCAGCAGCGCTAACCACTGTGCCGCCCTCAACTGACTTGCATGAATAAAAGATTCTCTTACAACGTTCGAGTGAGAATGTTCTGAAGTGATTATATCAAGGCAAGTGCTATAAGTACACAGTTGAGGAATTGTGGATGCCAAATGGTGACAGGTTAAACCTGCGGCCTTCTGATCAGCATGCCTTCAATCTGCACCAGATTCCCACTTCATCTCTAAGACCATTTGCTGGTTGGGGTTTGCCAGTGTTCTTGAGCCAGTTTATAAGAGATGTGGCAGCCTGCTGCTACAATTATGAGGTATATAAGATTTTATGTTTTGGGACTGTGCCTTTAAGGTGGAAGGAAAGGGATCATGTGACCTGCTCTGAAGTCTGCCTGACAACAAGCCAGGGTGGTTTGATTGTTATCTGATTGAGATTAAAGAAGGGGTCAGATTGTTTACTGGGAGGAAGATGCAAGTGTTTACACTTGGCGACAACGGCAGCAGCTAGTGTGCTAACAATGGATTGACTGAGAGTCTCCAAGGTCCCAAAATATGAGTGGCACAGTGGTTAGTACTGCTGCCTCACAGCGCCAGGAACTTGGGTTCAATTCCCGGCTTGGGTCACTGTCTATGCGGAGTCTGCACGTTCTCCCTGTGCCTGCGTGGGTTTCCTCCAGGTGCTCCGGTTTCTTCCCATGGTCTGAAAGACGTGCTGGTTAGGTTGGGGCGTACAGCCTAGTTACTGGGCATCACATCAGCACTAAATGGCTATCCTGATCAGATCATTGCTTGCTGTGTGTTGCGCAAACTTGCAAATGGGCCAATGGCTGCCAGATTCAGAGCTGAAAAGTGCCCCCCATAACCCTGGAAAGGCAAAGTATCTCACAGAAACCTGTAAAACAGATTAAGTGAGCGCTGCTGAATGTGCAAGAAGACCTTCTGCCCACCACAACGAGGTGCATTGGGCGGCACAGTGGTTAGCATTGCTGCCTCACAGCGCCAGGGACCCAGGTTCAATTCCCGACTTGGGTCACTCTGTGTGGGGTTTGCACATTCTCCCCGTGTCTGCATGGGTTTCCTCCAGGTACTCCAGTTTCCTCCCACAGTCCGAAAGACATGCTGGTTAGGTGCATTGGCTGTGGTGAATTCTCCCTCAGTGTACCCGAACAGGCGCTGAAGTGTGGCGACTAGGGGATTTTCACAGTAACTTCATTGCAGTGTTAATGTAAGCCTACTTGTGACAATAATAAATAAACTAATATTGGGTCAGAAACAATTGTGCTGCAAGATAGAGAGTTGGGATCTCCAGGACAGATTAAAGCGTTTTTACCTAGATACAAGATCCATGTGATTCACATTGCCATGGAGATGGACCTAAGAGGGGAAGAGTCCAAGAAATCCTTGATAACTTTCCAACACAGTTAGTCTGCCAAAGTCCTGGGGAAAGAGAACAGCTAGAGGCTGAAGTGTCTATGGTTTGCTGCACAGGAATGTGGGTGGGAGCTCACACTTTGATTGGAAAGGCCAAATTAATGAGGAGTTAAAAAGAGCCTGGAAGATTTGTCTAGCTTTAGTTAGAGGGAGAAGTTACCAGGAAAAATTGTATTTTGAAATACAGTTCTAGCATTCAGTTCCCAGGCTGAGAAAGAAGAGGAACAAATAAACTCTAAGAAGCTAAAAGTCATCATGGACTGTTGGGAAAATTGAATGCCTGCTTAAAGGACTGTGTAAAGCATATGTGTGAAGTATGTTTTGCATTGTGCTAAAAGAAAAGGGAAATGTTCAGTTTTGTGGTTTAAAATATAAAGTTGCCAACAACTTTAGTCAACAGTGCTTTTAGACTTTTGTTGCAGTAAAAGTCTTAAAATGTTAAATCTTGTAACATCCTTTCAGTTATTAACTGGAAGTTCTTTTCAAAGATCATGGTTTTCGACCGAGATCATTTCACTACTTGGGAATAAAATGACATTCCTCTCTTCCCTCTACACAGAAGTTGAGATCTGCTAGGGGAATGGTTGATAAGGGGGAGCCAATGGATGTGGTTTATTTGGACTTTTAGAAGGCTTTTGACTAAGTCCCACATAAGATTTGATTTTGATTTGATTTATTATTGTCGCATGTATTCGTATACAGTGAAAAGTATTGTTTCTTGCACGCTATGCAGACAAAGCATACCGTTTATAGAGAAGGAAACGAGAGGATACAGAATGTAGTGTTAGTCATGGATAGGGTGTAGAGAAAGATCAACTTAGTGCAAGGTAGGTCCATTCAAAAGTCTGATGGCAACAGGGAAGAAGCTGCTTTTGAGTCGGTTGGTATGTGACCTCAGACTTTTGTATCTTTTTCCTGACGGAAGAAGGTGGAAGAGAGAATTTCCAGGGTGCGTGGGGTCCTTAATTATGCTGGCTGCTTTTCCGAGGCAGCGGGAAGTGTAGACAGAGCCAATGGATGGGAGGCTGGTTTACATGATGGATTGGGCTACATTCACAACCTTTTGTGGTTTCTTGCAGTCTTGGTCAGAACAGGAGCCATACCAAGCTGTGATACAACCAGAAAGAATGCTTTCTAGGTGCATCTGTAGAGGTTGGTGAGAGTCGTAGCTGACATGGCAAATTTCCTTAGTCTTCTGAGAAAGTAGAGGCTTTGGTGGGCTTTCTCAACTGTAGTGTCGGCATGGGTAGACAGGTTGTTGGTAATCTGGACATCTAAAAACTTGAAGCTTTCAACCATTTCTACTTCGTCCACATTGATGTAGACAGGGGGATATTCTCCACTACGTAAGAGATTAGCATGTAAAATTAAAGCGCATGGGATTGGGGGTAGTGTATTGAGATGGATAGAAAACTGATTGCCAGACAGGAAATAGAGTAGGAATAAATGGGTCTTTTTTCCTCATGGCGGTCAGTGACTAGTGGGATTGGTACCAAGACCCCAGCTATTCACAAGATATATTAATAAGTTAGATGAGGGAACTAAATGTAATATTGTCAAATTTGCAGATGACACAAAGCTGGGTGGGAGGGTAAGCTGTGAGGAGGATGCAGGGATGCTTCAATGTGATTTGGACAAACCGAGTGAGTGGGCAAATGAATGGCAGATGCAGTATAATATGGATACATGTGAGGTTATCCACTTTTGTAGCAAAAACAATATTGTGTGCAGTTTTAGTCGCCTTATCTGAGGAAGGATGTTCTTGCTATGGAGGTAGTGCAGCAAAGGTTTAACAACTGATTCCTGGGATGGTGGGTCTGATAAATGAGGAGAGATTGAGTCGGTTAGGATTATATTTGCTGGAGTTCAGAAGAATGAGGGGGATCTCATAGAAACTTATAAAATTCCAGCAGGACTAAACAGGGTAGATGCAGAAAGGATGTTCCCGATGGTGGGCTTATCCAGAACCAGGGGTCATTGTCTAAGGATAAGGGGTAAACCTTTTTGGACTGAGATGAGGAGAAATTTCTTCACCCAGAGAGTGGTGAGCCTGTGGAATTTGCTACCACAGAAAGCAGTTGAGGCCAAAACATTGTTTGCAAGGAGTTAGATATAACTCTTGAGGCAAAGGGGATCAAAAGATATGGGGGGAAGGCGGGAACAGGTTAATGAGTTGGATGATCAGCCATGATCATCATGAATGGCGGAGCAGGTTCGAAGGGCCGAATGGCCTACTCCTATTTTCTATGGTTGTAGGGCAGCATTCTGCTGGTGTACCTACTCAGTGGTGGCAATGTTGGTATTGGATAGGCAGCTTCCTACGGGCACAGGACAGAAGCCCCTGTGAAATGCGCAGTTAGTCAGGAGAGGATGGATGGCTTCAAATCTGGTCCAAGCATGAGGTGGAATGGGCCTTCTGTCAGACTGAGTGAAGCAGAGTGGAAATTAATTGCTAAACTCCACAGTTAGAGATTGGAGGCATTTACAAAGCAGCATCTACAGGATGTAAAATAGTCCCTACACTGATTTTTAAATGCTGCATTAAACTACCACAGCTGCTCAACATGGCTCCATGGCAATCTCCTTCCAGAGGTTGAAATGGTTGCAACAGCTTCAGGAGTTTGGTGTGACAATAGGCAAAAATTCCTTACCTGTGTCAAAAGGTCTTTACTCTTTCTCCTCTATCAGCACCAGCCTGCAGTTTTGTGAAAGCAATGGTGGCACTTTGACAAACGCAAGGTGTCATGTTGTTTTCTCACTTTCCCTGCTCACAACCAAGTTTAAATAATACCAGCGCCTTTTCATTTTCTCGTTACGATGAAGGGTTGTTGATTCCACTGACCTGGGACAATTCTGTTTTTCAGACCTCCCGGGACCTGGCCTGTTTCATTCAGCTGGACCACGTGAATGTGTATTATGGGCAGGATTACCGTAGCAAGTACAAGGCTCCCACGGACTACTGCTGTGCACTCAAGGTATGAACAGTGCTTAGTTTAGAAGGGGTTTAGTGTTCTGGAATAGGCACTGTGTGTTTGTTCCTCCAGTCAATGGGATCAAGACTGACCAGTAACTCAACAACTGAGAGCAGTACTCAGACCAGGGTCCCATTTCCCTCTTCCAGTGAGTTTGGGACGGCACAGTGGTTAGCACTGCTGCCTCACAGCACCAGGGACCCGGTTTGATTCCTGGCTTGGGTCACTGTCTGTGTGCACATTCTCTCTGCGTCTGCGTGAGTTTCCTCCGGGTGCTCCGGTTTCCTCCCACAGTCCAAAGATGTGCAGGTTAGGTGGATTTGGCCATGCTAAATTGCCCCTTAGTGTCAGGGGGACTAGCTAGGGTAAATGCATGGGGTTATGGGGGATAGGGCCTGGGTGGGATTGTGGTCAGTGCAGACCCGATGGGCCGAATGGCCTCCTTCTGCCCTGTAAGGTTCTATGATTCTGTTATTATTAGGCTATTTGGAGCATTAATATAAAGAAGTCCCAGGCTGTCAGAGGTACAGAATTTGCCTCTTTTACACACTGTTTTCGTGAACAATATAGTTTCAGTCAACAGCTTCAAGTGAACTAATCAGAATAGCTGGCTACCCCAGCTACATACGTACTTCCAATTGCAGCCTAACTAAGGTTGTGTACATCACTCCTTTCTATCTTATGCCTCTGAATATAAATAGGAGGATTCAGTTTGGCCTCATCCACCTTTGCAGCCTTGGATGACGCATGCATCCACACAACAAAGTCTCTGCTTCTCTTTAATCTTTCCTTTCTATCTTTCTGATATTTTCCGATGTTTGAACCGTCTGTTATCTGTCTGTTCACCATATCCCTAGTTTGGAGTCACAGTTGTTCTAAAGTCTAGATCATTCATATATGCAATAATTTTATGTTTACCTAACAAAGTGGAAGTGGAACCGCTATATTCCACTGCCTCAGATTAATATCGGGATCTCTGGCAAGACAGTGATTAACAATGAAATATGACTGTGTGCAGGGATCCCAGCATGTTTGCCACCTTGATTCAGTGATGACTTTGTTGGCTGGGCCATATGAGCTGACTTGATGACAGCCACATCCCCAAAGACATAGTCTATGTTGAACTTGTTGTTGGCCTAAGACCCAACAGGTCACCCTTGTGATACAAGGATATCTGCAAGTTCAAGCTGACCAGGGTCAGAGTCGATGCATGGGAAATCCTCGCAATTGCCCGAGTGCTTGGATACAAGCAGTTAGGAAGGGCACAGAAAAAGCAGAGGACCAAAGGAAATGTCTAGATGGCAAAAAAGAGACTGTTGGAAGGAAACGGTGGCACCGGCTTGGGTCACTCTCTGTGCAAAGTCTGCACATTCTCCCCATGTCTGTGTGGGTTTCCTCCGGGTGCTCCAGTTTCCTCCACAGTCCAAAGATGTGCAGGTTAGGTGCATTGGCCATGCTAAATTGACCCTAGTGTCAGGGGGATTAGCAGGGTAAATGTGCGGGATTATGGGAATCGGGCCTGGGTAGGGTAGTGGTCGGTGCAGACTTGATGGGCCGAATGGCCTTCTGCATTGTCGGGATTCTATGAACCGTCTATGGAAGAAACATCAGTTGATGAGCGGGCTAAACTATTGCTCTGTGCCGGCTTCAAATCACTCGCAATTCGGCCTCTATTGCCACAACAGATGATGTTCAATGCAAAAGTTACATACACCCCGGGCACAGCCCATCTTCCAAGGTGGACAGATGTCCTAACGCACTACCTGTTGGATAACACTTGCTGCATCTTTGTAGTCAGAGGAAGCTTCTTTTACCTCTTCCCTTCAGTTTTTTGCCCACCTCTATTGATGTGTCCACATTCCTTTTAATTCTATATACTTTTTTTTTCATTTATTCTTTCATAGGATGTGGGCATAGCGGTAATTGCCTATCCCTTACTGCCCTTGAGAAGGTTGCCACCTTGAACCGCTGCAGACCATGTGGTGTAGATACAGTCACAGGGCTGTTAGGAAGGCAATCACTGTTTCAACATTTCACTATGTTTTTTTTGTGCAACCTTATCACATGGTGTGTTGCCAAAGCCACTTATATGAAGGAGAATGATATCATATTGGATAAGAAAATCTGGGAAAGTAATCTGAGAAATTGTAGAATGTCAAAACACTGCCCAAGAACCTGACCGTGGGACTCTACCAAGCAGTAGCAGCATTTTAATGGAGGCTGCAGTTTATATTAATCATTCCGCTTATTTACTTTTCTCCTCCTAAATGTCCCCTGAGCTGCAGAGGAATTTCCTGCAGATCAGAGGCTAGAGCTGCAATTGCCTGAAATCTTTCCATTGAATAAAAAACTAACTTTTGCTGGCTAGAATGTTTGGAATGATTGTGGGAAAACTGGTTCACAGCTGGCTCAGCTCTGCTGGCTCACGTGAGCCAGTGACCCTTTTGTGCCATGACTGTCAACATTAGGAGACAAGACTTGGGCTGATGTTTGTACAGGATAGTCAACTGGGGAAGGTGGCGGGGGCACGGGCTGCAGTACAGCCTGTTCAGTTAATTGCCTATCCCAAAGGTCGATGTTCCTCTGTAAATCCAGGCTGACTTGTGAATCTCTCTCTACTGGTGGAGCGGAGGGTGTTTTCTTTATGAAGAATTTCTCATTCACACATGGTGCCCTTTTCTGAAAGGCAGCTGCAGTTTGGCGGCCAATTTGACCTGTTAATTGATTTAGATTTGAGTGGTATCACTTCTGAAGTTGATTTGTATCCTGTAATGGGGGGTGGGGGGGGCACACACGTACATACACACATACTTGTGTGCACATGTACACAATCAGGAACAAGGACCCAAGTTAACTTTCCTTTTTTCTTCAGACAAAGAGTCGAAATCAAACCTGGAATTGTCTAATCTCTATACTATTGTATGCACAACAGGCCTTTATGGACCAGCCCACCATTAATGTGCAATTTACTAAGCAAACCAAGCAACACTTGTCCTTGGAGAAAAGGAAGCCAATTAACAGAGTTGAGAACGCCATCAACAGCTTTGCCAGTAACTCATTGTATTGCAATCCAAGTGTAGAGATAAAATTGACAATTGTTAAAATATATATGGGGGCTTGAGGTTTTAAATTCTGCACACAGCTTAAGGAACTGTGCAGTGACACTGGACGGTAGCACAGTGGGGGTTCGCACTGATGCTTCACAGTGCCAGGGACCCGGGTTCGATTCCCGGCTTGGGTCACTGTCTGTGTGGAGTTTGCACGTTCTCCCCGTGTCTGCGTGGGTTTCCTCCGGGTGCTCTGGTTTCCTCCCACATTCTGAAAGACGTGCTGGCTAGGTGCATTGACCTGAACAGGCGCCGGTCAGTGGCGACTAGGGGATTTTCACAGTAATTTCATTGCAATGTTAATGTAAGCCTTACTTGTGACTAATAAATAAATTTTAACTTAATTGTGCTCGCAGATGGTACTGCAGAGAGAATGATGTTATACAGAGTGTATAGTTTGCCCAAATGCCCCTATCTGTATTCAATTATTTTTAAAAAGCTGAGCTGAAGGAAACCACAGTCTGTGTGGGCTGTGGCTGTTTAGAATATGTCGTATGTTGGGTGTTGCTGCTGTACTTTATGCCTATATTAGGATTGTGAGGGCTGGAAAAGAACATTTCAATCCATTTGTGAGGTCCCTTGAGTTCAAAAGCAGATGGGAAAGCTTGCTAATATCTCTCGGTTTGATTTTCCTCACAAAATGACTGTCCTACTCCCTCTTAAATTAATTAAGTTTATTGGCCTTAGTCCATACCAAACATTCCCACACCATCTGTGAAGGATCTGATTTATCTATTCACTCCTTTCTCAGCTTCAATCAGGGCCCTGAGTGATTGGTTTCTCAGGGTTCAGCTTGTCAGTAAGGATCTTGACCAGCTCAGTAAGAGCCCTCTGTTTCAATAGCACCCTTTTCTTTCTTTTGACCAACAGATTTGAATGGCTAAGACCACAGGATAGGACACTATCCAACTTGAGGCGAGGTAGAGGTCAACCAGGAAGCGGTGGTTAGCTAACGCCAAGCTTGAGTTTTATGTAGTAGAGAGGGCAGAAGAGAAACCCACGACCCACACGCTCATCCAACTGTCCTCATCAAGCCGATTGTTCAATCTCGCACACCAACACGAGATGAGAGTAGGAATTGAACATGTGGCCCATTGATCCCACTGCACCATTCAATATGGTCAGAGCTGCTTTTGGGCTTCAATTCCACTTTCCTGCCTGCTCCCCATATCCCTTGATTCCCCCGAGAGAGCAAACACCCGTCTATCCCAGCCTCAAATATATTCAACGATGGAGCATCCATTGCCACCTGGGGTAGAGAATTCCAACGATTCACAACCCTTTGAGTGAAGTAATTTCCACTCATCTCAGTCCTAACTAACTGGCCCCTGAGACCGTGCCCTGTGTTCTGGATTCCTCGGCCAGGGAAAGCAGCCTCTGTGTCTACCCTGTCGAGCCTCTTCAGAATCTTTTAATTTTAAATGAGATCACCCCTCGTTCTTCTAAATTCGGAAAAATATAGGACCAATAGCCTCTTATCATTGGCAATACACTCATCCCAAGGGACAGTCTAGTGAATATTCGCTACACCACCACCAATGCAAGTATATCCTTCCTTACATAGAATCATAGAATCATTTCTATGATTCTATGATTCAATGCAAGTATATCCTTCCTTACATATAGAGAAAAATTTTAAAATGTATGCCGGGTATGTTCTCACCAAAGCAAGACTTTCTTTTTACACCTATCTGCTTACAATAACAGCCAACATGGCATTTATTTTCCTAATTCCTTACTATACCAGTATGCTAATTTTCTGTTCCTTGTACGGATACACTCAAATCTCTCTACACATTAACATTTACAAGTTTCGCACCTTATAAAAAATATTCTGCCTTTCTGTTCTGATAACCAGAGTAAATAACTCACTTTCGTCACATTATATTCCATCTGCCATCTTATTGTTCACTCATTTAACCTGTCATAGAATCCCTGCAGTGCAGAAGGAGGCCATTCAGCCCATCAAGCCTGCACCAACAACAATCCCACCCAGACCCATCCCTGTAACCACAGGTATTTACCCTGCTAATCCCCCTAGCCTACAAACCTTGGGGAAACTAAGGGGCAATTTAGCATGGCCAATCAACCTAACCCACATATCTTTGAAAGAAACCAGAGCACCCGGAGGAAACCCACGCAGACATGGAGAGAACGTGCAAACTCTCCACAATCACCCGAGGCCGGAATTGAACCTGGGTCTCTGGCGCTGTGAGGTAGTAGTGCTAACCACTGTCCAGATCACTTTCAACCTCTGTGTCCACTTCACAGCTTACCTTTTCACCTAGCTTGGTATCATCAGCAATCTTGGGTACATTACTCCATCTGAATCATTAATATAGATTTTAAATAGCTGAGGCTCCAGCACTGATCCTTGCGGTTCAGATATTGTCCAGATATTGTCATAGAGAATTTCCTGCAATTACTCTTCCAGTTCCCTCACTGTTATTACTAATGTCCATCAAGAATATCTCCTCCAACCTCTCTTAGTTCTCATTTACATAGAGCTCCTCAGCAACAGGATCCAGAAACACAACATCAGGTGGCACATGCCATTATCCAGCTCTACCTCACCACCCCCACAGTTTGCCCTTGACTGCCTGTGATGTTCCGTGCAATTTGACCGATACCCAGTATTGATTGGGAGAAAATTCTCCTAGTTCGGTAATGGGAAATCTTCAAACTCCATTCTCCTCCCTGGCCATCATCTCGGGCTGAACCAGACTCTTTGCAACCCTGGTGTTTGACTTTGAGATGAGCTCCCAACGCCATATGCTCTCCATCACCAAGATCGCTTATTTCCTCCTATGAAATATCTCCCTAATCTCTGCCCTAACCTCAGACAATCAGCTGCTGAAACTCTTCCACTGTGTCTTTGTTACCTCCAGACTTTACTATTCCAATGCCCTCTTGGCTGTCTTTCATCCTCCTCAAATCTGTGAATGTAGGGATCTGTGATAGAAGATATTGAAGCAAAGTGTGCTGAAAGGAAGTAAAATGGCACAGACAATAAATGCATGCCGACATTATATGTTGAATAATGATGTAAAATCAAACACATCGTGAGAAGGTTTCACCAGTTTGGGCTCACATTTTCTCTCTTCTAGCCTGACCAAAGCGATATGTTCATAGAAACATTGAAACCCTACAGTGGAGAAGGAGGCCATTTGGCCCATCGAGTCTGCACCATCAACAATCCCACCTAGGCACTATCCCCGTGATCTCACATATTTACCCCGCTAATCCCTTTAACCTACACACCGCGGGGCACTAAGGGGCAATTTAGCATGGCCAGTGCACCTAACCTGCACATCTTTGGACTGTGGGAGGAAACCAGAGCACCTGGAGGAAACCCACGCAGACACAGAGACCGTGCAAACTCCACACAGACAGTGACCCAATCTGGGAATCGAACCCAGGTCCTCGGAGCTGTGAGGCAGCAGTGCTAACCACTGTGCCACCGTGCTACCCCTTGAAGAGATTTTTTGTGCCACAATGCCTGCCTTTGATGAATAAAAGTTTATTTTACTTGTGGTTTTCTTTTTGCAGCACCCTCAGATCCAGAAGAAATCTCAATATATCAAGTACCTCTGCTGTGATGATGTCAGAACTCTTCACCAGTGGGTGAATGGCATTCGCATCGCCAAGGTAACTAGCTGTTGGGGGTGGGGAGGGGGCAGGGATCCTGCTTTATCCTTAGGTGGAGCAGTAATTTTTAATCAGTCGCAAGCCTGTCTCTATCTAATTGGATAATGCTTCAGACAGGCACTAAACACCAATGTGAGAAAATGCTCCTTTCCCCACCACTGACCATATTAGATTTTAAACATAATTGAAAGGGTTGTCTAATTAGTCTCACTCCTCCTTTCTTTCCCTATAGCCCTGCAATTGTTCCTTTCCAATGTATACAATTTCCTTTAGAAAGTGACTATTGTCATATACGTCATGCCACAATTGTACAGACTTTTGGTGAGACCATATCTGGAATACTCTATGCAGTTTTGGTCTCCACGTTTTTAGAAAGGATATCCTTGCATTGAAGGCAGTACAGCGCAGGCTCGCTACATTGATCCCTGGGTTATCCTATGATGAAAGACTCAGTAAATTAGGCTTGTATTCTCTGCAGTTTAGAAAATGAGAAATGATCTGTTACGATCCCAGTTGGTGTTCTAACTGAATGGGAAAATCCCAGAATGGAACCCTGGCTGGAAAGATCATAATTTTTACTTTTCTTTTAACAGAGTCACAGGACTGCTAATTAGTTTTAACAAAAAAAAAATTAAACATGAAAGATTTGATTGTGATACAATATTCCGTTACTGCGTCTCTTCCACCCCACCCCCCCCCCACTTCACAAATATACACATTTTAAACTTAACATAGGTTACACAGAATATCTTAGGCTATAATGGTCTCAGTAACATACAGTCCCTTTGAACACACAGGATACCTGTGGTCAGACACATGCCACTCTGAATCCAGTGTATTTGAGGATTTCTCCTCAAAATCCCCCAGGTGATTGTTATACTGCCAATATCTTCCTCAATTGGAAACTTTGAAATTGGGCTTCTAAGTCCAGATGGTTAATATAAACTAAAAAGAACAGTGGTCCTGTAACGAGTTCTGGGCAGACCACTATACACCTCCTTCAAGTTTGACAAACAACTGTTCACCATTACTTTTTTTTCTGTCTCATAGCCAGATTTGTATCCAGGCTGCCATTTCACCTTTATTTCCATGGGCTTCAATTTTGCTAATATGCCTATCATTAGGTGTTAAAAAACACTTCTTTAAAGTTTATTAACACTATTTCAACCTCACTGCCAGACTTATTCCCTTCCCAAGTCAAGATGCATCCCCATCTGAATGAGGTAATTTTTCTATTTTGAGCATTGCATTCCTTTTTTATTGCGTTAGTATGCTGTCTACCTTTACAGGAAGATTTCCTTCGTTGTCTCTTTGACCAAACTTTTCCTGTTACGCTACTTTCTAATTACTGGCCCTCTTGCAGTTGAGTATTTGTACAAGCTTGTCACTGCCTAACATTGGATGTTACTGGTGATTGCTAGTATGTCACTGTATCTTGGATTTTGAGGAAATTGATATGATTAGATTTAGAGATGGCAGATTTCAAGTGACTTACAAAGGAAGCAAATGTGATGAGAAAAAACTTTTTCACACCGAGTGGTTGGGGTCTGGAATGCACTGCCTGATAGCGTGGTGGAGGCAGGTTCAGTTGAGGCATTCAAGAGGGCATCAGATGATTGCTTGAATAGAAACAATGTGCAGGGGAATGGGGCAAAGGCAAGGGAACGGCACTAAGCCATGATACTCGTTTGGAGAGCTGGTGCAGATACAATGGGCCAAATGGCCACCTCCTGCCTCATAACAATTCTGTGATTCTGTGAAATGGATTGGTCAATATGGAGGCTTCCGAGGAAGTTTTCCCATAGCATGTTCAGGTTAATACATAACATAAGCAATAGCAGGGTTAGTCCATCCTGCCCTGCCTTCCTGCTCTGCCATTCAACTAGATCATGGCTGATCTACTTCCATTTCATCTTCCCACAATACACCCATATCTCAATTCCCTTGGTATTCAAAAATCTATCATTATTATTGTTGAAGATATCTTAGCAGCCACAATATCTGGGTATAGAATTCCAAAGGTTTTTTTATTGATTCGTGGGACATGGGCGTCACTGGCTGGCCAGCATTTATTGTCCATCCCTAGTTGCCCGAGGGCAGTTGAGAGTCAAACACATTGCTGTGGCTCTGGAGTCACATGTAGGCCAGACCAGGGTAAGGAGGGCAGATTTCCTTCCCTAAAGGAAATTAGTGAACCAGATGGGTTTTTCCGACAATCGACAATGGTTTCATGGTCATCAGTAGATTCTTAATTCCAGATATTTTTTATTGAATTCAAATTCCACCGTCTGCTGTGGCGGGATTCGAATCCGCGTCCCAGAACATTAGCTGAGTTTCTGGATTAGTAGTCTAGCGATAATACCACCAGGCCATCACCACCTAATCCTTTTGAGTCAAAACATTCTCCATACCCCAGCCCTAAAAGACTGACCCCTTATTGAGACAGTGATTACTTTTATAAGTCCCAGTCAGAGGAAACATCCTCGCAGGATCTACCTTACATAACTCCTTCAGATTCAGATATTTATGCTTCAATAAGATCACCTCTCATTCGTCTAAACTCCAGAGAGTATAACACGAGTCTACTCAGTATCTCCTCATAGGACAATCATCTCATCCCAGGAATCAGTCCACTGATAGTTGTATTCGTTCCCAGGCAAGCATATCCTTCCCCAGGTAAGGAGACCAAAACTTTACCCAGTGCTCAAGGTGTGGCCTCACCAAGGCTCTCTACAATTGCAGTAAGACTACAACAGACTATCTGTGATCCAGTTGGCTTAAAGCTGTATAAACAACCACTGTGATTATGGCCATTTTTCCAATGAAAAAATATAGAAATTGATACAGTAATAATCCCCTTTTCACCTTTGTTAACTAGTACGGGAAACAACTATACGACAACTACCAGGATGCTGTGAAGCGGGCAGAAGCTGCATATGAATGGTCATCCCTATCCAGTGCTAGTATGAAATCCGGGTCCAGCTCTTCCAGTTTGCCAGGTAAATTGCCTAAGTTTATTATCCTCTTCCCCCTTTCCCAATTTTCTCCACCTTTCCCTCTGCCTTTCTTTGCGAGGTGGTGACCCTTGTTGGGAGGTGGATGTTTGGGCAGCAGATGTCAACCAGGAAACTCTTCCTGCTTGCGAGTGGACAATGGCAGCAGGAAATTCCAGCATTGGTGACAACACGGCTGATGCTGTGTGCACTGTACTTCTCTGTATTGCTAGGGCGACTGAAGGAAATGGAAACTGAATCCTGATAAATGCAAAACAAGTTTGCTTAAGCATTGGATATACATTTGCTGAGGAGCTGTGGGTGCCAAGCAAAAACATGAATATCACTTGGAAAAGGTATTTTGTAGGGAAGGAATTTGAAATAATGTACTGTATCTGTACTGTAATGTACTGTAGGCAGCTGGGATCAAGTGAATCTCTTGAAGAGTATAGGGAGTGTAGGAGTAGAGTTAAGAGAGAAATCAGGAGAGCAAAAACGGGACATGAAATTGTTTTGGCAGATAAGGCAAAGGAGAATCCAAAGAGCTTCTACAAATACATAAAGGGCAAAAGAGTAACAAGGGAGAGAGTAGGGTCTCTTAAGGATCAACATGGTCATCTATGTGCGGATCCACAAGAGATGGGTGAGATCCTAAATGAATATTTCTCATCAGTATTCACTGTTGAGAAAAGCATGGATGTTAGGGAACTTGGGGAAATAAATAGTGATGTCTTGAGTATACATATTACAGAGAAGGAGGTGCTGGAAGTCTTAAAGCGCATCAAGATAGATAAATCCCCAGGACCTGATGAAGTATATCCCAGGACGTTATGGGAGGCAAGGGAGGAAATTGCGGGTCCCCTAGCCGAGATATTTGAATCATCGATAGTCATGGGTGAGGTGCCTGAAGATTGGAGAGTGGCAAATGTTGTGCCTTTGTTTAAAAAGGACTGCAGGGAAAAGCCTGGGAACTACAGGCCAGTGAGCCTCACATCTGTGGTGGGTAAATTGTTGGAGGATATTTTGAGAGACAGGATCTACAAGCATTTAGAGAAGCAAGGACTGATTAGAGACAGTCAGCATGGCTTTGTGAGTGGAAAATCATGTCTCACAAATTTGATTGAGTTTTTTGAAGGGGTAACCAAGAAGGTAGATGAGGGCAGTGCAGTTGATGTTGTCTACATGGACTTTAGCAAGGCCTTTGACAAGGTACCGCATGGTAGGTTGTTGCGTAAAGTTAAATCTCACGGGATCCAGGGTGAGGTAGCTAAATGGATACAAAATTGGCTTCTTCACAGAAGCCAGAGGGTGGTTGTAGAGGGTTGTTTTTCAAACTGGAGGCCTGTGACCAGCGGTGTGCCTCAGGGATCAGTGCTGGGCCCATTGTTCTTTGTCATTTATATTAATGATTTGGGTGAGAATATAGAAGGCATGGTTAGTAAGTTTGCAGATGACACTAAGATTGGTGGCATAGTGGACAGTGAAGAAAGTTATCTCCAATTGCAACAGGATCTTGATCGATTGGGCCAGTGGGCTGACGAATGGCAGATGGAGTTTAATTTAGACCAATGCGAAGTGATGCATTTTGGTAGACTGAACCAGGGCAGGACTTAGTTAATGTTAGGGCGTTGGGGAGAGTTACAGAACAAAGAGATCTAGGGGTACATGTTCATAGCTCCTTGAAAGTGGAGTCACAGGTGGACAGAGTGGTGAAGAAGGCATTTGGCATGCTTGGTTTCATCGGTCAGAACATTGAATACAGGAGTTGGGACGTCTTGTTGAAGTTGTACAAGACATTGGTAAGGCCACACTTGGAATACTGTGTGCAATTCTGGTCACCCTATTATAGAAAGGATAGATTGGCCATGCTAAAAATTGCCCTTAGTGTTCTGAGATGCGTAGGTTAGAGGGATTAGTGGGTAAATATGTAGGAATATGGGGGTAGGGCCTAGATGGGATTGTGGTCAGTGCAGACTCGATGGGCCGAATGGCCTCTTTCTGTACTGTCGGGTTTCTATGATTTCTATGATATTATTAAACTAGAAAGAGTGCAGAAAAGATTTACTAGGATGCTACCGGGACTTGATGGATTGAGTTATAAGGAGAGGCTGAATAGACTGGGACTTTTTTCTCTGGAGCGTAGGAGGCTGAGGGGTGACCTTATTGAGGTTTATAAAATAATGAAGGGCATAGATCCGCTAGATAGTCAACATCTTTTCCCAAAGGTAGGGGAGTCTAAAACTAGAGGGCATAG
Organism: Mustelus asterias; assembly: GCF_964213995.1. NCBI lineage: Eukaryota > Metazoa > Chordata > Chondrichthyes > Carcharhiniformes > Triakidae > Mustelus > Mustelus asterias. Next base: position 103,659,125 of record NC_135814.1, on the reverse strand, counting down.
GTCTAAGGTGGGAGGGGAGAGATACAAAAGTGTCCAGAGGAGCAATTTTTTCACACAGAGGGTGGTGAGTGTCTGGAACGAGCTGCCAGAGGTAGTAGTAGAGGCGGGTACAATTTTATCTTTTAAAAAGCATTTAGATAATTACATGGGTACGATGGGTATAGAGGGATATGGGCCAAATGCGGGCAATTGGGATTAGCTTAGGGGTTTTTTAAAAAAAAGGGCAGCATGGACAAGTTGGGCTGAAGGGCCTGTTTCCATGCTGTAAACCTCTATGACTCTATTATGGAACATTTTAAAAATTCATTAACATAATTTGATGAGCTCACTTGATTGCTGACTTTGATTACACAACTTAGTGCCATGTACCAATTGGGACAACCCCCAATCTGTACAATTAGCTGCTCTTAAATAGAGTAATGCTGTGTTGCAGCTGGCCCCAGTGCCTTCGGGAATAACCAGTCGCTGCTTCTCCATCTCAATTGCTACTCGCTGAGTCCGCCTGAAATTTGGGCAGGGACATTCTGGGCTGTGATGCTTTCTATGGTTGGGAGTCCACCAATGCTTGCTGAGCAAACATGCATGGAAAATGGCCCACTGAGGTGAGGTACCAGAGACTGTACAACATAACTCCAGCAAATGCCAGCTAATCTGGAGAGGAGCAAGAAAATTAGGAGGAAAAATGTAAGAAATCATTGTGAGTGGTGGATAGATTGAGGGTTCGTTTTTTCACCGAAATCAGATCACACGCACGTGTGTTCTGGATACAGCTCTGATTTAAAACGCTCACGCTCCATACGTCTAGAGGCTGTACTGAGACCCGATAGATTGCTTTTCTTGAGCCAATATTCTGGAACTATAGACTGGGTGATGTGGCTCCTGTAGTTGGGAAACATTCCATACTAAATACTTACTCGTATTAGATGCAATTGATTATTTAAAGAGAGGTATCCTGTAGATGTAAGGTGCTTACATTTTCAGAAGACATTTGATAAGATTCCCAATTGAGGGCTTTAAGGAAGATGCATGATGGTATCACTGGTAACTAGATAGTGATTGGCTAAGCAGTCGAAGGTGATAAGGTGACAAACAGGTCTTGGGATGTGGCAGTGAGTGGAACTCCACAAGAGTCTTCTTTGAGTCTTTTATTTTGGTTACCCTTCTATAGAGGAGTCACGGTGGCACAGTGGTTAGCATTGCTGCCTCAAAGTGCCAGGGACTTGGGTTCAATTCCCAACTTGGGTCACTGCCTGTGTGGAGACTGCACGTTCTCCCCGTGTCTGTGTGGGTTTCCTCCGGGTACTCTGGTTTCCTCCCACAGTCTGAAAGACGTGCTGGTCATGTGCTTTGGCCATGCTAAATTCTCCCTCGGTGTACCCGAACAGGCGCCGGTGTGTAGCAACTAGGGGCTTTTCACAGTAACTTAATTACAGTGTTAATGTAAGCCGACTTGTGACTAAAAATAAATACAACCTAAAAACATAAAATGTTAACCCATGTGTTTTTATCAGATGTTGACTGACCACCTGTCTATTTGCAGTCTTTTATTGTTTGCCAAATATTTAGCATTCATAGTGCTTATAGAATTACCAATTACATATAGAATTTCGAGCATTTTTCACACTAGGAACTCAATAAACCTGTAGTTTGGTGCATGGGATTCACCTTTATCTGCTTTCTTTGTGCAGAATCCCACTCGAACCATTCAAACCAGTCAGATAGTGGTGTTTCTGACTTGCAGTCTACGGGTCATGTTCGCTCCCAGAGTATCGTCAGTTCCATTTTTTCAGAGGCTTGGAAAAGAGGTACGCAACTGGAGGAGCAGCAACAGCAGCATTCCAAGGTAAGAAAGAAAGAAACTAACTCCTTGATGCACAAAGAAAAGCACCGAGCTTCAGCTCTCACCCGACTGATCAGCCTGTTTGTTTACTTCACTTGATTAATCAAGAATTAGGAGAAGCAACAGCCCATTCAGTCCCTCCGGGCTGCTCCTGGCATTTAGATAAGATCATGGCTGATGTGATTGCGGCCTCAACTCCACTTCCCTCTCTGCACGCCCTCCCCCATATCCCTTGACTTCTTTGTCAATCAAAAATCTTATCTAACTCAGCCTCAAATATATTTAATGGTCCAACCTCAGGGGAGAAGAATTCACAGACGAATGACATTGATGCGGCACGGTGGTTAGCACTGCTGCCTCTCAGCGCCAGGGACCCAGGTTCGATTCCCGGCTTGGGTCACTGTTTGTGTGGAGTCTGCACGTTCTCCCCGTGTTCACGTGGGTTTCCTCTGGGTGCTCTGGTTTACTTCTGCAGTTCAAAGATATGTGGTGGATTGGCCATGTTAAATTGACCCTAGTGTTGGGGGGTTAGCAGGGTAAATATGTGGGGTTACGGGGATGGGGTCTGGGTGGGATTGTGGTTGGTGTAGACTCGATGGGCCGAATGGCCTCCTTCTGCACTGTAGGGATTTTGTTTCTATGACGCTCTGAGAGAAAAAAGGTTCTCCTTATGGTCTTAAATGAGAGACCCCTAATCTTTAAATTCTATATATCCCCCCCCCCCCCAAACATCCTCTCAGTATCCATCCTGTCAAGTCCCCTCAGGATCTTGTATGTTTCCATAAGATCCCCTCGCAATCTTCTAAACTCCAACTGGCAAAGACTCAATCTGCCCAACCTTTCCTCATAAGCTGACCCCTTCGTCCCAGGAATCAGTTGAGTGAAACAAAAACAGAAAATGCTGGAAAATCTCAGCAAGTCTGACAGCATCTGTGGAGAGAGAATAGAGCCAATCTTTCGAGTCTGGATGACCCTTCGTCAGAGCTGCTGGTCACCCGGACTCGAAAGGTTGGCTCTATTCTCTCTCCACAGATGCTGTCAGACCTGCTGAGATTTTTCAGCATTTTCTGTTTTTGTTTCAGATTCCAGCATCCGCAGTAATTTGCTTTTATCAGTTGAGTGACCCTTCTCTGAACTGCTTCTAATGCAATTATATCCTTAAGTAAGGAGACCAAAACTGTACACCGTACTCCAGATGTGGTCTCGGTCTGGTCCTGTACAACTGTCGCAGCGCTGCACTACTTTCATACTTGATTCCCCTAACAATAAAAGTCAAGATTCCATTTGTCTTTTTAATCACTTGCTGCATCTGCATACTAACATGTGATTCATTTACCAGGACACCCAGATCCCTCTGCACCGTAGAGTTCTGTAGTTTCACTCTATTCTTCCAGCCAAAATGCTTAAGTTCACATACTCCCATTTTCCAATTTTTTGCTCACTTGCTCAACCAATTTAAATCCTTTTGCCGACTCTTTGTGCGGGATTTTCCCATCCTGCACAGCGGGACGGGAACCTTTTGCTGGTCTGTCAAATTTTCAGTCTCTCTCGCAACAATTCCTGCAGCAGACGAAACCGGAAAGGCCTGGCTTTGTGTCATCTTGGCTATTTATCTTCCTGCTTATTTTTGTCATTAGCAGATTTAGCAACCAAACATTCAATCCCTTCATCCAAGCCATTGATGTAGACTGTAAAAGGTTGAGGCCCCAGCACTGATCCCTGTGCCACTGCAGCTTGCCAACCTGAAAAAGACCCATTTATCCCAACACCCTGCTTCCTGTTAGCTAACCAATCCTCTATCCATGCTCATGTGTTACCCCCTACATCATGAGCTCTTATTTTGTGAAGTAAATAATGATCTGGCATCTTATCAAGTTCTGCAGCAAATGTATTAGCAAGTGAGGCATGTTCCACCATCATGATTTGAAACTAGGGAAATGTGGTCACTTGCCCATTATGTTGCTGTAAACATGGTGCTAAACTCAAATTGCAGCCTTCCCCTTTGAATCGTCTTGTCCCTCGGATCTTTGCTCTTTGGCCATTGGGACAAGGTGGCATAACTGGGGATAAAACAAAAAATCCAGGTCAGGCAGTATTTGCAGAAAGCGAAACATAGTTAACAATTTTAAAGTAAAGTTTAAAGTTTATTTATTATTGTCTCAAGTAGGCTCACATTAACATTGCAATGAAGTTACTGTGAAAATCCCCTAGTCGCCACACTCTGGTGCCTGTTCAGGTACACAGAGAGAATTTAGCATGGCCAATGCACCTAACCTGCACATCTTTGGACTGTGCGAGGAAACTGGAACATCCAGAGGAAACCCATGCTGACATGGGGAGAACGTGCAGACTCCACACAGACAGTGACCCAAGCCAGGAATCGAACCTGGGTCCCTGGCTGTGAGGCAGCAGTGCTAACCACTGTACCGCTAAAGAGGAGAAAAGTGATGGATTTTATACTATTTAAGAGGGAGTAGAGCAGAGTAGAAGGTCAGGGATTGGTGGGAACGAGATGGCCTTTGAGAATGGAATTGGGGGGGGGAGGGGAGGAGGCATTAGGATGTGAAAAAAGGGAATTGTAGAGCTTTAGGATTTAGGCAGCTGAAGACACAGCCACCAATGATGGAGTAAAGGAAATCTGGGAGTTGTAGTTTTTTGAATGAGATAACTCAGTCAACATAAACTGGGAATCCGATCTTGCTGCTTTAACCAGCTGTGTGGCTACAGTGAAAATTTTAAAAATCCATCAACAGCCTAAATAAATTTAGATTGCCTGTGAGCAGATCGGCTGTCCTGTTCAATTACAGACAGATTGCTCAGGGTAGCTGAGTAATTAGCTCTTAACACAGCGCTGGGTAAGGCACACCCTCGAGTGGCTTGTTGGACACAATTCTGTTTGTCGCTAGTGTTGGAGATGCATTAGAGTGGAACATTCTATCACAGTAGCAAAATACATCGTCATTGACATGAGGAATAATCCATTCTGGGGCATTCTGCAGGGAATCCTGGCAATGCCTCTTTGCAATCCAAAATAATCTTTGCAAAATGCAGAGGCATCACTGCTCTTTCAAGTTAGAAGCTTTGTTCACAAGATTGCCATCTGGAGTGCACAAAGTTAAATAAACACTGATCTCTCACCTCAGTTCAAACCCAGCCTGGGCTTTGACTTGATTTATTATTGTCACATGTATTAGCACACAGTGAAAAGTATTGTTTCTCGCGCGTTATACAGACAAAGCATACCGTTCATAGAGAAGGAAACGAGAGAGTGCAGAATGTAATGTTAGTCATAGCTCGGGTGTAGAGAAAGATCAACTTATTGCGAGGTAGGTCCATTCAAAGGTCTGATGGCAGCTGGGAAAAAGCTGTTCTTGAGTCGGTTGGTACGTGACCTCAGACTTTTGTATCTTTTTCCCGACGGAAGAAGGTGGAAGAGAGAATGTCCGGGGTGCGTGGGATCCATAATTATGCTGGCTGCTTTTCCGAAGTGTAGTAAGAAGTCTCTCAACACCAGGTTAAAGTCCAACAGGTTCATCAGATGAAGGGGCAGCGCTCCGAAAGCTAGTGGCTTTTGCTACCAAATAAACCTGTTGGACTTTAACCTGGTGTTGTGAGACTTCTTACTGTGTTTACCCCAGTCCAACGCCGGCATCTCCACATCATTTCCAAAGTGTAGACAGAGTCAATGGATGGGAGGCTGGTTTGCGTGATGGATTGGGCTGCATTCACGACCTTTTGTAGTTCCTTGCGGTCTTGGGCAGTGCAGGAGCCATACCAAGCTGTGATACAACCAGAAAGGATGCTTTCTAAGGTGCATCTGTAATTGTTGGGTGAAAAAGTTGGGTTAATGGGATCTGAATCTCTTCTCTGCGACTGTAAGGTACTGATGTGAAGTGAGTTTGGGGTAGTTTCTGTCTTGATCCTAGTCAGTAAGTCTCTGTGACAGCTGTTGTAATGGAGGCTGGGGTCCATTGCATTATGTGATGTTGACAGATCCTATCTGAACACACTGCTTATGGACGAGTGCTACTAATCTGGTATCTTATTAGGAATATGATTGCTGGTTCTGAGACGGTCCATTACTAAATTTGTCTGGTCTGACCTTTATTCCAGTGTTGAAACTTCAAACCCTTCAGCAACCCAATGGGTTTTGGGCATGACAGAGCAAAGTTTCATTATTGCACTGATGAAAATATTTCTATTTGTCCCAGGCCCACGTGGGTTGGTGTTTTGAACACTTGACACTCTCTGGTAATTCTCCCAAGTGACCACTATACTTGTGTCTAGCCCCTGCATGTCAACAGACTGTATTGTAGGTGGCACCACATTTTAATCCAAGCCTCCGCTGCCTTCACCCAGGGCATATAGATGGACTCTAGATTGTCTGGTATTATTGAATGGGAATGAAGAAAGGGAGCCCTGGCTTTTCTCCCCTGCAGTCGCTGCGCACGGGAGCCACATGTAACATCTCGGCCCCTGCGCCAGCTGAGTTCAGCTGCCCGGAGACGAACGAGGAATCGTGTCGGTCATCATTGCAGTCTTCATAGAATCCCTACAGTACAGAAAGAGACCATTTGGCCCATCAAGTCTGCACTGACCACAATCCCACCCAGGCCCTATCCATGTAATCCCATGTATTTACCCTGCTAATCCCCCGATACTAAGGGGCAATTTAGCACGGCCAATTAACCTAACCTGCACGTCTTTGGAGGGTGGGAGGAAACCGGAGCACCCGGAGGAAACCCACGCAGACACGGGGAGAACGTGCAAACTCCCCACAGACAGTGACCCAAACTGGAAATTGAACCTGGATCCCTGGCAATGTGAGGCAGCAGTGCTCACCACTGTGCCATCCTTTGTAGTCAAGTCAGTCTTTGGCTGACTACTGACCCAATGAAGTCAAATCATAGAATCCTTACAGTGCAGAAGAAGGCCATTTGGCCCATCAAGTCTGCACCGACTGTCCAAAAGAGCACCAGAAAATAGGGTGATTTTAAAAGACTCTACTTTGTCAGTTCTGACAAAGGGTCACCCGGACTCAAAACATCAGCTCTTTTCTCTCCTTCCAGATGCTGCCAGACCTGCTGAGATTTTCCAGCGTTTTCTCTTTTGGTTTCAGGTTCCAGCATCCGCAGTAATTTGCTTTTATAGTAGAGTGATTATTCTGCATGAGTCTGAGTGGCAGCAGAAGCTCTGCTGCAGGAGGGGAGCCAATCTTCCATTTGTTAGGAATTAATATCGATTTCAATAACTTCCAGCTGCTTATAGAAAATGGAGTTGGGGAAAAGGGTTAGTGTTCGAGATGAACTGATGAGCTTTGGAGGATTTTGGCAACTTTTTCTATTTACTCTTTCTCTCTCTCTACAGATCAGGACAGACTCGGTGAGATCATATCCTTCATCTGTAGCACCCACTTCCCCTCAGACCAGGATCAATGTGCCTCATGTAGCACCACAGTCCTCTCCATCCCCACCTCCTCCTCCCCCTCCACCTCCACCACTCGCTGCCCCCTTTAGTAAATACAGCACCATCAGCAGACAGCAGCCAAGCAAACAGCCGGCTGCACCTTCCACTGTAATCCTGCCAGTGGCAGCCCAGGCCATCCCGCCAGCTCCACCTTCGCAGCTGGTGAAGCCCCAGCCGCTGGTAGAAAGTGACGGGCAGTATGTTCCTCCTCCGCCTGTTCCCTCAACTCCACCGCCCCCGCCGCCTTGTCAGGCAATCCCTGCTCTGACTGTGTTGAAATCGGGACCACCCAGCCCTTCCCCCATGGTACCTGCCTTCACACCCCCACCCCCACCACAGAAGATACAGCAGCAAAGCATTCCATCCCCTGTCCAGCCCTTCGCCCCCCCTCCTCCACCACCTCCACCCCCTCCCCCTCCCCCTCTGCCACCTCTACTGCAGGGTGCTGCCACTAAAAAGGTCGGGCCTCCATTCGGGGCCTCTGTAAGCCACCCACCTCAAACAGCCCCCAAACCAGCAGTGCCTAGTGTCATTCAAGTGGAGTCCCCCCCAGCACCTCCCCCTCCCCCAACATCGGCGAAACCACCTCGGTTCTCGGTTGCACAGATTCCATTGCCGCCACCACCACCCTCCCTCCCTCCTTCCCCTCATTCCCCTGTGCCAAATCAGCTGGCTGGAGCTGCAGAACAAATGCCCGTTCCTCCGCCGCCTGCCATTTCCATCGTAAAGCAGTCTATAAGTCAGTTCCAGCCTCCGCCGCCTGCACCCGCGACGGCAAAGCCAGCGCCAGCCTCACTTCAAACTCCCGTATCTCCCCCAGCTGTGAAAGCAAAACCCAAGTGGCAGCCCAGTTCTCTCCCATCACCTGAGTTTCCCCCTCCGCCCCCTGAAAGCAGCCTACCCCAACCTCCCCCACCGACCCCGACTCCTCCTCCCACCCCAGTCAAAACGACCTCCATCAAAAAACCTAAAAAAACATCCAGCCCGGGTGGTAAGAAGCCACCTCCCACACCCCAGAGACACTCCAGCATGAAAGGGTCCAGCTGTTCAGAAATGAAGGAGTCCAGAAAACCCATGGAACAACCAACAGTTCCTCCAGTGTCTCCAGCATTAGATGTCGCCACTTCCCCGCCTGCTCCTTCGAAGCCTGGAAAATTAAATTTGGCCGCGGTTAACTTGATGTTCCCACCTGGAGGGCCGCCAAGCAGAGGGCCAGGAGTTTCGGCCGCTTCCAAGGAGCCCGTGTCCGAGTTTCCCTCACCTCCATCAGATTTGGACTTTCCGCCCCCGCCTCCGGATCTGGATCTTCTACCCCCTCCTCCACTGGAGATTGCAGTTCCTGGTTTTTCCAACGCTGTCCCACCTAAAGTCGCTGTCGTGAACCCTCAGCCGCAAACATGGTCCAAGTCTTCGATGAAGAAAGCGCCACCGCCAGTACTTCCCAAGAGGAGCGACAGCACCCGCTTGACGCAAGGGGAGTCTACAGAACACCCGGCTCCTCCCATCAATCCAGTGCCAGTGTCTCCTAAGCCAGCCTTGTCCGTGCAGCCTCATTTCCTGGCTGACCTCAATAGGACTCTGCAGAGAAAATCCTTCACCCGACACAGCTCACTAACCTCGGCGCGTCTCTCCAAAGCAGAGCCCACCACAACCATGGATGACATGGTGCTCCCACCCCCTCCTCCCGAGTTGCTTTTTGACCAGGAATCTAGCGGCGCGTATGCATCTGGCAACATTTCAGGCTATGCAACTTTACGGCGCGGACCACCCCCAGCTCCACCCAAACGGGGCGACAACACCAAGTTGAGTCGGGACTGTTGATGAACCAGCCGCCTATGTGCTGTTTACATGCTGCTCCATATACGCATCGTCCGCAGTATTCAGAGCGATACATTAATTGCCTTTCTTAAAACTCTGGCTGCATACATCTTCCAACAAAATTAGATCACATTACTCTTAATAGGAATCCTCATCCTTGGATCAGTGGAGTGTTGTGTTTCACTTGTAAAGTCAAATTGCTCTACTTGTGTAAATATAGATGCTTTGATATATGATGGGACCTAGTTGGGGAAAGGTGCTGGGGTTTGTGTCTGATCAGAAAATTTCCCAGTTAGTTCGATAGGAGCTGGGGGAGGGAGGGGTTATAGAGATGGGCCGAGAGGAAAGGACTGTTTTCCTCTTTCTTAGTCAGATTAAATGTTGTTGGTGATTTTGATTTTTTTTTTAAAGAGTTTTGTCTTTGTCATTGGCACCTTCCCAGTGTGATAACTGGCAGTTTTTTTTGTTGTAGGGAACTCGGGCTAGAAGTATCATCGGAATTAGTTGAGAAAAGGGACTGTCAACTCTCTGCATTCTGTTGGTTTTCAACCTTGCGCGTTCCTGGTGGGAAGAAATGGTACGATATCTGGAGTGATCTGAGCATCTGAATCCTTGCGGATGTTTGGAGTGCAGAGCAGAATGCTGGGACTGCTGCTAGCAACAATCGATCAATCAGCCACCTCCCGGTTGCTGATTTTAGGTCCGATAGCAAAGCAAATTGGGAATTATTCAACCATGTTTGGACCACAAGTTCAGTGCAATTAAACGGGTCACCTGTCAACTGGCAGAACCACCTTCAGGCCAAAGCTTTGACCCGTTGGAGCTACAGGAGACTTTGGAGAGCTGTTATTTTGAAGGGGAGACGGAGGAATCCACGAGTTACTCAAGGAATTTATTTAGCTAAAATGTTGAAAGTTTTTGATTGAATGCAGAAAGGTGCTAAAGTGTAGACCTGAATCCTCACTATACAGGTCACGGAATCATATTGCAAACCTCACTACTACTTTTCCAGTTGTCTTATCTCTGTCCACCGATGGTGCAATTGATAGAGCTGGGTTGCTGCTGTCTCCTACAGGCAAGACAGTCCCAGGTTTGTTTGTTTTATACTTTCTGGTTAAGCTAGTTTAGCTAGGTAACAGCATGGTGATACAGTTGGCCTGCGCTCGGGGGTTGTGATGCCTCCACCCATGTCAGGATCCTTCCTGACCTTTACTGAAGGCCAGCCACTTAGCACCCAGGTAACCCAGCAAGGGTCACTGCTTGGAGAGCAGGGCAGACAATGGCAGGACTGAGAGTAATTTACCTTGCATGTTTCAGGAAAAGACAATCTCTTGTCAGGATTGAACCTGAGCATTTTCTTTCCAGACTTGTTTAGCTCAATGTTTCCATGTGGAAATACTGGAGTCAAAAACCAAAAGGAAATTGAATTTTTTTTTCAAATGGCACTCTGATTATAACAATAATGGTCTAACGATGTGTGACCAACCAGTCAATGGTTTTTGGACAAGATAGTCAGCGAAGCAATATTCTGGAAAGGAATTGCCCAACTTAACCCTGTGTTTAAAATCTTATTCCTTGGCTTCTCTGGCAAGAGTCATCCTCTCTCCTCTTGTCCAGTCCCTTCCCATTTACATCCGCAATTCCTCTGGTGCCCTATTCCCTGACCCAAACCACCACCTCCTCACCATGGATGTCTAATCCCTCTACACCTCCATTCCCCACCAGGACACCGACTCCCGCAAAGAGTCATCAGTGTCCTTTGGCCGTTTGACGCAGATCCCATTTGAAATCATTTCTCTGTTTCATCTGTTAGTGCAGGAACCTAGTTGCTCTGAAATGAGTAGGGATGAAAGGCTGAAGAGGTGACTTGTGAGATAAGCAAGTGTAGAGAATCGAAGCAAGGTATTTGTGGTTGCTGGTTCTGGTTGTGTCAGGTTATAGGTACCAATATTGATGGACAACTGCTTGTGTTTAAAAGATCCATTATAGCACGAGTTTGTATTTATCAACATCACATCAACTTTTGTGGAATCTTGCAGCACAGAGGAGCCAAAGAGCTACTGAATTAATCTCACCAGCCCTTTCCCCACAGCCTTGCAATGTTTTCCATTTTGAGTATATATACAATTGCCTTTTGAAAGTTACTATTAAACCTGCTTCAGCCACCCTTTCCAGACCATCACCATTCACTGCAGAATGCCAAAATTCACTTTGCCTGCACTTACTTTGCCAGTTATCGGAAACCTGTGCCCTCTGGTTACCAGCTGTCCTGTTGCTGCAATCAACTTTATCTCATTTACTCTTACCAAAGCCCTGCATAATCTTGAACATCGATATGACTCCTCTGCTTAAACCTCTCTGTTCTGAGGAGAAGAATCACAGCTCACCAAATAACTGAATTCACTCATCATTGGTCTCTTCTCCAACCATTGACAGCAGTCCTGTGCCCATCAGTACTGTACCCTAGTGATATATTCCCCTTCATCGTAACACATCGGATACTTAGAGTATTCCTGTTCACTACATGTACTGTGTGCGTACAGAGTATTCCTGTTCACTACATGTACTGTGCGCGTACAGAGTATTCCTGTTCACTACATGTACTGTGCGCGTATAGAGTATTCCTGTTCACTACATCTACTGTGCGCGTATAGAGTATTCCTGTTCACTACATGTACTGTGCGCGTGCAGAGTATTCCTGTTCGCTACATGTACTGTGCGCGTACAGAGTATTCCTGTTCACTACATGTACTGTGCGCGTATAGAGTATTCCTGTTCACTACATGTACTGTGCGCGTGCAGAGTATTCCTGTTCGCTACATGTACTGTGCGCGTGCAGAGTATTCCTGTTCGCTACATGTACTGTGCGCGTACAGAGTATTCCTGTTCACTACATGTACTGTGCGCGTATAGAGTATTCCTGTTCACTACATGTACTGTGCGCGTGCAGAGTATTCCTGTTCGCTACATGTACTGTGCGCGTACAAGTATTCCCGTTCACTACATGTACTGTGCGCGTACAAGTATTCCCGTTCGCTACAGCACTCCTTGAGGTAGTGGTGAAAGATGTGACCAGATGCAGAAATTCAATGGAGGGTTCTGAAAAATCAGCAGTGCATGTTGTTTGGTACAAAGTGAAGCATCCCTTGGGCTGATGGATGTTTGTAAAACACACTTGCCTTCACCAGGTGGACCTTAGTACGTCACATACGCTTGTTAAGCGCACATTATCTGAGCCCAGTTTATTCATGGATTTGTATATATCTCTGTCTCATGTCCTGTGATTTTCTGTTTGTGTGGTCCAGCCAAGATCCGATGATCAACAATCCCACTATCCTGGATGTTTGCAACCCAATAAGTACCAATGATGCTGGGCTTGTTGGATCTTCTTCTCGGCCAGGAACACTTAGAGTAACTATTGTGATAAGTAATTTTTGCTAAGACTCATGATGCATAGCTCTGGTAAAAGTGGCCTAGAATGGGAGATTCTTGCTCATTTACCCGCTAATTGGTCCATTTGAATCTTATGTGATGTGATTTGTGACCCGATTTATACTGTTTCCTCTTCACTTCTGAGTTATCTATTCTCTTTAACATTGGAAGGATCATGTAGCAGGGAATTCAATCTGGGATCTTTGGCCTGTTCAAAGTTGGGTATAATTTATTACTTATATGCTTGACTCTGGAAGTTGGAACAAGTAAATGCATTCCAATTTTTATTCACCCAAAGAAGTCAGTTTTGTCAAACCCAGCAGCTTATTCAACAAGGAGATCTGGAAAAAGGATGTAGTGGCTGAGAGGGGAGGTTAACAAATAGGCAGCTTTGAAATGGTTAATGAAAGGTACTGAACTGTGGAGCAGTAACAGCCTGGAGCCACTCAGTTGGGATAAGAAATAAAGGCTTTTTAAAGAGCACTTTTCACAATCTCAGGATGATATAAACACTTTAAAATAATTACCTGGAGGTGAAATCCAGCTCCTGTAGTTTCTTCTGGAGAAGCGAAGAAGTCACTTTACAGAACTCAGTCAGAAAGATGGTAGTAAGATGAAGCATAAAATCTTACAGCACAGAAGGGGGCCATTGTACCTGAGTTGTGCTGGCTTTTTGACAGCGTGATCCAAATTGACCCCTCCCTTGCTCTGTCCCTACACTCCTGCATTTCTTATCTCAGTATTCTGAAAGTCACTATTGAATCTAATGCAATAGTGCATTAGTATGATCATCACTGCTGTCTGTGAGAAAAGATTCTCCTCATGTCGCCATTGGTTCTTTTACAAATTAACTCTCTATTTATTGACCTTTTCTGCCAGAGGAGACTGGTCTCCCTTTCTACTCTTTCAAAACCCCATCTGATTTTGAACACCTCAGTTAAATTACTCCTTGGCCTTCTCAGATCTAAGAACAATCCCTGCTTCTCTATTCGCTCCACATCATTGAAGTCCTTTATCCCTGGTACCATTCCAGTAAATCTCTGCACCTTCTCTAAGGTTTTGACATCCGTTCTAAAGTATGGAGCACAGAATTGTACATAGTACCCTAGCAGAGGTCTAACGAGTGACTTATAAAGGGTTTATCATGACTTCCTTGCTTTTCTACTCTGTCTCTCTGAAACCATGGATCCTCATAGAATGCTTGCAGTGCAGAATGAGGCCATTCGGCCCATCGAGTCTGCATCAACCCTCCAAAAGAGCACTCCACCTACTTTCACTCTCCCACCCTATCCCCATAACCATTGTGCTGCCCTCGATGCCGTAAGCTGTTTTAAGTGTTCTCCAGTCGTGCTGCCACTCTCCAAGATTTCTGACTGTAAACCCTTATTTTCCTCTGCTCCTGCACCAACTTGAACTTGTACCTATAGTTTATACTGCCTCTCCTCATTTTTATTATCAAAATGCATCCCACTTCTCTGCATTAAATTTAATCTGCCATGTCTGTCCACTGTCTCTTTCCCTGTTTACTGTTTTCTAAGTTTCAAGTAAACTTTGAAATGATGCCTTGTACACTCAAATCCAGATCGTTAATATATCAAGAAGAGCAATGATCCTAATACAATGCCGTGTACTTTTCTTCCTCTCTGCAACACAACTCTTTTACCGCTCTGTGCATTCTTTGCCTTCACCAGTTTTGTACACCCGGGTAATCAGTTTGTGCTTTTGGCCGAGGGATAAATATCCCCTGGAGCACTGGGTTTTTCAGGGCTGATTTTAAAATGCTTAATAATCTCCTCGTGTGAGCATCAGCGCTAATTGCCATAAGTCCAGGTCATTTCTCAGTCACCTACCAGCAAACAGATCACGAGCCGCCCAGAATCGGTATCCCAGAACCAGAAGGGGAAGGGATTTGAATATATTTCCCAGACCTGGCCTGAGGGAATTTGAACTCATTCTGATTGCCATCTCACCAAAGCAATCAAACAGAATCCACCGCAAGTCTAAGCATCTGCGGTAAATAGCAGCCAAGCTGTAAATTGGTGATTCAATTCTGAAGGAATGCCCTAGAACTCGCTGCCGATGGGGATGGTGGGAGCAGAAACGATCAGTGATTTGATAGGAAAATGGGATGGGCACTTGCAGGAAATAAACGTGCAGGGATCGAGTGGGGGGCGTGAGACTGACTGGATTGCCCTGTGCGGAGCCAGTATGGACTCGATGGACCAAATGGCCTCCTCCTGTGCCGTAAATGACTGACTGTGACACACAATGACACACAATAGAATTCTGGCAGCTTTGCACAAACTTACAAACTCTGATTTTTTTTTTCCCTGATGGAACAGATGGTTTATCTTCTCTGGCCTTTTGTAAAACAGATAATGTTCAGTTTCACAGATGGATTTCCCCTCCATCTAGGTGCCTGCATTGGGAACTGTACCATACCTATTTAGTAGCTTTTTTTGGTGGGGGAGTGAGTGTGACACTCTAACCCTCCTGATAATTGTCTGTCCTGCTCATTAAATATATTGACATGCTAATCGAGCACACATCAGCATATTTGCTGTTACGTTGACAGCTACAGGAACTAGTTTATGTAAAATAACTTCAAAAGGTAATTTTTTTAAAAAAGTACATTGTTGAATGATCATTCAACGTTGTGGGAAAGTACTCAGTTCATGTATTTAGGAATAATATAAGTTATAATGCTCCTGTATAAATATCATACCTTATCTCACCCCCACACCCCTGTCCACTTCTGTTCTACAGAAGCTCTCTGAAAAGATCACAGAATTGTTATGGTACAAAAGGAGGCAGTTTGTCCCATCGTGTCTGCACTGGCTCCAAATGAGCATCATGACTTAGTGTCATCCCCCTGCCTTTTCCCTGTACTCTTGCACATTGTTTTTATTCGTATAATATTCTGATGACCTCTTGAATGCCTCGATTGAACCTGCCTCCACCATACTTCTGGTGCATCCCAGACCCCGACCGCTCGCTGGGTGAAAAAGATTTTTCTCACATCACATTTGTTTCCTTTGCAAATTATTTTAAATCTACGTCCTCTCATTCTCGATCCTTTTACGAGCGAGAGCAGTTTCTCCCGATCCACTCTGTCCAGTCCCTTCATAATTTTCAACATTCTGTCAAATCTCCTCTTTGCTGCCTTCTCTCCAAGGAGAGCAGTCCCAACCTCTCCAACCTCTGTTCATAAATGAAGTTTCTCACCCCGGAACCATTCTTGTAAACCTCTTCTGCACTCTCTCCAATGCTATATCCTTCCTGTAGTGTGGTGCCCAGAAGTGCTCACAATATTCCAGCTGAGGTCTAACTTGTGTCTGTATAAGTTCAGCATAACCTCCTTGCTCTTGTACGCCCCTATTAATAAAGTCCAGGATACATTTGCTTTATTAACTGCTGTCTCCACCCGTCCTGCTATTTGAAATGTCGTTACACCCGGTGTATGTTTTATTGTGGCATGCCCTTTTCCTCCACCTGGCAAACTTAGGGCTAGTAATTTACTGGATGTAGGCCAATTAGTTACTCAATTTCATAACAAACCTAACCATTGTAGCTACAGATTTCACCGTAATCTGTAAGGGGAATTAAACCAGCAGCATGTCAATAGATAACGGTAAATGCTCATCATCGTCTGACACATGAAGGTGCTATAGCCAAAAGTATTAAACCAAAACCAAACAACGTTATTACTCAAAAAGGCAAATTTTAAAATTAACACAGCTATACCATGTTAAAATGTCCTGAAAATATATTTAAAAACTGTTAAAAGTGATTTGTTCTGGAACAAAATCAATTGTCCATAAAAATCTTTACCATTTTTGTTGTCTGTAATGGTGCTAATCTTGTTTATTCTGTGAAGGTCTTAAAGTTATTGATGTTGAGAAATTTAATTAGTCATTGGCCGGAATCTTACTGCCATGCCCGTCCCGGACTTGGGGCAGGCGCAGCTCTCAGAACGGAACTCTCCGTTGGCCTCGGGTGGGATTTTACGAGCCTCGCCCGAGTGAGGTCATAAAATCCCGGCCACTTTGTCTGTACCACTCTCCACGGGAACCAATAACAAATCCAAAGAATTTTACATTGTTGCCCCTTGTCAAAACAGCAATCGGCCGCGGGATGTTCATACTTACCAACTTTTTCTTTCCGTGCTTTTTCCAGTGATTTACTATTACCTTTGAAGCAGAGAGTTACATCCACAATGGCAACATTCTGTCCCTCAGATTAAAATGTCAGGTTTAAAAGGTCTTCGGTTCTGGTGAGGGGTTCCATATAAACCTTTAAAATTATGTTTTTAAAATCATATCTTTCAATAAGTGCAATACCTTATGTCTAAAAATCTGAGCATTTTTAACATGAGGACAACGTCCAGAGTTATGACCCAGTGTTTCATTGACTGTATTGCAGCATCTGCATGGGGAGCATCCAGTTCATCACCCCCAAAGACAAATATCTCGCGGATAGGCACCTATTTAAAACGGCGTTGATAAAATTTCATTCTTTAAAACAGTTAAAACACAGCAAGTGATTCAAGATCGGGTCATCAAAGAAATAAGGGATGCCAATACCTTGATAATTAAGATAAGACCATTTACCTGCCTCAAACTGGCAATTTGCATCCTTGTCTTTACTGTCAGATATAATTATTGCGTTCTGAGGACTGTGGGCCTCTATTTCTTTGACGACTTAAAGACTGGCCACGTTTTACATCTAAGTCAATCCTACAGTACTGAAAGGAGGCCGAGATTAAGGGGTCAAAACTTAATTTAAAAGATCTCCATTTTTTATATACCACTATGGGGACCTTCGCTTCAAGCTTAGGTAGGGCAAGTCCATCACCTCTGTGACATACATATAAATCTCGTTCGGTAAATGCAGTATAGTTTTAGTAGCCCTTTTGATAATATTGTCGAGCGTAACTAGCCTGTTCTGAGAGGTTTCGGTTAAGATTGGGTGATAAAATCGTGTAATAAAATATATTGTTAAAATATAAAATCTCTGTGATGCTTTGAAGGGACAGGCCATTAAATTTGTTATCCAGCCTTGTACTATATTTTCCCATGTATGTTGTGTTGTATCAATCCAGGGGTCAAAGCATGCCCCTGGGTATTTCTCGAGATATCCGGGGTCAATAAAATTGACCAGTACACTATTCATGTGCCAGCACTCTGCATTATTAAAGAGAAATGTTTTACTTTCTGCTGTCATAAAGAAAGCTGCGGTTTTCTTTAAATACATCTCCAATCCTGTGCAGAAACTAAATTTCTCCACTATTTTTAGATTTTTCTGCATTCTACATTGGGAATCACTAATTAATGTTATATCATTAGCAAACACTAGGGAAGTTATTACAATCTTGGCCTGAACGGATTAAACATCCCTCCCCTTTATCATCTAATGAACAGATCAACGTATTCATAATATTAAACAATATAAGTGATAGAGGATCTCACTGTTCTGTCTCCCTTTTTGTTGGGATGTTTGTTTCTTTCCTATCTCAATATAGGTGAACATATTTACAGACACATTATCAACCAGCCTCATTATCTCTCTAGGTAATCCCATTCTGCTGAGACTGCTAAATATCAACTCATGTTCAACTGTGTCAAACGCCTTAGCTAGATCAATGAAAACTGCACCTAGAATTATTTAAAATAGCTATGTTCGTTACAGCCTGTTTTACCAGCTATAAATCCTCTCTAACTAGTATTCAGCATAACTACCTTACTTAATCCAACACTAATTGTTTTTGTAAAAGCTCTTAATGAAATTGATCTTATTGTTAAGGGTCTCCAATTATCAGTGCTTCTCAATGCCTCCTCCTTATCCGACTTGGGTGTTAAAATAGTCCTCGCTGTTTTAATTAAATCTTGTACAACCTCCCCTTCTTAACCAGATATTATACATTTTAGTAATTAATCCTGGACATTTTTGACATCTAACCCATATCTGCAACTTTAGTTTTATCTGGTCCAGGTGTGATATCATTCCTGAATTGGTTTAATACCTCAATGACTTCAACATCCATTTCGCATCTATTAACAGATTTACTTATGTCAATCTTCTATCGCAATCAACCTATCCTTAAAATGATCTAATTCAGAAATATCCAGGGGGCATTTACTCTGCTGACATCCTCTCATCAGCTGCCTGGCTCAGGCTTTCCGATAATTGTGCCATCCTAAATGCATCCTTCCTAATCGCTCTTCATCTTACATTTCTCCTTTCATTGGTCCTATTCATTTGCTTTTATTTAGTTTCATTCTTCCCTGGAATTTCCTCTTTTTAAAAAATTCGGAATTAATCGGTCAGTTCGGTAAATCCATTAATCTCTGACCTTTTAATCCTCTTTTTTTAATCTTGTTTAATCAACTCCAGTTTAGAATCAACCATTGCTCCTAAATTAATATTCTGCTTACTATCACTATCCATAGAATTGACATCACTTTCCTCATTGACCCAAGCATCAGTTAACATTTCACCGCCCAACCTATTACCTTCCACATCCTCACTATCGATCTCCTCATTTAACTCCTCAAAAACTAGGGTTATAGTCATGTCTCCTTTCTGTATTGTCCCTTCCTTAATAGAATCATCAAATGATTCTCTTAATCTACTTCTACCATTCTTTTATCTGAAATTTGTTCTTTTTCGATTTTAAATGCTCTGCCATCTTAATATATTTACATCCCTTAAATTTGATTTCTAATTTAAGAGTCATAATTTCTTTCTCTGCCTAAATTGAATTATTTTTGTTTTCTACCCTATTCTCCTTATTTTTGACACTCCCTGCAATTAGTGCTTTATTCCTCTCACTGGAGTGACAGCGCACCTTCACAGTGCCAGACTAGAGTCAAGCTCAGCAGGGTCTTCTTTCCCTGCTGTTTTTGCCAAGCTTGTTCCTTTGGCTGTTGTTACGCTCGATAGTAGGTAGCGACAGTGGGAATCTCGTTCATCCATTCATGTGTGTCACTAATTAGATGACGAGGCATTTGGCTATTTTGAAACACACTCAGTGAGTGCCTTGTCCGAGTCTTTACGTTGCTCGTCGACATTTTGTAACATCTAGCGATACCACGGCCAAGGGTTGGGCATCTTAAAGTGAGGCGCGGGTTAGATGGGGCCTAACCGTTTGATGTCCTACTGATCTAGTGGGCTGGCCAAGCCTTTATTAGATATTAAAGTGAGACTTTACATTATAAATATTACAAACATCAACATTGCATACATTAATTTAGCAGTGAACGGAATAATTAATATTGTCAACAAAACATTCCAATTTAACACATATATATAATTAACACCTAATAATGGTACCCACCACAATTGTCCATTCATGATCTAGGCATTAAGGGCCAGATTGTCTCTCAAGCCAATGGCTGGGATTCTATGTTTATCTGTCAGGTCTCACTTATTGAAGAGCTGTAAAAGTTCCAATGTTAATGATAAGGTGAGTTTCAGTCTGTTGGGCAAAGGTTCTGTACCTCTTGAGCCATTTTCCTCTGGCGCCCATTACAAATCCAAAATATCCAGGCTTAAGGCCTCCTGTTAATTTCATAATTTCAGGTCCAAGATGACTATATTTTCCTCCTTCTCTTCCCACGCCTTTTCCAGACTAGAGCAGTCGTCTTCAAAAAGGACTGTCACATCCACCACCACAATACATTGGTCTTTCTCTTTCTTAAATATAATATTGGGTTTCCAAAGGGAGTCGTCTTTAGCAGCTAGTCTCCAATTGCTCCCGATTTCCATGTTGATATATCTGTATCCAGCAAATCTCTTAAGTTCCTTCAGATGTTCCACTTCGTCCTGTGCCCATGTATGGGCACGTCTCCCTGGTTTGCCTTTGACTTTCAGTGCTTTATTGAGGCGTTTCTCATTATGCAGAACGGGATGTTGATGTATCTCAAGTTGTCCGAATCCAATCTTCGATGTGAACCTTTTGTCACATGCGCTGCACTGATGTTCCCCGACTGGTATGGGCTGTCTCTCCATCACACTTCGGGTAATGGCAGGAGGTGGAATGGAATTCTCCCACTTTGCCGCAGCACGAACACCTCATCCAGATATTCTTGCTTTTGTGCACTTCAGTCATATCTTTGTTAAATGAACCAACTGTCGGGAGGAGGGTGTCGCAGGACTTGCAGAACAACACATCAACGGGGTCATGGATGATCACTTCCCTCCTATCTGTTCTGTCCTGGGATGGCTTGATGATCACTCCTTCAATGGAGGTTGTCATTTCAGATGTTCCGCCATCTGCTTCAGACTCGGCATTGTTCACCATAGTTTCCATTCCCTGTTTTGAGATACGATGGTTCATATTGTAGAAGGTAGGTGTTACAATGTAAATATCTCCCGATGGATGGGCCGTCCACTCGGGCTCTTGTACATTAGCTTCATTGTCTTCCATCACCATGGAGGCTAACTCTTGTGGTCTGGTAACCGAGTTCACCTCCCGGTAGGACAAGTAGTAACGCCAGGGTCTCGAGATTCCCTCTTTGGTTTGACTGGAGATAGATCTTGTTACTAGCTGTGGAGAACTAGAACAACTGTAACTTTGATTCTGACATTTTACGCAGTGTGTTGTCACAGGCGCCTCGGCGCGGAGGTTGTTTTTCCGGGACGCTTCCCATCCGGACTCATCCGTTGAAGGCGGATAATTCATGGTGTTTTGAGGGTGATACCGTCTCAAGACTAGTCTCCGATCTATGCAGATCACGGCCGTCTGGCGCTTTTTCGCTGTTATTTAGTCCCTCGGTAGCAAGCTACCGAGTTTACCAGCGGGGCCAACGGGGCGGCACGACTGTCACTCTGGTCGCCAAAGGCACGTCAAAACGCCACAGAGGTAACTAACCAGAGTTGACTCTGTGGTGAGACCCTACTAAGAGAGTCATAGTTAGTAAGACCTCTTTGCAATTTAAATTTTTATTGCATATCTTCCACCCAATTACGAAAGGATTTGGATCTTCCATTCTTACCAATTTATCTCCATCACGTTTTGAAAAATGACATGCAGTTGGATGGTATTCACTGCTTTTTTGGCATTTTGAGCATATTTTAATTTATACTTTCTATGTGCTCCCTTAATATGTTTTCTAAAATGAGTGACGGAGCTAAAAGCCATAGGGCAGAGTGAACAGCTAAATTCACATGGATAATAAATATTAATAAAGATCAGTCCTCCTATTGAAATCCTCACTTCCTTCCCCTAAAGCAAGATTACTATCTGATTCTAAAATCTTAGCATCCCTCAGCCTGTGGATTATCATTAAAATTAATAAAATATATCAAATTTAAATCAACGCTCCTGTTGTAAAATGTTGAACCCAAAAAATGACCTAAAACAGAATGATTATCCCCCTCATCTCTTACTGTTTTATCTGTAGCAATAAGATTATCATCGTGTGGCTCCTGACAATTATTCACTGCAAACTCTGTCCCAAAAGTTGTTCCATAGGGGCATACACCACCCCAGCTCACATTGGCTAAAGTGCAAATCCCATTCACCTCGTATATTCTCCTCAATGGCTCAATAAAATCTTCTTTGTGGGTCTGAGTGGAGGTTGTTGTGAATGTCTGGGTATCCACAGGTATGATACACAGTCCAAAGATGTGTGGGTTAGGTGGATTGGCCATGCTAAACTGCCCCTTATTGTCAGGGGATTAGCAGGGTAAATACATGGGGTTATGGGGATAGGGCCTGGGTGGGATTGTGGTCGGTGCAGACTCGATGGGCCAAATGGCTTTCTTCTGCACTGTAGGGATTCTATGATAACCCTGCCTCTGCATTTGTAGCTATAACTACAGTATTTCACATTTCTATTGTTCAGAGACCTGTCTACTAGAAGGGGGATGTTGTTTGGTTACCATCCCATCCGGAATGCTCAGCAACATTCGCAGCAACCGCCATTTCCTTTCCTTCATTCGTTATTCCATTCCACCTGCTTTACGCAAACCACCCACGGATGTGATTGCGTTTGATCGGATTTCACAGTCGCAATGTTGTATGGGAAACTACACTAAATGGAATTAGCTATGACATCAATACATCAATGGGACATTTCCAGGAACACCACTTGGAGATTCCGATCTGACAGGGTATAAAAATCACGCAACACCCTCATCATAGTTATTCCCAATGATCGATGCACGCCCAGCTCCCTCAGCGGCAGCATCCCCTTAAGAATTCTACCTTTGAATCAGGCAGTAAGGTAATCCAGCAGTAAGATAATGTGCCCAAGTGTTAGAATCGATGTGGTGCAGACAATCAAGAACCTCTTACCTGCAGCAGCAAACTGCCATTCGTTTTCTGAATTCTCAGGACGTGGATGTCACTGTTGAAGCCAACATCTACACCTCCCTTTGTCCTTGGGGTGAGCCACCTTACCCTTTCTAAGCTGTGTGCTGAAGGGGCTTCCAGAGGGCTGTGAGCTAGAGTTCCAGGATTTTAACACAATCATCTCAGGGTGGTGTATGACTTGGAGGGGATCTTTGAATGTTTCCGTGCATCCGCTTCCCTTGTTCTAGGTGATGAAGGTTGTGGGTTTTGGAGGTTCTGCTACAGAATTCTTGACAGTTTGCTGCAGTGCATCTTGTACACCGTACAAACTGCAGACATTTGGACCTCGTTGGGAGGTCAGGGATGTGTAAGGAGGTGGATGGGATGCCAATCAAATGCTTTTTTTTTTGAGTGCTTAAACTGCACCCACGGGGGATTCAGACCTGGAATTGTAGCTGAGTGTCGACAGCTTGTGTGAACAGTGCGTATTTTCATTGATGTGACTCTGTTGCTGCTCCTTTTGCTCAATGTTGTGAGTGGTGTATCCCCCTGATAAATCCCTCTGGGAGTCCTGAAAATGAATATAAAGTAGCGGTCTTTATAGTATTTTTATGATTGATGCTGAGGTGACAGTGAAGCAAAGGACGGTGAAGCAAAGGACGCTCCTGTACCCCCGCCCCCCTCCCCCCAACGATGAGTGCCAGAACTCTTTCTTCCACATTTCCTTTTGCTTCACAACAGAATCCCCAGGAAACCCCAGAAAATGCTGGAATTGGAACATTTATACTGTGAAATACCAATTGCACAGTTGGTGTAAAAGAAATCCTTTACAGTAAGAGGACATATCTCAGAGTAAATGGGCAGGAAGGTATTTACAGACAGGCCGTTTGCCGAGCTGCTGTGAGTGTAACATTTAAAGATTTGCCTATTTGAATTGGATTTTTCTCTTTGTATCAGAATGAAGCATCATTCAGGATTCTTCACCAAGGCTCCGAGGGCCAACTGGCCCTCCTCAACCCAGATGACTTCTCAGAGTCAGTGCTGGTATGATGGAGGAAATAGGGTTGGAGGGAGAGAGATGGGAACAGGAACAGGGCTGAATCTGGGAAAGTTTGTACCAAAGAAAAACACACTATTTATTTTTTGCCAAAGAATCAGTTGTAGATGCTGGAAGTATGAACAGTGCGCTGGATTTGAGTCGGAGGAAGGAGTTGACAGGCAGACTCTAGGTACAGAACACAATGCCCTGTTCTGTGCCGTTGTTGGGAGAGGTAAGTCAGCAATGTAATGGCAACACAACGAGAAAGATCCTGTCAATAACTGGCTGAGATACTGTTTCCAGTCACTAAAAGGGCTTGGGGTGATCTTGTACTATCTGTCATAATCTAGTGAGCTTTCTCTCTCTGCGACTTTTCACCTTGTTTGGGTGTCTTGTCCTCATGTTGAGATTCAGTGGTGATCGCAGGCTGCTGGGTTATTTAGGAGAGCATCTCAATTTTCCATTATGATCATAAGCTGCAGAGTGTGATTCTGGTGCCATCACTTCTGTATTCAGGAACCATACAGGCCAACCTTTCAACTGAGGGGAATGAGCTACAAGTTTGTCGAGAACCAGTGTCACGGGTGCTTCTGCGTACCTTCTCTTGGAAGCTGTGAAGCATCCTTACTTTGTGTTATATAATTCAGATATGATTACCGTAAGACTGCAGTCAAAACCATTCTTAACCCTGGACTCAGTCCTGTATCACCTGTTGTGTCATCATGTGTGGGAAGGGGGAGAGGGTAACATGGACAAGAGGACTGTGATGTATGTAATTCGCCGCTTAATCTCACTGCATGGGCCAGGTCCCGGCTGGTGTCTGTGCAGTTCTTGGAGACTGGGAAATGTTTTTGCCTTAAATTGGACACGAGTGAAAAGTCAGCCTGCTTGGAGATGGCTAAAAATATCACAGCCATTCTCAACTTGTCACAACGGATCGCAAGTCATGTTTCTGTGTTTAGTTTTGGTATATGTTGCTGAATTTTGCTGTACAGTTGTCTTTGAATGCTGCTGGTTAAATGCAGAGAATGTTGGCTCACCCGCTCCTGACTAAAACAAAACGCTGTAGCATGTGGTTAAAGGCCATCCTCATACCCCTGTCCGGGAGTGGCTGACTGACTGGCTTCAATATGGGAAAGATCACTGTCAAAGTTGGAGATTAATATTGTATATAATTTTTGCCCTTCCACCCCTATGTTCACTCTAAGAGAAGAACATATGCAAGTTCCTTTTTTAAAAAAAAATGTAAACTCTGAAATGTATTAATACTGGAGACTGTAATTAATGCATGGCAAACATATAACAGTTTTTATGACAATAAATTGATTTCAAGTTAAGTGTGGACCTCTTGTTCTGTGTAATCTCAGTCACACTAACATATCGGAGACGTTTCTGTGTGGAGTTTTCTGGATCCCGGTTTATTTTACCAGCCCCTGGGAGAGGCAATACTGCAACATTGATTCATTGGAAAGGGAAGTGCCCCCACCCTCCCGCGATACAGCATGATAAGCTAATGGAAAATAGAACACAATTAGAGCCACACATGTTACAAGGACAAGTAAAAATAACTTCAATGACTCTGGACAAAACAGAAAATATATTGAAGGTGCAACAACACACATGCTTTCTCTCACTGTGCTACAGCAGCTAGACTGATTATCAGTTACATTATATTCATCCTAACATCACCTTTGTCTATTTCAAAAACAAATCACAACATACCCTGAACAACTTATTCCTGTATTCTCCATGCCTCTGATCTCAGCCAAGACGGTAAAAGATGTCCTTGTGCTAACGTCAGCACTTATGGAGTCCCTCCAGTGGAGAAGGAGGCCATTCAGCCCATCAAGTCTGCATCGCCAACAATCCCACCCAGGCCCTATCCCCGTAACCCCACTAATCCCTCTAACCTACATATCCCAGGACACTAAGGGGCAACTTAGCATAGACAATCCACCTAACCCGCACATCTTTGGACAGTGGTAGGAAACCGGAGCACCCGGAGGAAACCCACGCAGACATGGGGAGAATGTGCAGACTCCACACACTGACCCAAGCTGGGAATCGAACCCAGGTCCCTGGAGCTGTGAGGCAGCAGTGCTAGCCACCGTGCTGCCCACTCCATGGCCAAAGGGTGAGAAAGGCAACTTCTAATCAATGTGATGTGGAGATGCCGGTGTTGGACTGGGGTGGGCACATTAAGAACACCAGGTTAAAGTCCAACAGGTTTATTTGGAATCACGAGCTTTTGGAATGCTGCTCACTCACCTGATGTTGTGAGACTCCTTACTCTAATCAATGTAATGTAGAGGGCAGTCACAATTCAGCCAGGTTGGATGTGAGGGTCCTTGAGAGGGATGTTAAAGATGGGAGTGAGATGGTGGTCACCTTTTACTCTTCATGTGTCTGCAACAAGACATGTCTTTTAGAGGGAGGGTTTTAAAACCCTTATAGAATTGTGACTTTTAGTAATAGATCAGGAAGCAGGCTTTCGGTTGAGTTTAAATCAGAAGATAACAGCCAGAATTCTCCCAAAAAAAAAGAAACCCCCAATTTGTGAGAAATTGGGAGCAAATCCCACTGGGTTTTTTTCATTCCCACCGGAATGAATCTCCCAACACACTGTGCATCACAGAGAGCCCTAGCGGGATTCACTGGAAATCCGTGAGCAGGACCTTTTCCTGCCTGAGAGGCTGGCAGCGGAGTGCGCCACTGCACATGCGCTGATCTGTCAGAGCCAAGAGCATTACCGACCTTCATATCGCTGGCCAGCTCCACCCCCCCCCCCCCCCCCCCCCGCCATAGTTGGCCTTTCAATCCCCCCACTCCCTGATTGCTGGCCTCCCGGACCTCTCCCAATTTCACCCCCCTCCCCAGGCAGTCCTGATTTACCCCACCCCACCGAGGCGGCCAGCCCCGGTTGCCTTCTTCCCTCCCTCTCCCAACGCAGAGTGGCAGTGGGACTCCCTACCCCCATCAATCATCCCCTCAATAGGCCCTGCCCCAATAGGCCCCACACCCTTGGCACTGCCCAATGCCTGGTGGGCAGTACCAGGCTGGCACTTACCAAGGGGCACCCCCTTACCCTAGACCTCCCGGGGGATTGTCAATGGTCTCTGTTCCCTCCAGTGGGGTCAGGCTGCCTGTTCCCCGTTAGTGGGGAGCAGGAGTAAATCCTGCTGGAGGGAACCACCCCTGCGGGGGGAGAGATGTTAGTGGGCCCAGAGACTTCAGTCCCAGGCCCGCAAATAAAATGTAAATGCTGATTTCTATGTTGTAATCAGCTCCGCGCCGGAAAGCTGATAATGCTGAAAAACGTAGTCTGGGAGACTCGCAGAGGCCATGGCGCCCAGCGTGGAGCCCGTGAAACGGCCCCCGCTGATGTCTTCCAGCCCACTGTGCTACATGAGCAGTGCAGCGGGCTGGGAGAATCCTCCCAAG
This sequence comes from Mustelus asterias, assembly GCF_964213995.1. Classification (NCBI taxonomy): domain Eukaryota; kingdom Metazoa; phylum Chordata; class Chondrichthyes; order Carcharhiniformes; family Triakidae; genus Mustelus; species Mustelus asterias. The sequence continues at coordinate 103,631,792 of NC_135814.1, read as the reverse complement.
ATTTGTCCACAGCACCCTGCAATTTAAATGCAATGGAAAACACTCACGCACACGCAAGTAGAGGTGGATTCCAGATGCAAAGTGTATATTTGGGACATAAACAGAAATACAAAAAGCAAATCACATGTTTAACTGCAGTCCTTTAAGATGTATACGTTGCAGGCCTGGGCAGGCTTGCTCTCTCCTGTGGTTCTCTGGATGAATGGAATTGGGAAGCCTCTGGGTTTCTAGATGACGATGTAACTAAATTTCTGCAGAGATAAATCTCTGCGGGTGAAGACAAAATAGCCTCTCTGTTGATGTCTGTGTTGACTGAGTGTTCAGGGAAAGTTCTATTCTTGCTGGAGTAATGGTACATCCTGTCCTGAGGGACATAGGATAGATAATAGAATCCCTACAGGGCAGAAGGAGGCCATTCAGCCCATCGAGTCTGCACTGACAACAATCCCACCCTGGCCCTATCACTGTAACCCCACGTATTTAACCTGCTAATCCCCCTGACACTAAAGGGCAATTTAGCATGGCCAGTCCACCTAACTGGCACATCTTTGGACTGTGGGAGGAAACCAGAGCACCCGGAGGAAACCCATGCAGATACGGGGAGAATGTGCAAACTCCGCACAGTGAGGAAGATAGGAAGAATCTTTCCCCCTTAGTAGAGGGGTCAATAACCAGGGGGCATAGATTCAAGGTAAGGGGCAGGAGATTTCGAGAGGATTTGAGGAAAAACCTTTTCACCCAGAAGGTGGTGGGAATCTGGAATTCGCTGCCTGAAAGGGGGTAGAGGCAGGAACCCTCACAACACTTAAGAAGCATTTGGATGAGCATTTCAAACTCCGCAGTGTACAAGGCTACGAACCACTGCTGGAAATTGGATAAGAAGTTTAACAACACCAGGTTAAAGTCCAACAGGTTTATTTGGTAGCAAAAGCCACACAAGCTTTCGAAGCTCTAAGCCCCTTCTTCAGGTGAGTAAATTGGATTAGCATAGGAAGGTGCTTGATGGTTGGCACAGACATGATGGGCTGAAGGGCCTCTTTCTGTGCTGTAAAACTCTATGACTTTCCTGTTGGATTCCAAACTGCCTTGTTTCTGCTGGTTCTTGGAATAATAAGGTTCATTATCTAAAGTCTGTAACTGCAATCAATACTTTTATTGTCCACATGCAGGATTTAGAGTTTGAAACATTGCTACACAATGGGGGATGCATGTGGCTGCTCACACCTATTTGTGATAAATTGGTTTCTCCACGCTTCTGTGTTATGTGTCGAGCTTGCAGACACTGAGACTGAGGGAGTTATTGATGGGTTTTGGTAAATACCCTGTGTGGTGAACCATAGTTGGTTACCACTATGAGTGCTGAGCCATGGATGGCCAGCACTATGGGTGTTTGTAGATATGTTACTGTAGTTACTGTTGGTGTTAGGGTTGGGCTGTTCTACCTGTTGATATTGTTCTGTGGTACACTCTAGTTGGCTCCGCCTACCAGGGGAAGTATAAAAGTCACTGCACTGCCTGGTGACCCTTTAGTCTGGGATTGTATTATATAGTATGCTCCATTCTTGTCAGTAATAAAAGCCTTTATTTCCCGGGTACAATCTAGCCTCCCGAGTGATTTAATCGCGCATCACCCTGTCAATACTCTGACCCTGAAACATGCTTCACCTATCCATTTTATTCCTAAAATCTAGATTCAATGCTTCCTTCTGCATTGGGCTAGAAACACACTGATCAAGAAAGTTCTTTGATATACGTTTCAAAATGCTTTCCCCTCTATTATTATTCACGTTGTTATCAACCCAGAATACATCAGCACAAAAAGGAAACTGGGTTAACATGAGGCTGAAAGGAGCATTGGGAGTGGGAGAAAGCTCTTGTGGAGTGTAAATCCTAGCACGCACCAGTTGGGCCGAATGGTCTGTTTCTGTGCTGTACATTCATTGTAATTCTATAGAAACTACTGATGACTTCCACAGTGAACCAAGGGTGGCACAGTGGTTAGCACTGCTGCCTCACAGCGCCAGGAACCCGGGTTCAATTCCTGGCTTGGGTCACTGTCTGTGCGGAGTCTGCACATTCTCCCTATGACTGTGTGGGTTTCCTCCGGGTGCTCCAGTTTCCTCCCACAGTCTAAAGATGTGCGGGTTAGGTTGATTGGCCGTGCTAAATTCTCCTTCAGTGTACCCGAACAAGCGCCGGAGTGTGGCAACTAGGGGATTTTCACAGTAACTTCATTGTAGTGTGAATGTAGGCTTACTTGTGACACTAATAAATAAACTTTAAGTCTGAAGCCAGCGTATGTTTAGTTAGTATTTGGCTAAGAGACGGACTGTAAATATCAGATGTAATAATTTTTTCTTTCCACTAGAGAGTGGCCCCAACACCGCACTGTCTTCAATCAGCAACCAATCTGCTTGCTGCTCCTGCACTCTCCTCACATTCTCGCAGACTCCTTTGCAGTATTTATTCACTGTATATTCTCCTCTATATACACAAATATAAGTGGAGAGGGGGCGGCTCGGTGGCACAGTGCTTAGCACTGCTGCTTCACAGCATCAGGGACTCGGGTTTGGCTCCTGGCTTGGGTTACTCTTTGGAGTTTGCACATTCTCCCTGTGTCTGTGTGGGTTTCCTCTGGGTGCTCCGGTTTCCTCCCACACTCCAAAGATGTGCAGGCTAGGTGAATTGGCTATGCTAAATTGCCCCTTAGTGTCAGGGGATTAGCTAGGGTAAATGCATGGGGTTATGGGGATAGGGTCTGGGTGGGATTGTGGTTGGTGCAGACTCGATGGGCTGAATGGCCTCTTTCTGCACTGTAGGGATTCTATAAAAAGAAAGCATCGAGAAAACAAAAATAAACTCAACCTAAAGCTACATCCGATGTACAACAACAGTAACAGGACATTCTGCCCAAATAGTCTATACCAGTGGATATGCTTCACTCTTCCCATTGTCTAATCCCATCAACATAACCGCCTATTCCTTTCTCCCTGTATTCCCTGAAATGGTGTTTAAGAAAATATAAAGCAAAGATCCGAAAATGGGGAAGAGTGTTTGGAAATCCAAGGAAGAACAGCAGTGGTGTCAGCTCTCGGCCGGGATTCTCTGACCTCGCTTGAGGCTGGGATTCTCCAACCTCACCCCGCAGCTGGGATTCTCCGACCTCTCGCCCCCGCGACTGGGATTCTCCGGTCCTGCTGCAGTGGATGGAGTTTTGGCTGAGTGCCGAATTCTCCGTTCTCACTGGCAACAGCGGCTGGGTGTGCAGGGCAGTCAGTCTGCCCAAGAGACTTGTGTGTAGCTGGTATCAGGAGGTAAACACAGTAAGAGTTTTAACAACACCAGGTTAAAGTCCAACAGGTTTATTTGGTAGCAAATGCCATTAGCTTTCGGAGCCCTGCTCCTTCGTCAGATGGAGTGAGATTTCCACTCCATCTGACGAAGGAGCAGCGCTCCGAAAGCTAATGGCATTTGCTACCAAATAAACCTGTTGGACTTTAACCTGGTGTTGTTAAAACTCTTACTGTGTTTACCCCAGTCCGACGCCGGCATCTCCACATCATCAGGGGGTAAAGCAGCCTTGGTGGCCAACAGGATTATCACTGGACTGAGAGATCGCAGGAAGGTACATTTTCTCAGACAATGATGAAGGAATTTCTCCAAAGGTCAGACATGGTCGGTGCAGACTCAATGGGCCGAATGGCCTCTTTCTGTACTGTAGGGTTTCTATGATGAGCTTTTGGAAGTGCTGTTTTGAGCATTTTTCCGAACTGACTGGGTTTGAGAGCACATATATTTTCTATGGTATATAATAAAATAAAAATCACCATATGTTTTATTTGAGGGTTCTCGAGGTACCACTCCAATTCTTAGTTTATCCTGAATTGTGGTGAGTAGTCTCTTTCAGAACAAGTCTTATTTTTAAACAGGTGTGTAAACACTGAAAGGAAGATATCATTTAATCGAGCTTTTAACCTTAACAAATGGTGGAGGCGATGCTAGGCCCTGCTCCCACTCCTGATCTGTACGTTCTTTTACAAAGGCTGGGATTTTATGTGAAAAATGCAACTTAAAATGGGGCGGATTGCAGGTTGGTTGCTGGGGGTAACCCGAGAGACAAGGCCTGGGGGCAGGATCGGGACATGGGGAAAAATGTCACAGGAATTACCCGGCTTGGGTCACTGTCTGTGTGGAGTTTGCACGTTCTCCCCGTGTCTGCGTGGGTTTCCTCCGGGTGCTCCGGTTTCCTCCCTGTCTGAAAGACGTGCTGGTTAAGTGCATTGGCCATGCTAAATTCTCCCTCAGTGTACCCGAACAGGCGCCGGAGTGTGATGACTAGGGGATTTTCACAGTAACTTCATTGTAGTGTTAATGTCAGCCTACTTGTAACACTAATAAATAAACTTTAACTTTAAACTTTATTATCCTGAAAGGAATTTAAGAATTTTTTTTAAAGCAGTTCAATAAATGTCCTCGGAAACAAACAGAACTTTAATTCTGAAGCTAATAACTAATAAAAGTGCGAAACAACAGATTAACACCAATGTTGTTCATGATCATTTTAATCTCTGTCCTTAACAACTGATAAGATAATGGGATCATTTCATTGTACAATGCAAACAGTGCTGCAAATGTGTTCAATGTTCAAAGATTAAAAAATAAATAGTGCCTATTAGCCCCAGGTTGGTTTTCGAAGCTAAGCAGAGGTAGGATTCGTTTGTTGGCTTGGGAGACAGACTGGGAAAATATCAAGTGCAATAGTCTTCTCCCGCCACCAGATGGTAGTATTGGCCCAGCACTGCCACATTTGTCTTTAGCTGGCAAGTTTCTCATTGCGTGTGCCTACACACTCACTCAGAGTCATAGAGATGTACATCATAGAGACAGGCCCTTCGGCCCAACCCGTCCATGCCGACCAGGTTTCCTAAACTAAACTAGTCCCATTTGCCTGTGTTGGGCCCATATCCCTCTAAACCTTTCCCATCCATGGACCTGTCCAAATGTCTTTTAAATGTTGTAATTGTACCCGCCTCTACCACTTCCTCTGGCAGCTCATTCCATACACACCACCCTCTGTGTGGAAAAGTTGCCCCTCGGATCCCTTTTGAATCTTTCCCCTCTCACCTTAAACCTATACCCTCTAGTTTTGGGGCCCCCCTACCCTGGGGAAAAGACCTTGGCTATTCGCCCTATCTACGCCCCTCATGATTTTATAAACCTCTATAAATCCTCCCCTCATCCTCCTGCGCTCCAGAGAAAAAAGTCTCCCAGCCTCTCCTTATAATTCAACCCTTCCAGTCCCGGTAACATCCTTGTAAATCTTTTTTGCGCCCTTTCCAGTTTAACAACATCCTCCTGTAGCTGGGTGACTGGAATTGTACACAGTACTCCAGAGGTTATTCTCCCACAATTTGCTGCACTTTCTCCAGTACTGGATGAGAGAGCAGGAAACAGCACTAGCACAGGGAGAGTAAGAGTAAGTAATATGGTGTGTAGAGGGTGGGGGGGGGGGGGGGGGGAGGGGGGGAGGGGGTTGCGGAGAAGAGAGAGAAGGTGGGGGGGGGTGGGACGTGTCAAGACTGGGACAAAAGATGTTCCACATATCCCATGAAGCAGATTGGCACAGCTCAGACCCACGCAGGTTGCCCAGGCAAGGTCAATATTACTGGTGAGCTACGGGCACAAGTTTCCCCCTGGCATTGCGATGTGGTGGCATTAACATGGAGACCGGGTTCAAACCACAGTCGGATTGGGAACTTTGTATTCTTGGCTACAATGTATTGAGGAAAAGTAAGAAAATAAAAGGAATGGATTGTAAATGCTGTTACAGCCTGGGAGAGGGTTCAAAGACAATAGCTAGCGGTACGGAATAGAAGCATTGCTGGAAATAAAATGCTGGATCCACTTGTGGGCATGGGAAGGGGGCAAGTCGGGGGGGATGTGGGGAAACCTTCGAGGGTGGATGGCGGAGCTTGGCATGTTTTACCAACACAGTTGGGGTCTCAAGAATGTGCGTCAAATCAGCAGAAACTGAAGCGTCAAACGGACCCGAAAAGTTCACTCTGTTTCTCTCTCCACAGAAACTGCCCGACCTGCTGAGTATTTCCAACATTTTCTCTTTCTATTATTATTTATGACTGGATGCTTCTGGTACAGACAGGGTAAAGTCTGCACTAGTGTGGGGAACATGCCAGAAATGGCGAGAGGGGTGGACCGGACAATACTTGGGGCACCGACACCCGTGGGTGCCACTTGCTGAATTCCATGCACTTTGCACAGGATGTCCTCCAGTCAATCATTTAGACTAAACAATTAAACTAAACCAAATTAACTCAGGGACAAATCAAAAGGGGCAGTCCCCAAAAAGAAGGGAACCGCCCAAAACAAAAGGCAAAGCAGAAAGGAAACTAAAATGTGATTAAAGGGGTCAATAATGCACCCCAGTTCCTGCGGCGCCCAGCGGGCACGGAAGGCATCAACAGTGCCCTCGAACACCACATGCCCCCTCTCCAGGGACATCCGGCCGCGAATGTAGCCGCGGTAGAGAGGCAGACAGTCGGGTTGGTGACCCCCTTGGTTGCCCACTGCCTGGACCTGTGGACATCCTCTAGTCTTTGACTAAGAAAGATTGAATTTAATACAAATCATTACTTCTCTACTATTACTGCATCAATCTCCACTCACAATTTAAGCCCATTGTGTGTTTAAACTTCTAAATCTCCTGACTCCCCAAAGTCTATCCACCATCTACAAGGCACTGGTCGGGAGTGTGATGGAATACTCCCCACTTGCCTGGATGGGAGCAGCTCCAACAACACTCAAGAAGTTCAACACCATCCTGGACAAAGCAGCCCCGCTTGATTGCTGCCCCTTCCACAAACATTCACTCCTTCCATCATTGACGCTCAGTAGCAGCTTCAGTTCATAGAAACATAAAAGATAGGAGGAAGGGGAGACCATTCAGCCCTTCGAGCCTGCTACACTATTCATTATGATCATGGCTGATCATCTAAATCAATAACCTGATCTCATCTTCACCCCAAATCCTTTAATCCCATTCTTAGCAGTGTAGAGGATCAGAAGGACCTTGGGGTCCGGGTCCATAGGACTCTTAAATCGGCCTCGCAGGTGGAGGATGCGGTCAAGAAGGCGTACGGCGTACTAGCCTTCATTAATCGAGGGATTGAGTTTAGGAGTCGGGAGATAATGCTGCAGCTTTATAGGACCCTGGTTAGACCCCACTTGGAGTACTGCGCGCAGTTCTGGTCACCTCATTACAGGAAAGATGTTGAAGCCATTGAAAGGGTGCAGAGGAGATTTACAAGGATGTTGCCTGGATTGGGGGGCATGCCTTATGAGGATAGGTTGAGGGAGCTTGGTCTCTTCTCCCTGGAGAGACGAAGGATGAGAGGTGACCTGATAGAGGTTTACAAGATGTTGAGAGGTCTGGATAGGGTAGACTCTCAGAGGCTATTTCCAAGGGCTGAAATGGTTGCTACGAGAGGACACAGGTTTGAGGTGCTGGGGGGTAGGTACAGAGGAGATGTCAGGGGTAAGTTTTTCACTCAGAGGGTGGTGGGTGAGTGGAATCGGCTGACGTCGGTGGTGGTGGAGGCAAACTCGTTGGGGTCTTTTAAGAGACTTCTGGATGAGTACATGGGATTTAATGGGATTGAGGGCTATAGATAGGCCTAGAGGTAGGGATATGATCGGCGCAACTTGTGGGCCGAAGGGCCTGTTTGTGCTGTGGCTTTCTATGTTCTATGTTCTAATCCCTTTAGCTCCAACAGCAACATCTAACTCCTTCTTGCAAACAGACAATGTTTTGGACTAACTGCTTTCTGTGGTAGCAAATTCCACAGGCTCACCACTCTCTGGGTGAAGACACTTCTCCTCATCTCAATCCTAAAAGGTTTACCCTGTATCCTTAGACTGTTATCCCTGGCTCTGGACTCCCCCGTCATCAGGAACATCCTTCCTGTATCTAGCCTGTCTAGTCCTGTTAGAATTTTATAGATTTCTATAAGATTCCACTCCCTCATTCTTCTGAACTCCAGCGAATAAAATCCTAACCGACTCAATCTCAATTCAACTAAATTCAATAAATAAGATACATCTGGAATTGAAAGCTAGGTCTCAGACACCAAAACTACCGTTACTTTGTCGGAAAAACCCATCTGGGTCACTAATGTCCCCTTACGGAAGGAAATCTGCCATCCTTACCCGGTCTGGCCTACATGTGACTCCAGAGCCACAGCAATGTGGTTGACACTTAACTGCCCTCTGAAATGTCCGAGCGAGACACTCAGTTCCAGGGGCAATTAGCGATGAGTAACAAACACTGCTGCTGAAAAAATAATTTTAAGGTGATTCTTTATTGGAAATTATTGGAAAAAGTTCTGAGGGACAGAATTAATCTGCACTTGGAGAGGCAAAATGAATCAAGGATAGTTCGCATGGCTTTGTCAAGGGGAGAGCATATCTAAGAAATGTGACTGAATTTAGAGGAGGTGTAAGGATGAAGGTACTGATGTAGTCTACGTGGACTTCAGTAAGACAGCACGGTGGCACAGTGGTTAGCACTGCTGCCTCACAGCGCTAGGGATCCCAGTTCAATTCCAGCCTTGGGTCACTGTCTGTGTGGAGTTTGCACATTCTCCCCGTGTCTGCGTGGGTTTCCTCCGGGTGCTCCGGTTTCCTCCCACACTCCAAAGATGTGCAGGTTAGGTTGATTGGCTATGCTAAATTAACCCTAATGTCAGGGGGACTAGCAGGGTAAATATGTGGGGTTACGGGAATAGGGCCTGGGTGGGATTGTGGTCAGTGCAGACTCGATGGGCCGAATGGCCTCCTTCTACACTGTAGGATTCTATGATTTTGACAAAGTCTTGCATTGGAGAGTGGTCAAGAAGGTAAGAGCTCATGGGATTCAGGGCAATTTGAATCCAAAATGACTCAGTAGCAGGAGGCAGCGGGTGATGGTTGAAGGTTGTTTTTGTGACTGGAAGCCTGTGTTCAGTGGTGAACCGGAGGAATCGGTGCTGGGCACATTAATGGTCTAGATGTGAATGTGGGGGTATGATCAGTAAGTTCACAGCTGACATGAAAACTGGTGTTATGGTAAATAGCGAGGAGGAAAGCCTTGGTTTACAGGGTGATACAGACGCGCTGGTCAGACGGGCAGAACAGTAACAAATGGAATTTAACCATGAAAAGCCTGAAGTGATGCATTTTGGGAGGACAACAAGGCAAGGGAATACCCAATGAATGATCGGACACTGGGAAGTACAGAGGACCAGACGAACTTTGGGGGTGTATTTCCAAAGATCCCTGAAAGCAGCAGGACAGGGAGATAAGGTATATGGGATACTTGCCTTTATTAGCTGAGGAATAGAATATGAGTAGTAGGTTATGATGGAGCTGTATAATTTGATTTGATTTATTATTGTCACATGTATTAACATACAGTGAAAAGTATTGTTTCTTGCGCGCTTTACAGACAAAACAGACCATTCATAGAGAAGGAAAGGAGAGAGTGCAGAATGTAGTGTTACAGTCATAGCTAGGGTGTAGAGAAAGATCAACTTAATGCAAGGTAGGTCCATTCAAAAGTCTGACAGCAGCAGGGAAGAAGCTGATCTTGAGTCGGTTGATACGTGACCTCAGACTTTTGTATCTTTTTCCCGATGGAAGAGAGAATATCCGGGGTGCGTGCGATCCTTGATTATGCTGGCTGCTTTTCCGAGGCAGCGGGAAGTGTAGACGGAGTCAATGGATGGGAGGCTGGTTTGAGTGATGGATTGGGCTACATTCACGACCTTTTGTAGTTCCTTGCAGTCTTGGGCAGAGCAGGAGCCATACCAAGCTGTGATACAACCAGAAAGAATGCTTTCTATCTGTAAAAGTTGTAGATGGGCTGAAGGGCCTCTTCCTGTGCTGTAAAACTCTATGACTGGGGAAGTGTTGGTTGAATTTAAATCGCTGAGATGGGATTTGTCCCCAGGACATCAGCCAGGGGATCATTAGGCCGCCATGTTAATGGGCTAGAAACAAGGCTATGGGCCGAAGGGCCACAAACATAGAAATATTGCCCCAAAATCAGAGCGAGAGCCCATTTACCCTCAGGCAGGTTCTTCATCTTGCAGCAGCTTCCACCCGGGCCTCGGGAGAGCGGGACAGGGGGCGGAACCTCCCGCTGCGGAACCTCCCGCTGCGGGGCCGCCGGACGGAGAAAGGCGGCGGACCCGGCCGGAAGTGGCGGACGCATTTGGCGGTGGGAGCGGGGCCGGGGATTTCCGGTAGCGGCCTGTCGGCGCGGCCGGAGCCGGGGAGGAAGGCACCGGGAATGGTGCGGGAGCGGGCGGCGCAGTCAGCGGCACACGGAGCGAGCGAGCCGGACAGGTAAGGAGCTTCACCCCGCTCGGCGGTAAAGTGTGTGGGGCCAGCTGTCGTAAAAATGTGGGAAACTGGGGCACGGCAAGATCCCAGTGGCGAGCCGGAAAGTCTGTGCTGCTGGTGGCGTTTAATATCCACCTGGGAATGGGGAGAGGGAGAGGAAGAGGAATCCCCCTCCTGCCGCCTCCCCTCCTGCCCCCTCTCCTCCCCTCCTGCCCCCTCTCCTCCCCTCCTGCCCCCTCTCCTCCCCTCCTGCCCCCTCTCCTCCCCTCCTGCCCCCTCTCCTCCCCTCCTGCCCCCTCTCCTCCCCTCCTGCCCCCTCTCCTCCCCTCCTGCCCCCTCTCCTCCCCTCCTGCCCCCTCTCCTCCCCTCCTGCCCCCTCTCCTCCCCTCCTGCCCCCTCTCCTCCCCTCCTGCCCCCTCTCCTCCCCTCCTGCCCCCTCTCCTGTTTAAAGTCTCACTCTGAAGGTTGGCACCTGCAGCAGTGCTGCACTCCCTGGGTGGGCAGCCTGGATCAGGGGCTCCTGGGGTGGGCTCCTCACCGCACCAGCTCCAGGGGGCACGGTGGTGAGGACGGTGCCCATCTCCCGCTGGCATTTTCAGTTTCAGTTTGTTTTATTAGTGTCACAAAATGGTCAGGTTAGGTGGATTGGCCGTGCTAAATTGCCTCTTAGTGTCCAAAGATGTGCAGGTTAGGTGGAATAGCAGGGTAAATATGTGGGTTTACAGGGATAGGACCTGGTGGGATTGTGGTCAGTACAGACTCGATGGGCCGAATGGCCTCCTTCTGCACTATCGGGATTCTATGATTTTTCACAGTAACTTCATTTCAATGTTAATGTCAGCCTACGTGTGACACGAATCCAGTGGTTCCCAAACTTTTTTCACTGGGCCGCACTTTCAGAATAAAATCTTGCTCGTGCCACACCGAATTTTTTATTGATAAATACATTCAAAAACAAAAAAAAAACAACTCCTAGAAGTGCTTGATTCATAACATAGAACACAACTACTTTATAATATGATCATGGGACATCCAGAAAGTATAAAACAATGCTTGTTTAAACCATGTTTAAATGTTTCTTTGATTGTCCTTGAATCTTCCCGCCACACTTGCCATCCTCTCTCGCCGCGCCAGTGTGGCGCGCCGCACCCTTTGGGAACCACTTCACTAATCAATAAAATTTAAATTTAAATACATTAACATTGCAAAGAAGTTACTGTGAAAATTCCCTAGTCTCCACACTCCGGTGCCTGTTCGGGTAGACTGAGGGAGAATTTAGCATGGCCAACACACCTAACCAGCATGCCTTTTGGACTATGGGAGGGAGCCGGAACACCCAGAGGAAACTCACGGAGACACAGGGAGAACGTGCAGACCCCGCACAAACAGTGACCCAAGTCGGGAATCGAATCCATGTCACCGGCGCTGAGAGGCAGCAGCGCGAAGGGAAGAGGGAGTGACACATCTGGAATTTAGAAGGATAAGAGGGCGCCTCAATGAAACATTCTGATGGGGCCGGACAGACCAGCTGCAGGGATGATGTTTCTTCTGGCTGTGGGAGAGGTGGGTCTAGAACAAGCAGTCTCAGGATACGGGGAGGCCATTAGGCCTGAGATGAGAAGTGTCTTCGCTCAGAGGGTGGTGAGTGGAATTCTCTACCACAGAAAGATGTGAATGCCAAATCACTGAGCATATTTAAGAAAGAAATAGATTTCTCGACTCCTAAGGTGTCAGTGGGTATGGGGAGAGCGTGGGAGTGTGACATTAAGATCAGCCCTGATCATGTTGATTGGTGGAACATGCCTGAAGGGCTGAATGGCCTACTCCTGCTTCTACTTTTTATTTGTTGATTATATTGTGTGTGGTATAAATAAATGGAACATACTGCTAACGACAACTTGCGAATCCAGCGATGGGGGGAAAACACCTTCGACCAGATTCACAGATGTGATTTAAATGAAGAAGGAAGCCCAACCAAATAAAGATAATTGAGATGGAAAACTTAGTCTTAAGGAGTACAATAACGAATGAGTGGTATGGCGTGGATGATTATGGTGTGAATTCTCGAGCATGTGGCCTAGTTGGAAAAAGACACCACTGAAATTTGCATCAGAGTAATGTACTTCGCTGGTTGGTATCCAACTAAATGTAGTAACACTATTGGCAGCCATTTGGTATTCATTCTCATTGTTGCTTTGTAGCCTACAGGTTCTGTCAGCGGTGTGGTTGGAGCACCACAAACACTGTCGGTGCTGTTTTTTTGAAACAAGTTCCACCAGTGCTTTGGTTTGATTAGAAACATGGGTATTAGCCTTGACAGAATATTATGGTGTGTCAATGTAAGATTACATCTTTGAATTAAATGTTAAAACTCAGAGCCAGGCAGTGAAGGATGGAACCCTGGAGCCTAGTCTTTACACACTGCCAAGTTCTTGTTGACAGAGGCATGTGGTGTACATCACGCACCTCCTATCGACAATCCTTCTTTCAGCCTGCTCCTATCTATATGAGCAGATGTCAATCCCAATCTCCATGAATAAACACCACAGCTAGGTTTGCCATCTCTTTTTTTAAAAAGGTCCAATTGTTAATTCACATTGTTGCACATATAAAAAACCTCCATATTCTCTTCAAAGCTTTACATTGTGAAATTGCCCCTAACAGCTACCTTCAGTCAAATAATCTGAGAATTGATGACTTTAATCTACTCAATTTCAGTGATTGCTTTCTCTCCAAGCATTTATTCCAAACCAGCAATTTCAATCTGTAATCTTCCGGCACTCATTTTTCATAGTACATCAATGGTGGGATAATGTGCCCTATCTTCAGTAGGCCTATTTTACAGGATATCACTTTTAAAAATTGTCAATTAGAATCTGCCTCTACGTGAGCCAACGTTTCAGCAGCCAGAGTACTTTTAACAATTCATTTTCTTAGCTTCTATGGGTAATGAGCAACATTTCCCATTCTCATAAGAATCAGCAGCTGCACTAGAATACCCATCAGATGGTTTAGCATGTGAAGCATCACAAAAACATTAACTAGCTACGCGCTCTTTGGGTCATTTTAGGGCAGGAAGTTAAACATTTTCCCCAGATTTGGTTTCTGCTTTATTTTATTTGCCCGTAAAACATGTTTCTGCTTTTTTCTCACTTAATTCCAACACTTCAAAACTCACATCTGGTTGGCGCAGTGGTTAGCACTGCTACCTCGCATCTCCAGGGACCCGGGTTCGATTCCCGGCTCGGGTCACTGTCTGTGTGGAGTTTGTACGTTCTCCCCGTGTCTGCGTGGGTTTCCTCCGGGTGCTCCGGTTTCCTCCCATGGTCCAAAGATGTGCTGGTTAGGTGCATTGGACATGTTAAATTGCCCTGGGATGCGTAGGTTAGTGGGGTAAATGTTTGGGGTTACTAGGATAAGGCCAACGTGGGATTGTTATGGGTGCAGGCTCGATGGGCTGAATGGCCTCCTTCTGCACAGTAGGGATTCTATGGTCGAATCTGAATGCACCATGAGTTCAGCTGACCAATCAAACTTTGCTTTTGATTTGATTTATTATTGTCACATGTATTGGGATACAGTGAAAAGTATTGTTTCTTGCGTGCTATACGGACAACGCATACCGTTCATAGAATACATAGGGGAGAAGGAAAGGAGAGAGTGCAGAATGTAGTGTTACAATCATAGCTAGGGTGTAGAAAAAGATCAACTTAATATAAAGTAGATCCATTCAAAAGTTTGATGGCAGCAGGGAAGAAGCTGTTCTTGAGTCGGTTGGTACGTGACCTCAGAATTTTGTATCTTTTTCTCAACGGAAGAAGGTGGAAGAGAGAATGTCCGGGGAGCGTGGGGTCCTTGATTATGCTGGCTGCTTTTCCAAGGCAGCGGGAAGTGTAGACAGAGTCAATGGATGGGAGGCAGGTTCGCGTTGCTCCATCTCCTCTGGAGATGCAATATCACTATTCTGTGATGACCCAGTGCAACCAACTGGGTTGGAAATCTCGCTCGCTAGACTGCACACTTGATTTAAATTTAAACCAGGCCCACTTTGCTGAGTATTTAAACTCCAATATTTTTCAAAGCCCCACAAGCCTAACTTCCAATTTTAAATTATGCTCTAATCTTATTAATGGCATTTCACAATTCCGCAGTTCTGCCCCATAAGGAATCAACATGCATCATGAAGATTCCAGAACGATTTGCCCTGGGGCAACCAATAAAACATTGCAGCATCCGCTTTTAGTTGAACACAACCTATTTTCAGCGGAACGGATCGCACCAAAAGAAATTCCACACCTTGGAAGCATTGTTCAAGGCATCAGTTCATTTGTTTCATTTCTCTAGTTTTCCCTCTGCACCTGCTGCCTCTTTAGATGGTTTCAGAAACCCTCCCCTTTGAATTGTTTGCAGAAATGCAGTTTATATGATAATTAACTCACAGCCCCATTACTTTTCCAGCAATGGGAAAGTCCAGTCTAAGTCACTAGTCCCTTCAAAACTCCTAACCATTCACATTGCTTTAGCCTCGAGTCGTCTTTGCAAGGACTTTTCGGTCCAACCTACCAATGCAACAAAGTTGGCTGATCCCCTACCTGGTACCATAGTATAAACACCAAACTATGCAGCTATCTAAATCCCTTTGTTTTGCCTCTCGTTAGGTTATCCTCCAGTTGATTGGCAGCCACCAGAACTTCGCAATCACCAGGACTTGAACTTCCAGTTCTGTTCCATGGCCGCTTTGTATTCGCCATTTCAATACCTGATTTATTCAAGTTACAACCTCTATTTCCACTTATATGTCTGTTGGGGCGGCACAGTAGCACAGTGCTGAGCACTGCTGCCTCACAGCGCCAGCGACCTGGGTTCAATTCCTGGCTCGGGTCACTGTCTGTGTGGAGTTTGCGCATTCTCCCCGTGTCTGCGTGGGTTTCCTCTGGGTGCTCCGGTTTCCTCCCACCGACCAAAGGTGTGCGGGTTAGGTGGATTGACCATGCTAAAAAAATGCCCCTTAGAGTCAGGGGGGTTAGCTAGGGTAAATGCGAGGGGTTCATAGAAATCATAACCCTACAGTGCAGAAGGAGGCCATTCGGCCCATCGAGTCTGCACCGACCACAATCCCACCCAGGCCCGACCCCCACATATTTTACCCGCTAATCCCAGGACTCTAAGGGGCAATTTTTTTTTTTTTAACCTGGCCAATCGGACCGGGTTACGGGGATAGCGCCTGGGATTGTGGTCAGTGCGGACTCAATGGGCCGAATGGCCTCCTTCGGCACTGTAGGATTTTATGAAAGAGATATTACTGTGAGAGCTCCCTCTCGCACTGTTCTTCCTGTAGTTCATCATCAGTTTCTTGTGCAGGAGTCGCTTTCTGGGCTCTCTCTCTCTCTCAGTACTTGTACTTTCTGCTGTTTCACTCCATTCTGCTGCTCCGTGGTCCTCACACTTCATCCCGAACGTTCAGCCAACGTTTAAACTTAACTACAGCTTTGGTTACGCGTTCCAGAGTTCATTCATACAGTCCCCCTGTGGAACATCTGACACTCCTGTGTTATTGTGAGTGGTTATCCTCCGGGTGTGATCACTGTTGTGTGTCATGATCACTCGCCCTCTCTTCGATTCAGATCCAGTTAGTCTGAATTAATTACTAATTAATCTGTTCTCAGAACATTCAAAGTACACGTTGCCTTAGAGTGCAAGATTTTATCATTAATTCTGGCTGAACCGTAACCGTAGTTTGATTGTCACCTTTCCGAAGTGCTGCCCTTTCCATTCCCAGTGACTCCCTCTCGTATCGTTCACCCAATCTCTGGAATTGAATCCTGCCTCAGATGGCCTAGTGTCATGCTGTGTTCTGATAGCTCAGCCTTGATTGAAAACCTGTCTCTCCGTATGCAAAGCATTCAGATGGTCAGGACTCATGGCACAGAGCAGGAAGATTGTCACAAAGAGCAAAAAGTAATGTTGGATTTTGCCCAGTTGATGAGAATTATATCCTGTAACCATGTGACGGGAATTTGTGAAATGAAGTGCCCACACAAAGCTGATTGACAATTTACAGCCAACATTTTACACACCCGTGGGCAACACAGCGGTTAGCACTGCTGCTTCACAGCTCCAGGGGCGTGGGTTCAGTTCCCGGCTTGGGTCACTGTCTGTGTGGAGTCTGCACGTTCTCCCCGTGTCTGCGTGGGTTTCCTCCGGGTGCTCCGGTTTCCTCCCACAGTCCGAAAGATGTGCGGGTTAGGTTGATTGGCCATGATAAATTAATCCTCAGTGTCCCAGGATGTGTAGGTTAGAGGGATTAGGGGGGTAAATGTGTGGGGTTATGGGGATAGGGCTTGGGTGGGATTATGGTCGGTGCAGACTCGATGGGCCGAATGGCCTCCTTCTGCACTGTAGGAATTCTATGTCATCAACCACAACACCATTGCTGTCACAACGATCGTAGTTAAAAGGACTCTGGAATGCTGACCCTGGATATTCAGGTTCCCCCTTGTCCTCTGAGCCCCTCCTTTGCAAATTCACCTCCATTTTGCTGGTGTCCACTTTTCTAGAATTTAATCGGTAATAAGTTGTATTTGTGTAGAAATACGAAATATCGTGGCCAGGTTAAGAAAATGTAAGATGAAAATATTTCTGCCATACCTTTCGCTGCAAAACAACCACCTTGTTAACGCCACGTACAAATGGAAAGCTTACCACATGATGTGAGGTTACCCCTCAATACTAACAGATTTCACAATGCTTTTTTTAAGTTTATTCATTAGTGTCACAATAGGCTTACATTAACACTGCAGTGAAGTTACTGTGAAAATCCCCTAGTCGCCACACTCCGGCGCCTGTTCGGGTACACTAAGGGAGAATTTAGCATGGACAATGCACCCTAACCAGCATGTCTTTCGGACTGTGGGAGGAAACCGGAGCACCCGGAGGAAACCCACGCAGACACGGGGAGAATGTGCAAACTCCACACAGACAGTGACCCAAGCCAGGAATTGAACCATAAGACCATAAGACATAGGAGCGGAAGTAAGGCCATTCGGCCCATCGAGTCCACTCCACCATTCAATCATGGTTGATTTCAACTCCATTTACCCGCTCTCTCCCCATAGCCCTTAATTCCTCGAGAAATCAAGAATTTATCAATTTCTGTCTTGAAGACGCTCAACGTCTCGGCCTCCACAGCCCTCTGTGGCAATGAATTCCACAGACCCACCACTCTCTGGCTGAAGAAATTTCTCCTCATCTCTGTTCTAAAGTGACTCCCTTTTATTCTAAGGCTGTGCCCCCGCGTCCTAGCCTCCCCTGTTAACCTAGGTCCCTGGCACTGAGACAGCAGTGCTAACCACTGTGCCACCATGCCGCCCAACTCATACTAACCTCTTCTATTAGCCTCAAACACTCCAATTACACCTGCGTCTTTCTGCAGGATTTTACCATTGACAATTACAGTAGATACGCTGTAACTTCTAAAACGATTTGTTTTTCTCTGATCCTCCTCTCCTGATTCCATTAATACTTGTCTAACAATGATGGGAAACATCAGGTTTTGTTAAGAAGATACAATAATGTTCCGATGGATCCCCCAATTTGCCACCTCCAGGTGGTCCATGTCAAGTTTCATTTGTGGCTTTCTCAGGCATGGTTTACTCAACACCACAGGGTACCTCACTGGGGAAGATATCTGCACTTAGAAAATGGCTCATTCCAGCTAATTTACATGGAATTACCACTCTTGAGTGACTTCATGGTGTTGTTATCACCGATCTTAAACAACATGTGGCTGTCGAAGGCTAATTATCTCAGTCTCAGGACATCGCAGCAGGAGTCCCTCGGGGTCAGTGTCCTCGGCCAACCTTCTTCAGCTGCTTCATCAATGACCTTCCCTCCGCCATAAGGTCAGAAATGGGGATGTTCTCCGATGATTGCACAATGTTCAGCACCATTTGGGACTCCTCACATACTGAAACAGTCCATGTTCAAATGCAGCAAGACCTGGGTAACATTCAGGACTGGGCTGATAAGCGGCAAGCAACATTCGCATCCCAAAAGTGCCAGGCAGTGACCATCTCCAACAGGAAATTTCCAATCTAACCATCTCCCCATGGCATTTAACAGCTTTCCTATCGTGAATCTCCCACCATCAACATCCTGGGGATAACCATTGACTGGAATCTGACCTGAAGCAGCCATATAAATACTGGGAATGCAGAGCAGGTCAGAGGCTGGGAATTCTGGAATGAGTAACGAACCTTGACCCCCCCAAAGTCTGTCCATCACCTACAAGGCACAAGTCAGGAGTGTGATGGAATACTCCCCATTTGCCTGGATGGGTGCGGCTCCAACAACACTCAACATTCAGTGCCATCCAGGACAAAGCAGCCTCTTGATTGGCACCCCATTCAACAGCCTAAACAGTCACTCTCTCCACCACCAGAACGTGGCAGTGTGTACCATCTACAAGATGCACTGCGGCAATTCACCAAAGCTCCTTAGGCAGCACCTTCCAAACCCCTGACTTCTGCCACCCAGAAGGACAGAGGGCAGCAGGCACATGGGAACACCACTGGAAGTTCCCCTTCAAGTCATTCAAAATCCTGGACCTCTCTCTAACAGCACTGAGTGTACCCACACAATACACACTGCAGTGATTCAAGAAGGTGCCTCACCACAACCTTCGTAAGGACAGTTAGGGATGGGCAATAAATGGGTCACCTGTTAGTGACCCTCACATCCCATGAAAGAATATCTTTAACCATGGCGTTTTAAGTGCTTTTGATGTGTGTAAACTAATTCTGCATAACTAAATGTGTGTGACCATATGTTGATCAGAACATCTGTTCAACTTAATTATGATGATCTTAGAATCCCTACAGTGCAGAAGGAGGCCATTCGGCCCATTGAGCCTGCACTGACAACAATCCCACCCAGACCTTATCCCTGTAACCCCACCTTTTTACCCCACTATGTCCCTGACAAGGGGCAATTTAGCATGGCCAATCAATCTAACCCGCACATCTTTGGAGTGCGGGAGGAAACCGGAACACCCGGAGGAAACCCACGCAGACACAGAGAGAATGTACGAACTCCAGACAGACAGTGACCCGAGACCGGAGTTGAACCCGGGTCCCTGGAGCTGTGAGACAGCAGTATTAACCACTGTGTCACCCTTCCTCCTCCTCAGAACCGGTTTCTTCACATCAGTTCAAGGACTCTGTCTTTTTGTTCTTCATGAGCATTTCTATATCTGCTGCTTAGTTGTGTCTGACTCACCTCTTGTCCTTGGACATTTCTGGAATTCACCCATTATTACTTTTACAATTTAAGTGTTCTGATACAGCCAAATTTGAGAAACATGCTTTCATCACCATTCTGTCTGTCTTTTAATCCTTCTGTTCCATTGACATCTGGGTCCAGGATCAGGAATGTTTAGAAACCTGGGAGCCATTGAGTTGTCTTTTAGTATCCTATTGGAATGCTTCATTTATTCCAGGGAGGTTGGAGGGAATGACTGTTTCCCCAGGAATTTTTAAAATCAGAAGATACATGATCCAAGAGAGTCCCCTTCTCTGAGGACCAGTTGCTTGTCCATATAAGACACCTTGGTCACAATCCCGTACTTTAAATTCTAGGGCTGATACTGAGATCCCCACCTTGAAATTTGTCAACCTTTTAAGTTACAGTTTATTTATTGTTGTCACAAGTAGGCTTACATTAACACTGTAATGAAGTTATTGTGAAAGTCCCCTAGTCACCACACTCCGTTGCCTGTTCAGGTACACTAAGGGAGAATTTAGCTTGGCCAATACACCTAACCAGCACGTCTTTCGGACTGTGGGAGGAAACTGGAGCACCCGGAGGAAACCCACGCAGACACTGGGAGAACGTGCAAACTCCACACAAACTCCAAGCTGGGAATCAAAACCGGGTCCCTGGTGCTGAGAGGCAGCAGTGCTAACCACTGCGCCACCATGCCCAACTTTGTTAAAGTTGATGATGAATTCTTTCTTGGAATGGCATCCACTTTCCAAAATCGATCAGATGTTGACCAGGCCTCGGAGGCGTAGATCCTTGTAGATTTCATTCGGAAATTTTGTTAGAAAGTCAACCTTCATCACTAACTGATTGACAGATGTCCATCTCAGCAAATACCTTGCTTCTGTTCTTTTTATTTATGTTCAAAGCCACAACACCAAGGACCACAGTAGCGGTGACCAAGTAAATAGATGAGACCAGTGCAGTGGATGTTGTCTACATGGACTTTAGCAAGGTCCTCGACTAGGTACCGCATGGTAGACTGGTCAGTAAGGTTTGATCACATGGCATCCAGGGAGAACTAGCCAAGGATACAAAATTGGCTTGCTGGTAGGCGACAGAGGGTGGTTGTAGAGGGTTGTTTTCCAAACTGGAGGCCTGTGATCAGCAGTGTGCCACAGGGTTCGGTGCTGGGTCCGCTGTTTTGTCATTTATATAAACGTCTTTTTCTAATTGGAGGTCGGTCACCAGTGGTGTGCCCCAGGGATCTGTTCTGGGACCCTTGCTGTTTGTCATTTTCATAAATGACCTGGATGAGGAAGTGGAGGGATGGGTTGGTAAGTTTGACGACGACACAAAGGTTGGTGGGGTTGTGGATAGTCTGGAGGGATGTCAGAAGTTACAGAGGGACATAGATAGGATGCAAGACTGGGCGGACAAGTGGCAGATGGACTTCAACCCAGATAAATGTGTAGTGGTCCATTTTGGCAGGTCGAATGGGATGAAGGAGTACAATATAAAGGGAAAGACTCTTAGTACGGTAGAGGATCAGAAGGACCTTGGGGTCCGGGTCCATAGGACTCTAAAATCGGCCCCGCAGGTGGAGGAGGTGGTTAAGAAGGTGTATGGTGTGCTGGCCTTTATCAATCGAGGGATTGAGTTTAGGAGTCCGGGGATAATGTTGCAGCTATATAAGACCCTCGTCAGACCCCACTTGGAGTACTGTGCTCAGTTCTGGTCGCCTCATTACAGGAAGGATGTGGAAAAGATTGAAAGGGTGCAGAGGAGATTTACAAGGAAGTTACCTGGATTGAGTGGCATGCCTTATGAAGATAGGCTGAGGGAGCTCGGTCTTTTCTCCTTGGAGAGACGTAGGATGAGAGGAGACCTAATAGAGGTATATAAGATGTTGAGAGGCATAGATCGGGTGGACTCTCACAGGCTTTTTCCCAGGGTGGAAATGGCTGCTACAAGAGGACACAGGTTTAAGGTGCTGGGGGGTAGGTACAGGGGAAATGTTCGGGGGAAGTTTTTCACACAGAGGGTGGTGGGCGAGTGGAATCGGCTGCCGTCAGTGGTGGTGGAGGCAAACTCAATAGGGTCTTTTAAGAGACTCCTGGATGAGTACATGGGACTTAATAGGATGGAGGGTTATAGGTAGGCCTAAAAGGTAGGGATATGTTCGGCACAACTTGTGGAGCCGAAGGGCCTGTTTTGTGCTGTAGTTTTCTATGTTTCTATGATTTGGATGACAATATAGGAAGCATGGTTAGGAAGTTTGCGGATGACACCAAAATTGGTGGTGTAGTGGACAGTGAAGAAGATTGTCTAAGGCTACAATGGGACATTGATCAACTGGGCCAGTGAATGGCAGATGGAGTTTAATTGCCGTGGGTGGCACAGTGGCGAAGTGTTAGGAACTACTGCCTCACAGCACCAGGGACCTGGGTTCGATTCCCGGCTTGGGTCACTGTCTGTGCGGTGTTTGCACATTCTCCCCGTGTCTGTGTGGGTTTCCTCCGGGTGCTCTGGTTTCCTCCCACAGTCTGAAAGATGTGCGGGTTAGGTGCATTGGCCGTGCTAAAGTCTCCCTCAGTGTACCTGAGCAGGTGCTGGAGTGTGGCAACTAGGGGATTTTCACAGTAACGTCATTATAGTGCGAATGTAAGCCTGATTGTGACAATAAATAAACTTTAAAAAGAAGTTTTGAAAAAAATTCCGATAAATGCGAGGTGTTGTATTTTAATAAAACAAACCAGGGCAGGAGAGTTAATGGTAGGACCCTGTGGAGTGTTGTCAAACTGAGAGACCTGGGGGTGCAGGTACATTGTTCCTTGACAGTGGCGTCACAGGTAGACAGGGTGGTGAAGAAGGCGTTTGGCACACTTGTCTTCAGTCAGAGCACTGAGTTCAGGAGTTGGGATGTTGCGTTACAACAAGACATTGGGACGGCCACATTCGGAGCACTGTGTACAATTCCAGTCACCTGGCTATAGGAAGGATGCTATTAAACTGGAAAGGGCGCAGAAAAGATTAACAAGGATGTTACCGGGACTGGAAGGGTTGAATTATAAGGAGAGGCTGAGACCTTTTGCCCTGGAGAATGAGAGGTGACCTTATAGCGGTTTATAAAATCATGAGGGGCGTAGATAAGGTGAATAGCCAAGGTCTTTTCCCCAGGGTAGGGGAGTCCCAAAACTAGAGAGTATAGGTTTAAGGTGAGAGGGGAAAGATTTAAAAGGGACCTGAGGGGCAACTTTTTCACACAGAGGGTGGTGCGTGGATGGAATGAGCTGCCAGAGGAGGTGGTAGAGGCGGGTACAATTACAACATTTAAAAGAATTTGGACAGGTCCATGGATGGGAAAGGTTTAGAGGGATATGGGCCAAACACAGGCAAATGGGACCAGTTCAGTTTAGGAAACATGGTCGGCATGGACATGTTGGGCCGAAGGGCCTGTTTGCATGATGTACATCTCCATGACCAGACCTTGTTTAATCTTGGGTAGAATGGTGATCCATATCCATATACTGACCTCATTCTTCCACTGATAGTATGGTTCAGACTCCCAGGAACATCAGCAGATAATCATAGCCTGACAATTGAAACTTTCCACAGCGGCTGCTCGGATTTTATGCGTGGAAGTAAAAAATAATTTCAACTTCACCTTAGGGCGTTCATTCTCTGTGACCCCGTTACAACTCAAAGCCAGGCAGTGAAGGATAGAATACTGAAGTTGAGACCTTATGCACTAAGAAACTTTTATTTACACTGATGCATATGTATACCACGCACCGCCAACTAATAATCCCTCTTTGAACCAGCTCCAATATGTGTGAGGACAGCAAAACCCCCAGATAATACCCATTACCTGAGTACACCCTAATATCCATTGATATACAATTAACATTGCATTAGGAGTATACATTGCTCGTACAAGATTACATCATGGTGCTGGGTTAGGAGTACAGGTGACTGCAGGATTGCCATGTGGCAGTGGGTTAGGAGTACAGGCGACTGCAGGATTACAAGGCAGTGCTGGATTAGGATTACAAGACGGTGCTGGATCAAGCATACAGGTGACTGCAGGATTACAAGGCAGTGCTGGATTAGGATTACAAGACGGTGCTGGATCAAGCATGCAGGTGACTGCAGGATTACAAGACTGCTGGATTAGGATTACAAGACGGTGCTGGATTAGGATTACAAGACGGTGCTGGATTAGGATTACAAGACAGTGCTGGATCAGGCATACAGGTGACCGCAGGATTACAAGACAATGCTGAGTTAGGAGTACTGGTGACTGCAGGATTACAGGACAGTGTTGGATTAGGAGTACAGGCAACTGCAGGATTAGGTTCATGTTATTACAGTGTGTTGATACAAGATTACAAGGTGTATATTTGAGTAGTTTTACAGCAGATACAGTTTTAAAACCCCCGCGCATAATCGGTGCATTTTAACAACAGTGGTCTGCCTTTAATTAAATGATTGTAGGTGAGACTAAAGGATGTGAAGTGCGAAGAAAGCCATCTTTATGGTGCTTAATATAAAATTCCTTGTGATGTCTTTTAGCACAAGTTCTCTGGGAATGATCACACGCAGTCTGATTATATATTTTTTTGAAAGCATCTGTTACAGCTGCAAGACTTGTGTCATCTTGATCTCGCTCTCTTTGGAAGGACCCTTCCCCTCCCTTTGTACTTGCATATTGTGCATGTAAAATTTTGTTTTAGAGGGATTAATAGTGGGCATCTTGAGATAAATGAGCACCACTGCCTCCTCGAGAGTACAGGATGTGTAATGACGCAGTCTTGCTAACGGTGGGTAAGGGTGATTGGCTGAAAATGGCTTAGCGTAGACTGAATTTCTCATTCACGGCTCACTGCCTAACCCGAAATGTCAAATACAAAGATACCAGCAAATGCCTGCGAGGTGAAGTGATATTTAACTCCACAAGACAAATGGTCCTTTGTGCTGCCCCAATCATTTTCAGTCCTGACATTTGGTGAAGGAGGCTGAGAAGATTTGTGTAACGGCGCTGAGCGATGATTTGTTCTGTAAATCTTTAATAAGATTAAGGTTTATTTTAAAATGCGGGCAGTAATTTCGCAGCCTGCAGTCGATGAGCTAAAATTGAGCGTGCTGAGTTTGCGAGCGACATTTTTTACAAAGCCTTTTGGCATAGAAATCTTCCGAGCCTCGTTCTTTATCTGCCGATGATTCTTCTGTGAGCTCATCGATGTGTTTTGAAGAGTGGGGTGGCGCAGTGGTTAGCACTGCTGCCCCACAGCGCCAGGGACCCGGGTTCAGTTCCCGGCTTGGGTCACTGTCTGTGTGGAGTTTGCACGTTCTCCCTGTGTCTGCGTGTGTTTCCTCCGGGGGCTCCAGTTTCCTCCCACAGTCTGAAAGACGTGCTGGTTAGGTACATTGGCCATGCTAAATTGCCCCTTAGTGTCCCGGGATGCGTAGGTTAGAGGGACTCGTGGGATAAATATGTGGGGTTATGGGGATAGGGCCTGGGTGGGATTGTGGTCCGTGCAGACTCGAGGAGCCAAATGGCCTCTTTCTGAACTGTAGGGATTCTATGATTCTATAACTAGGGAATTTTCACAGTAACTTCATTGCAGTGTTAATGTAAGCCTACTTGTGACACTAATAAATAAACTAAACTCCTTCAGTATGACTTAAACAGATACCAATTAAAATGATCCACCTCTGCACCCCCAGCCTGCTTCAGAGAGAGCCCTTCAACTCCAAAGAGGCAGCCAAGGTTAAGGGAAAGGTGGTCGTAGGAGGTGTACGAGTGTTAAGTCTTTGGCAGACTTCAGATGTGTACCTAAAGCTGTAAAAGCCTGGACCACGTGTTTGGGATGAGAATGCGTCTGTGCTTTCTGGCTTTGCAGTTTGTGTCCTACTTTGAGAGACGGAAGAGGGCTGTATATTTCCAACATCAGCTCCGGGTCTGAAGGAAAGCTTCTGTGAAGAGAGGCGGTTCATCTGTCAACACCTTAGTCCTGCGGCACTAAACATTAACACTAGTCAGAAACGCATCAGTGTTTGTTTGGATTCTACATCTTGTGTGTCTCAACCGTGAGGACTGCCACTAGACAGATGTGCTGGATCTGATTGCCCACCACTGGAAGCAGTTTTTACTCACAGGTGCTCTAGCAATGGCTCACTGGATCAAGAGAGATGTGCCCTGTGAGCTATGTTGCAAAATCCCTTACACTTGAGGTTTACACTGCCTCTGCCTGACTGTTTCTGTTATTACCCCTGAGGCCTGAGGTCTCCTGGGTTGACATGGGAGAGTTGTGTGTGCGTGCGTGCATGCATGCATGTCTGAGTATGTGTGTGTGTGTGTGCGCGCGTGTGTGTGTCTGTACCCTACCCATCCAAAAGGAAGGATAACTTGATTGTCCACGTGAGATTGACACTGGAGAACCAGTGGCTTTTAAACCCAGGTCATACAATTATTACAGCACAGGAGACCATTTGGCCCATCATGCCTCTGCCAGCTCTCTGCAACAGCAGTTCACTGGTGCCTTTTTCCTGTAGCCCTGCAAAAATTTTCCTTTTTGGATAATGATCCAATTCTCTTTTGAAAGCCACGATTGAATTTGCCTCCTCCACACTTGATGCACGCCAGGTCCTAACCGCGTGCTGCATCGGAAGCTTTTCCCTGTGTCGCCAGTGCTTCTTTTGCCCCTGCGGTGTTTTTCCTTACAGTAGTTTGTTCATCCTGTTCTACGTTCCCAGCCACAATATCCTTAATTTTAATAAAGTGTGTGTGAAGCCTGACTGACCAGTCAGGAATTACAATCAAGCTCTCCCAGGCTGTGATCTTGTCAGTTATCGATCAATAGTTTTATATTTTTATAGAACACAGGTGTGGTTTTCCTGTACGTATCATGTTAGTTTTGATTTGTATTTCATTTTGAAGGCCCGGTTTTGTGGAACAGTCGACGGCTCGTTCAGCTAAAAGCCTTACAACCGGAAAGCTCCGAGATTTATTCTGTTGTAATGAAATTGATCTCGAGCAGGCCTGTATTTGAGTAATAATCTCTGGACCCGGCATCTGGGTAATAAACTGAAGTAATAGATATCTTGATGGAAGATTGTAGTTAGTGGTGCCATTGTCCGGTGCAAGAACGAGGTAGAATCATAGAATCCCTACAGTGCAGAAGGTGGCCATTCGGCCCATCGAGTCTGCACCGACCGCAACCTACCCAGGCCCTACTCCCCGTAACCCCACGCATTTACTCTGCCAATCCCCCTGACACTAGGGTCAATTTAGGATGGCCAATCCACTTAACCCGCACATCTTTGGAGTGTGGGAGGAAACCGGAGCACCCGGAGGAAACCCACACAGACACGGGGAGAACGTGCAAACTCCATGCAGACAATGACCCGAGGCTGGAATTGAACCTGGGACCCCGGCGCTGTGAGGCAGCAGTGCTAACCACTGTTCCACCATGTTGCCCCATCCTGTAGTACAGGAAGGTTGGCAAGAAGGCATCTGTAGGTTTTAAGCCTTTGGTCTTCCTCTGATGGCATCAGTTCCTCTTGGTGAGGAAGGCCATTCAGGCTGATCACCAAGTGCCTTCCCTTCCTGAGGTGGCAAGTCACTGGTGCATATTAGATAAATTCTGCATCTCCGGCTGGTACTTGGAGTTGGTGAGCTGCAGACTGGATCAAATGAGCGCCTGTGTTTGGTGGGAGGAAGTGGTGCTATTGAAACACAGACACTTCCATGGCACAATTTGTTCTGTGAAAACAAACAATTTCAGGAGGCTAAGGAAATTTGGCCTGTCCGCTACGACTCTCACCAACTTCTACAGATGCACCTTGTAAAGTATCCTTTCTGGATGTATCACAGCTCGGTATGGATCTTGCTCTGGCCAAGACCACAAGAAACTACAAAGGGTCGTGAATGTAGCCCAGTCCATCACACAAACCAGCCTCCCATCCATTGACTCTGTCTACACTTCCCGCTGCCTTGGAAAAGCAGCCAGCATAATCAAGGACCCCACGCACCCCGGACATTCTCTCTTCCACCTTCTTCCGTCGGGAAAAAGATACCAACGTCTGACATCACGTACCGACCGACTCAAGAACAGCTTCTTCCCTGCTGCCTTAGATTTTTGAATGGACCCACCATATATTAAGTTGATCTTTCTCTACACCCTAGCTATGACTGTAACACCACGTTCTGCACTCTCTCCTTTCCTTCTCTATGAACGGTATGCTTTGTATAGCGTGCAAGAAACAATACTTTTCACTATGTTAATACACGTGACAATAATAAATCAAATCACATTTTCATGTACACATGGGAGCCAGTCACGCATGTCCTGAAAACTATTAGTACGACCGTGTTAAGCGGTGTCCCTCCGGGTGAAACGTGAAGATGTCTTAAATGTCTTACTCTAGCAATGTAGTTAAATGATCAACATGTTAAAAGGCTATTCTAATTAAAGTATGTATGTTGTGCTAGCCTTTATCACTATCGGGAGGAACTGGTGCTGTGGATGGAACTATTAGGCCTTGAGCAGGTTCATGCTGTGACTTTTAAACAAAGGCTGCTATGAGCATCCTTAGACAATCGGGCACCTCACTCTTATCAGCAAGCCAGTTGTTCGTAGTGTTGACTGAGCTGTTTTAAGCTGCCTCTCGGATACAAATTGCTAGGAGCATGTCTTAACTGTTTAATTACCTCCCCACTCAGCAGGCAAGAAATTAAGCTAGTCTATTTAAATTGCAGTTAATATGATCCCAAAACGTTTGTCATAATTAATATAAAATCCTAAAGTTAGTATATTAATGAAATCCACTACACCACATCAGAGCAGCGACACCTCCAAACAGTAACCACAAACCAAAGCTCGCATTAAAGTAGAGCTAGATTTTTTTGAGGGTGATGTCAAAGAGCATTCGGGCGGACACAGCTTCGAGCCCAGCCCCTCCAACACTCCCTGATCTCTCAATCTTTATTCATCAGAAGAAGTTGAAATGTTTCACATCTGCGGGGGTGAGGGGCTAGAGTGATGAGGAAAGGGAGCAAGAGAGAGATCAGGCATTGCACTGGGATATCTTTGCAGATATCTAAAACCGCACCGACCTCCTCAGAAGACAAACACGGGACACAGTGGACAGAGTACCCTTCGTTATCCAGTACTTCCCCGGAGCGGAGAAGCTACGGCATCTCCTCCGGAGCCTTCAACATGTCATTGATGAAGACGAACATCTCGCCAAGGCCATCCCCACACCCCCACTTCTTGCCTTCAAACAACCGCACAACCTCAAACAGACCATTGTCCGCAGCAAACTACCCAGCCTTCAGGAGAACAGTGACCAAGACACCACACAACCCTGCCACAGCAACCTCTGCAAGACGTGCCGGATCATCGACACAGATGCCATCATCTCACGTGAGAACACCATTCACCAGGTACATGGTACATACTCTTGCAACTCGGCCAACGTTGTCTACCTGATACGCTGCAAGAAAGGATGTCCCGAGGCATGGTACATTGGGGAAACTATGCAGACGCTGCGACAACGGATGAATGAACACCGCTCGACAATCACCAGGCAAGACTGTTCTCTTCCTGTTGGGGAGCACTTCAGCGGTCACGGGCATTCGGCCTCTGATATTCGGGTAAGCGTTCTCCAAGGCGGCCTTCGCGACACACGACAGCGCAGAGTCGCTGAGCAGAAACTGATAGCCAAGTTCCGCACACACGCGGACAGCCTCAACCGGGATATTGGGTTCATGTCACACTATTTGTAACGCCCACAGTTGCGTGGACCTGCAGAGTTTCACTGGCTGTCTTGTCTGGAGACAATACACATCTTTTTAGCCTGTCTTGATGCTCCCTCCACACCCATTGTTTTGTTTCTTAAAGACTTGATTAGTTGTAAGTATTCGCATTCCAACCATTATTCATGTAAATTGAGTCTGTGTCTTTATAAACTCTGTTTGTGAACAGAATTCCCACTCACCTGAAGAAGGGGCTTAGAGCTTCGAAAGCTTGTGTGGCTTTTGCTACCAAATAAACCTGTTGGACTTTAACCTGGTGTTGTTAAACTTCTTAATATCTTTGCAGGACAGAAAAGAGACAATGCAAAGTCAAGTACCAGCTGAAACTAGTTTAATCTGATGTGACTATACATACGTACATACAAATGGCAGCAAGGGGGTGTTATCATACTATTATGCTCCTCTCTCCTTAATGAGAAAATACACAATGTTCAAAACACGGAGAAACTCGTACGCGTTTTTTGTTTTTCATTTATTTCCAAATCCAACTTAAACCATTGGTTTCCTAGTCGTAAGAGGATGCCTGCTTTCTTGACCCAAACTTTCAGAACTTGGGGAAGGACCTTGACCTCTCCGAGGAGAGGTTTTCTCCAACGAAGACCAATTTTGCCCTTGAATTGAAATCTCCACTTCGTTAGACATTTCTAGGAGACTCAGACTTTGATCTGAACTGGTTTTAGTCACAACTTCTTTTGGAGTAACTTTTGGTACTCTTGGCTAAGGAAATTCAGCATGTCCACTATGACTCTCTCCAACTTTTACAGATGCACCATAGAAAGCATTCTTTCTGGTTGTATCACAGCTTGGTATGGCTCCTGCTCTGCCCAAGACCGCAAGGAACTACAAAGGGTTGTGAATGTCGCCCAGTCCATCACTCAAACCAGCCTCCCATCCATTGACTCTGTCTACACTTCCTGCTGCCTCGGAAAAGCAGTCAGCATAATTAAGTTCCCCACGCACCCCGGACATTCTCTCTTCCACCTTCTTCCGTCGGGAAAAAGATACAAAAGTCTGAGGTCACGTACCAACTGACTCGAACAGCTTCTTCCCTGCTGCTGTCAGGCTTTTGAATGGACTTGCGTTGCATTAAGTTGATCTTTCTCTACACTCTAGCTATGACTGTAACACATTCTGCACTCTCTCCTTCTCTATGAACGGTATGCTTTATCTGTGTAGCACGTAAGAAGCAATACTTTTCACTGTATGCTAATGCACGTGACAATAATAAATCAAAATCAGATCAAATCTACGTGGACCAGTTAAGGTAAAGCATGATCTATATGTACAAACGTAACCTTTCCACTACCAAACCTCTTGACCAAATGTGTGCAAGGGCGACATACTTCCACCATTTTCCCGATAGCCACAACACGTAGGGAGCCTGAATTGCCCATTTATATTGCAAAGGGTTGGCCAACAAGGGCGACACAGTTGCACAGTGGTTAGCACTGCTGCTTCACAGCTCCAGGGACCTGGGTTCAATTCCCGGCTTGGGTCACTGTCTGTGTGGAGTTTGCACATTCTCCTCGTGTCTGCGTGGGTTTCCTCCGGGTGCTCCGATTTCCTCCCACAGTCCAAAGATGTGCGGGTTAGGTTGATTGGCCATGATAAAATTGCCCCTTAGTGTCCTGAGCTGCGTAGGTTAGAGGGATTAGTGGGTAAAATATGTAGGGATATGCGGGTAGGGCCTGGGTGGGATTGTGGTCGGTGCAGATTCGATGGGCCAAATGGCCTCTTTCTGCACTGTAGGGTTTCTATGATAACACAGATGCTGGATTTAGAAATCAGGCTATTTTGTGTGTGCAGATACAAGTTGTCTGCTGATAAAGGTGAGGAGCGGAGGTGAAATTCCTGAAAGGCACAGATCCCAATTGCTACATGATCTTCATGGTCAACATTTAGGGATGAGTTTGGAAAGAGAAAGAGCAAGAAGCTAGCTTTGGTGTCCAGGGTTAGATACAGACATAGAAGACAGAGTGAAATGGTCTAGAGTATGACAATATGCTTTTCCAAGGTAGCGGGAAGTGTAGACGGAGTCAATGGATGGGAGGCTGGTTTGAGTGATAGACTGGGCTACGTTCACGACCCTTTGTAGTTCCTTGCGGTCTTGGGCAGAGCAGGAGCCATACCAAGCTGTGATACAACCAGAAAGAATGCTTTCTATGGTGCATCTGTAAAAGTTGGAGAGAGTCGTAGCTGACATGCCAAATTTCCTTAGTCTTCTGAGAAAGTAGAGGCGTTGGTGGGGTTTCTTAACAATAATGCGGCATGGGGGGGACCAGGGCAGGTTGTTGGTGATCTGGACACCTAGAAACTTGAATCTCTCGACCATTTCTACTTGGTCTCCATCAGTATCTTGAAACCATGGAAGTAGCCAGCTAGAGAGTGACAGAGGCTACAAGTAGATTTTGAAGGCAGAATTTGAAGGGCAGTAGCTAATCACAGATAGCCAGAATGGTTTGAGAGGTTTCCAATGAATTGAACAAGTGGGAAAGTTCTAGATATTTTGCGGTAGTTTGCTTGTTACTTATGGGTTCCCAGAGGAACGTGTGTCCGGCAGCGGATCTGAGTTTTGTTCAGAGGAGTCTGTCAAACATATGAGAATGAATGGGCTAAAGCACACCAGAGTTCCACTGTACCATCCTGCTTCCAATGGAGCAAGAAATCTCACAACAGCTATTGGACTTTAACCTGGTGTTGTGAGATTTCTTACTGTGTTTACCCCAGTCCAACGCCAGCATCTCCACATCATGACTCCAATGGAGCAGCAGAGAGCACAGCACAAATTGTTAAAGTTTATTTATTAGTCATAAGTAGGCTTACATTAACACAGCAATGAAGTTACTGTGAAATTCCCCTCGTTGCCACACTCCGGCGCCTAAGCAATTGTTTAGCAAAGAGCACATTTAACACCGGGCAGCACAGTGGTTAGCACTGCTGCCTCACAGGGCCAGGGACTGGGGTTGGATTCCCGGCTTGGGTCACTCTGTGGAGTCTGCACGTTCTCCCCGTGTCTGCGTGGGTTTCCTCCGGGTGCTCTGGTTTCCTTCCACAGTCTGAAAGACGTGCTGGTTGGGTGGATTGCCCACGCTAAATTCTCCCTCAGTGTACCCGCACAGGCGCCGGAGTGTGGCAACGTGGGGATTTTCACAGTAACTTCATTAGTGTTAATGTAAGCCTACTTGTGACACTAATGAATAAACTTTAAAACAGAAGAAATGTCAGAAGTGATTGGAATCAAAATCTGGCAATTTTGGTTTATTTATTGTAAGACACCTCACACTGCTACCAGAGGAAAGGCAGCTGGATTGTTTCATAGAAGACAGTCTAGAACGAGGTTTTCATTGTTGAAGCCACATTTAGGGCAGTTGGTACAAGAGAAACAATCCAGGCAGAAACAGTGTCACAACAGGGGAAGAGAAGATTAGGAGGTGAATGAATACCACAAGTGGTTGGAGTAGCAAGGCGGAAGAGTCATGAAAATCCATGGCACTCTCACATATTTGGTCAATGTATTTGGTTGTGGAATGGGAAGGTGTATATAGATCATGTTTTACCTTCCAGGGTTCACCAAGGAGGACGATGTTGGGAAAAATCAAGAGAGTCTGATGAATTGGATAGTGATTTGATTTGATTTATTGTCACATGTATTAACATACAGTGAAAAGTATTGTTTCTTGCGCGCTATACAGACAAAGCATACCGTTCATAGAGAAGGCAAGGAGGGAGTGCAGAATGTGGTGTTACAGTCATAGCTAGGGTGTAGAGAAAGATCAACTTAATGTGAGGTAGGTCCATTCAAAAGTCTGACAGCAGCAGGGAAGAAGCTGTTCTTGAGTCCATTGGTACGTGACCTCAGACTTTTGTATCTTTTTCCCGATGGAAGAAGGTGGAAGAGAGACTGTCCGGGGTGGGTATGCTCCTTGATTATACTGGTTGTTTTTCTGTGGGAGCGGGAAATGTAGACAAAGTCACTGGATGCGAGTCTGGTTTGCGCAATGGACTGGGCTACTGGGTAGTTCCTTGCGGTCACCAGATGGGAGGCTGGTTTGCGTGATGGATTGGGCTACATTCACAACCTTTTGTAGTTCCTTGCGGTCTTGGGCAGAGCAGGAGCCATACCAAGCTGTGATACAACCAGAAAGGATGCTTTCTATGGTGCATCTGTAAAAGTTGGTGAGAGTCGTAGCTGACATGCCAAATTTCCTTAGTCTTCTGAGAAAGTAGAGGCGTTGATGAGCTTTCTTAACTATAGTGTCAGCATGGAGGGACCAGGACAGATTGTTGGTGATCTGGACACCTAAAAACTTGAAGCTCTCGACGATTTCTACTTCGCCCCCGTTGATGTAGACAGGGGCATGTTCTCCTTTACACTTCCTGAAGTTGATGACTATCTCCTTCGCTTTGTTGAGGAGGTTAGGAAGAATCAAATGAGTTTGGTGAATTGGATAGTTGGGATAAAGAGTAGAGTTACTCCAACACAGGGACCGCAGCATCTATTCCATATGGAGAAGCATCATACGCTAACTTAATCTTTTTGGACACATCATAATGTACAAGCATTGTACTATCGACCTATTTACTCTTATGTGTCTGTTTCTCACACTTCCTTGTCCAATTTCACAGAACATCCTTCCTTGAGTTCATTTAGTGGAAAGAATAAAGTTGCAACAAAGATATGAATTTATCGTAGGAATGCACTAAGTCCAAAGATGATGTGAGCTCAGATATTCTGAGAGTGTGGCATATTTCTTAATGCTTGAACCTTACTCTTGGTAGGATGTAACCCATCTTTGTCTCTTTGTGACCCAAATCTCTACAACGTGTTGAAGCTCTTCACATTTTTGTGCCTTTGCCCAAACTCCATGCTTTTCCCAATGTCGCTGCACCTCCTTCAGCCCATCATAATGGGTCTGCCTGTTTCGAATGCGCTCGGGTAGCCATTTAAGTGAGGGAGAGCAAAAATGAATGTAGTGGTAGCCCGGGACAGTATAGTGAGGGGGATTAACACTTGTCCTCTGCACCAAGGAGCAAAAATTCAGACAACTGTGTTGCCTGCCCGGTGCCAGGGTTCTGAACATCTACTTGGAGCTGGAGAAGAACTTGCAATGGGAGAGGGAGGATCCAGTTGTTGTGGCCCATATAGGCACCAACAACAAAGGTAGAAATAGGGAAGAGTTTCTGCGGAGAGACAATAAGCAGCAGCCAGGCACTAAATCAGAAAGCAGAACGTCAAAGGCTATAATTTCTGGATTATTACCCGAGCCACATGCAAATTGGCATTGGGTAATAAAATAAGAGCGATAAGTCCAAAGATGTGCGGATTAGGTTGATTGGCCAAGCTAAATTGACCCCAGTGTCATGGGGATTAGCAGGGTAAATATGTGGGGTTATGGGAATAGGGCCTGTCTGGGATTGTGGTCGGTGCAAATTCGATGGGCCGAACGGCCTCTTTCTGCACTGTTGGGATTCTATGATTCTAATATGCGGCTCAAAGACTGTGTGGGAGAAGCGGGTCTCTGCTTGTGGGGCACTGGCACCAGTCGTGGGGAAAGTAGGGGCTGTATTAGAGTCAAAGAGTTTTTTAAAAAAACTCCTAAGCTAATCCCAATTGCCTGCATTTGGCCCATATCCCTCTATACCCATCGTACCCATGTAACTATCTAAATGCTTTTTAAAAGACAAAATTGTACCCGCCTCTACTACTACCTCTGGCAGCTTGTCCCAGACACTCACCACCCTCTGTGTGAAAAAATTGCTCCTCTGGACACTTCTGTATCTCTCCCCTCTCACCTTAAACCTATGCCCTCTAGTTTTAGACTCCCCTACCTTTGGGAAAAGATATTGACTATCTAGCTGATCTGTGTCCCTCATTATTTTATAGACCCCTATAAGATCACCCCTCAGCCTCCTACGCTCCAGAGAAAAAAGTCCCAGTCTATCCAGCCTCTCCTCATAACTCAATCCATCAAGTCCTGACAGCATCCCAGTAAATCTCTTCTGCACTCTTTCTAGTTTAATATCCTTTCTATGATAGGGTGACCAGAATTGCACACAGTATTCCAAGTGTGGCCTTACCAATGTCTTGTACAACTTCAACAAGACATTCCAACTCCTGTATTCAATATTCTGACCGATGAAACCAAGCATGCCGAATGCCTTCTTCATCACTCTGTCCACCTGTGACTCCACTTTTAAGGAGCTATGAACATGTACCCCTAGGTCTCTTTGTTCTGTAACTCTCCCCAACGCCCTACCATTAACTGAGTAAGTCCTGTCCTCGTTCAAGCTACCAAAATGCATCACCTCACATTTGTCTAAATTAAACTCCATCTGCCATTCGTCAGCCCACTGGCCGATTGATCAAGATCCCGTTGCAATTGGAGATAATGTTTTTCACTGTCCACTATGCCACCAATCTTAGTGTCATCTGCAAACTTACTAACCATGCCCCCTATATTCTCATCCAAATCATTAATATAAATGACAAATAACAATGGACCCTGAGGCACACTGATGGTCACAGGCCTCCAGTTTGAAAAACAACTCTCTACAACCCCCTCTGGCTTCTGTCAAAAAGCCAACTTTGTACCCATTTAGATACCTCACCCTGGATCCCATGAGATTTAACCTTATGCAACAACCTTCCATGCGGTACCTTGTCAAAGGCCTTGCTAAAGTCCATGTAGACAACATCAACTGCACTGCCCTCATCTACCTTCTTGGTTACCCCTTCAAAAAACTCAAATTTGTGAGACATGATTTTCCACTCACAAAGCCATGCTGACTGTCCCTAATCAGTCCTTGCTTCTCTAAATGCCTGTAGATCCTGTCTCTCAAAATACCTTCCAACAATTTACCCACCACAGATGTGAGGCTCACTGGCCTGTAGTTCCCAGGCTTTTCCCTGCAGCCCTTTTTAAACAAAGGCACAACATTTGCCACTCTCCAATCTTCAGGCACCTCACCCGTGTCTATCGATGATTCAAATATCTCGGCTTGGGGGCACGCAATTTCCTCCCTAGCCTCCCACGATGTCCTGGGATATACTTCATCAGGTCCCGGGGATTTATCTACCTTGATGCGCTTTAAGACTTCCAGCACCACCTCCTCTGTAATATGTACACTCCTCAAGACATCACTATTTATTTCCCCAAGTTCCCTAACATCCATGCTTTTCTCAACAGTAAATACTGATGAGAAATATTCATTTAGAATCTCACCCGTCTCTTGTGGATCTGCACATAGATGACCATGTTGATCTTTAAGAGGCCCTCCTCTCTCCCTTGTTACTCTTTT
Source organism: Mustelus asterias (assembly GCF_964213995.1). Classification (NCBI taxonomy): domain Eukaryota; kingdom Metazoa; phylum Chordata; class Chondrichthyes; order Carcharhiniformes; family Triakidae; genus Mustelus; species Mustelus asterias. Next base: position 103,595,014 of record NC_135814.1, on the reverse strand, counting down.
GCGCTTTATGTATTTGTAGGAGCTCTTTGGATTCTCCTTTGCCTTATCTGCCAAAACAATCTCGTGTCCCCCTTTTTGCCCTCCTGACTTCTTGGGATGGTCTACAAATGAGCCATGTTGGGGCCAGCGTTCTTGTGAACCCCATAACCAGGTAGCAAGAGTTTTAAACTAAATAGTGGGGGCGAGGGATCAAATTTGGGCAGGTGTGATATATCAAAGAGTAGAGACAAGGTAACAGAGGAAGGTATTAATATGGAAATATAATATGGGAAATGATAACAGGCCATGGCAGGGAGAACAAATCTAGGAGTAAATCAGCAAATCAAGGTTTCAAAAGGCTTTCTATTTGAATGCAATTGCATTTGAAATAAACCAGATGGATTGATAGTGCAAATGGAAATAACTCGGATTGAAAAAACATTACAGAGACATGGCTGAAGGATGGCACAGATTGGGAGGCAGATCAGAAAGTTCCACCAAAAACAGCAAATAAAGACGAATAAGGAGGGAAAATCAGAACATGAGAGAAAGCTAGCTAGAAATATAAAGACAGATAGAGATATTTAAAAAAGAAAAACGTTAACAAAGTGAGTGTTGTTCCTATAGAAAGTGAATCTGGGGAGTTAATTATGGAAAACAAGGAGATGGCAGATGAATTGAGCAGATATTTTGCATCAACCTTCATTATAGACCGCAAGAAACTACAAAAGGTTGTGAATGTAGCCCAGTCCATCACTCAAACCAGCCTCCCATCCATTGACTCTGTCTACACTTCCCGCTGCCTCGGAAAAGCAGCCGGCATAATTAATCACCCCACGCACCCCGGACATTCTCTCTTCCACCTTCTTCCATCGGGAAAAAGATACAGAAGTCAGAGGTCATGTAACAACTGACTCAAGAACAGCTTCTTCTCTGCTGCTGTCAGACTTTTGAATGGACCTCCCTCAAATTAAGTTGATTTTTCTCTACACCCTAGCTATCACTATATTCTGCACTTCTCTATGAACAGTATGTTTTGTCTATATAGTGCGCAAGAAACAATACTTTTCACTGTATTCCAATACATGTGACAGTAATAAATCAAATCAAACTGTAGAGGATACAGGTAACATCCCAAACATCTCTATAAATCAAGAAATGGAAGAGGGGGAAGAACGCGAGTAAATTACTCCTGTCAGGCGAGTGGTATTGAGTACATTGTTGGAGCTCCGGGCTGCCAAGTCCTGGAGTCCTAACGGATTTCATCCCAGGGTCTTAAAAGAAGTGGCTCGCGAGAAGTTGATCTGTTGATTTTAATTTTTAAAAATACACTCGATTCAGGGAAGGTTCCATTAGGTTTGGAAGATGGCAAACGTAACCCCTTTATTCAAAAGGGGAGGGAGGCGGAAAGCAGAAAACTACAGGCCATTTAGCTTAACATCCGTCAGAGGGAAAATGTGAGGAGCTATTGTTAAAGAGGCTACAGCAGGGACTTGGATAAATTCACGGTAATCAGGCAGAGTCGACATGGTTTAGTGAAAGGAAAATCATGTTCAATTTATTTTTAAATAATTTGCTGTACTTTTTCACCCTGTATGTAATTTTTCACATTGCTCCTTGTGTATGTGACTGGAACTCACACACTTTGCATGACATGATTTCTCTCCTCCATAACTTCACAATCCTATGTGTGATTTCTCCAGTTGAGGCTGGACTCCACTTCTGATGCTGGAGCGATTCAGGAATCATGCTGACTGGTGCACCTGTATCGACCTCTATGTTAACCGGACCTCCATCCAAGGCTACTTGGATTACAATACCCTGTAAATGTTCACTGGACATGCTTATGCTTTGGATCATATGGGTCTCGTTGGCCTGCCTGGGGGTGGTATTAATAACATTAATAGCATTCTATTACCTGCAAGCAGTGTTATCGCTAAACTTTAAATCCAGAAACTCCACTGGGGACCCGGGTTCGAATCCCGCCACGGCAGATGGTGGAATTTGAATTCAATTAAAAATGTCCGGAATTAAGAATCTACTGATGACCATGGAACCATTGTCGGGAAAAACCCCTCTGGTTCACGAATGTCCTTTAGGGAAGGAAATCTGCCGTCCTTACCCAGTCTGGCCTACATGTGACTCCAGAGCCACAGCAATGTGGTTGATTTGCAATTGCCCGCGGGCAACTAGGGATGGGCAATAAATGCTGGCCCAGCCGGCAACACCCATGTCCCACAAATGAATTTTAAAAAGGCTGCTGTTTGATAACCGTGTGCAGTGGCTGCCATTTTCTCTTTGACATGCCAGCGTGATGACCCATCTCCTTGCAGCTGGAGCACTCTCTGTCTTCACAAACGGACAATTCTGTGGCGAATGTTGATCTAAGAACTCTGTAACTAGTCGCTATTGTTTGGGCTTTCTGCTTACTCAGCTGCAATCTATTTAATTCAGCAGACGCCTGGTTCTCTTGAGTCATGCTTTGCCATGGCTCTGGACAGTGCTGTTTGACAGGCTGTGTTTTGAGTTATCTTTGGCAATGTCAGCAGCTCGCTGCGAATGTGTTCGCTTTTTAAACAGAATACACGTGTCCCACAATACTTTCTCTTGAAATTCTCCAAAATTACAATGGCTGGAAAGCTTTTTCAAAGCACAGTAAGGTACCTAGTGTCTTCTAGGTTTTCTAGTGCATGAATCACAAAAAGCCATTGGGCAGGTCCAACAAGTAGTTAAGAAGGCAAACAGCATTTTGATCTTTATTACAAAGAGGTTGGAATTTACAAATAGGGAGGTTTTGTTGCAATTGTACAGGGTGTTGGTGAGGCCTCATCAGAACTACTGCGTTTTGATCACCTCCCCTTCAAAAGGATATAGTAACATTGGAAACAGTCCAAAGGAGATTCATAATATCCTTACAGTGCAGAAGGAGGCCATTTGGCCCATCAAGTCTGCACCGACCACAATTCCACATATTTGCCCTGCTAATCTCCCTGACACCAATGGACAATTTTAGCATGGCCAATCAACCTAACCCATACATCATTTGACTGTGGGAGGAAACCAGAGCACTCGGAAGAAACCCACGCAAACACAGGGGAGTGTGCAAATTCCACATAGTGACCCGAGGCCGGAATTGAACCCGGGTCCCTGGCGCTGTGAGGCAGCAGTGCTAACCACTGTGCCACCGTGCCACCCCTATTTCACCAGGTTAATTCCTGGGAAGAGAGGGTTGTCCTTTCAGGGGAGACTAAATAGTCTGGCTCTGTATTCCTCAGAGTTTAGAATAGCGAGGGGTGACCTTATTCAAACATATAAGATGTTGGGGGGGCTTGACAGAGCAGATGGTGAGATGTTTTCACTCGTGGGAGAGTCTCGAACAAGGGGATATAGCTACAAGATCATTTAAAATTGAGGTGTGTAGAAATTTCTTCTCTCAATGTTTAGACTGGGAACCTGCAGTCATGTGGAGTGGGTTGAAGTAGAAGGCACTGATCCATTTAGGAAAGGCTTGATGGACACTTATGAACACACAAATTAGGAAAGCAGTAGGCCACTCGGCCCATCAAGCCTGCTGCAATTCAATAAGATCATGGCTGATCTGATTGGAAACTCCCACCTCCCCCCCCCCCCCCCCGATAACCCCTCACCCCCTTGATTTATCAAGGCTCTATCTACCTCTGCCTTCAAAATATTCAAAAACTCTCCTTCCACTACCTTTTGAGGAAGAGAGTTCCAATGACCCTCAAAAGAAATTCCCCCTCACCTCTGCCCTTAATTTTAAACAGTGGCACATGGTTCTAGATTCTCCTACAAGAAAAAAACATCTTCCCCACATCCACCTTGTCAAGACTCTTCAGATATTAAAGATTTCAATCAAGTCATCTCTTACTCTTCTGAACTCCAGTGGGCACAGTAAGAAGTCTCACAACACCAGGTTAAAGTCCAATAGGTTGATTTGGTAGCATGAGCTTTCGGAGCGCTGCTCCTTCACTCACCTGATGAAGGAGCAGCGCTCCAAAAGCTCGTGCTACCAAATAAACCTGTTGGACTTCAACTGGTGTTGTGAGACGTCTTACTGTGCCCACCCCAGTCCAACCCCAGCATCTCCACATCATGAACTCCAGTGGATACAAGAGTCTCCTCTCCAACCTTTCCTTATAAGACAACCCATCCATTGCTGCTATTAGTCTAGTAAACCTTCTCCAAACTGCTTCTATCTTGTAGAAGAAAGAAATAGATCCTGGGGAAGGATGGGAAGAGATCATGAGCGTGGGAGGAGGATCAGGTGGGGTGTCATACCCCATGCGGAGTGGGGCAGGTAAGGAGGAGGACATTTTAGAATCCCGACAGTGCAAAAGCAGGCCATTCGGCCCATTGAGTCTGCACCGACTCCGACAGAGCATCGCACCCAGAATCTATCCCCATAACCCCAAGTATTTACCCCACTGATCCCCCCCCTTAACCTGCATAGCTTGGAACACTAAGGGGCAATTTTGGCATGGTCAATCCACCTAACCTGCACATCTTTGGAGTGTGGGAGGAAACCGGAACACCCGGAGGAAACCCACACAGACGCAGGGAGAACATGCAAACTCCACACAGTCGCCCAAGGCTAGAATTGAACCCGCTGTAAGGCAACAGTGCCGACCACTGTGCCACATCATCGTGGACCTGCTCCTGGGACTGGCCAAACTCGCCATCAATAGGTCCAAGCGGCGGGCAATCGATGGGGTTTGTCTGGCCCAACTGTCTGCCCCTCTGCCATTGCTACGTTCATGGCCTGGTTGGTGTCGCTGGAAGGGAATAAGTTGTGTCTGTTGGTACCATTGAGGCTTTCCATGCCCAGTGGACACGGCAAGGATTGGAATGCTTTATTGACCTCTTTAATGGGATTTTGGATTGATGTTTTAATTTTCCTTTGTGATACGCTTTTGTTTGATGCAGTATCCCTTTAAGGGGCTTCTCTTTTAATTAGTTCCTCTGTTTATTTGATTCCATTTAATTAGTTATTTCATTTAACTCCGAGTACAAGCACTGCCGCTCGGGCTGGAAGATCTGGCCTTGTGCTGTAGCCTTCTGTGTGATTTGCAATGTTATCTGCTCCCGTGTACTGCTAGTAGCGTGCGACAAAAACTCATTTTCCAGCATTTTCCAGAACGGAACCATACTGATCATTTTCCAGCACTGCCCTGGGGAACGGAACCATACTGATCATTTTCCAGCACTGACCTGGGGAACAGAACCATACTGATCATTTTCCAGCACTGCCCTGGGGAACAGAACCATACTGATCATTAGGATCAGCGTTGGAGTTTATGTTTAGCGCACAGGAAGGGGGAGCAAGTTTGTCAAAGTGGCCAACTCCTGTGATTTGTATCATGCAGGCATTGTGATAGCATAATCTTCCAGTGTTAATGGTGTGCCCAGAGCGTTGAGACGGCTGAGTTCAAGTGAGAATAGAGTGCTTGGGTCAAATGAGTGTGAGTCAGAGGAGAACATTCATAGTAATCTAGTGCTTTTAAAGATTTGGAGTCAGTACAGTTATACCTTGATGTTTGTCAAAGCTGAATCCTTTAAATTGGTAACCTGCTACCAATCCCTGCAATATCTTGGCTCCCTTTTAGATAAATGACAGCATTTCACTCACATCTCTGATTACGTTTTGTAACTGCACTCGCTTTCAGTGATTTCTGTACATTTTATAAATATCCTTTTGCTGCTCTAGAATTCTAATCGCTCACTATTCATGGAATCATAGAATCCCTCCAGTGGCATATCCACTACGACTCTCACCAACTTTTACAGATGCACCATAGAAAGCATTCTTTCTGGTTGTATCACAGCTTGGTCTGGGGCCCCTGCTCTGCCCAAGACCGCAAGAAACTACAAACGGTCGTGAACGAAGCCCAATCCATCACGCAAACCAGCCTCCCATCCATTGACTCTGTCTACACTTCCCGCCGCCTCGGCAAGGCAGCCAGCATAATCAAGGACCCCACGCACCCCGGACATTCTCTCTTCCACCTTCTTCCGTCGGGGAAAAGATACAAAATTCTGAGGTCACGTACCGACCGACTCAAGAACAGCTTCTTCCCTGCTGCCGTCAGACTTTTGAATGGACCTACCTCGCATTAAGTTGATCTTTCTCTACACCCTAGCTATGACTGTAACACTCCATTCTGCACTCTCTCGTTTCCTTCTCTATGAATGGTATGCTTTGTCTGTATAGCGCGCAAGAAACAATACTTTTCATTGTATCCCAATACATGTGACAATAATCAAATCAGAATGAGGCAATTTGGCCCATCGAGTCTGCACCAACTCTCTGCCATTTATTTATTTTATTTGTTTATTCATGTCACAAGTAGGCTTACACAATAACTTCATTGCAGTGTTAAAATCCCCTCGTCGCCACACTCCGGCGCCTGTTCGGGTACACTGAGGGAGAATTTAGCATGGCCAATGCACCTAACCAGCACGTCTTTTGGACTGTGGGAGGAAACTGGAGCACCCGGAGAAATCCCATGCGGACAAGGGGAGAATGTGCAGACTCTGTACACAGTGACCCAAGCCGGGAAGCAGCCGAGGCTACCTCATTGAATGTTTTTAAGGCAAGGATAGATAGATTTTTGAACAGTAAAGGAATTAAGGTTGAGCGAGTGGGTAAGTGGAGCTGAGTCCACGAAAAGATCAGCCATGATCTTATTGAATGGCGGAGCAGGCTCGAGGGGCCAGATGGCCTACTCCTGCTCCTAGTCCTTATGTTTCTATGTTCCAGAGCATCCCACCCAAGCCCTATCCCCATAACCCCACAGGTATTGCTAATGAAGGAAAAAAATTCCAATTTCTCTATCTTGGAACCAGAGTGAGTGAGTACGCTCATTCCAATTCTATCTCTCACGATCCGCTTAGTCTCTCTATATCCCTCAGTAGCCTCCCTCTCCCATCTGCCCTCTTTCTCCTAGCAGTGTTTGCTGAAACATTGATTTACAGCTCCCTCTTCTGGCGTCCAGGTCATTGATATAAAATGAGGCTCAGTACAGACCCCTCCCCCCACTTTCCGGAACACTGTGTACCACATTCTACTAATCGGGGTATATTCCCTTCATCCCTACTGTCTGCCACCTACATCTCAATCAGTTACTAAACCACATCACAAGGTGACCTCCATGTATTCTTATTTTTCTAATAGCCTGCAGTACCTTATTAAGTACCTTTTGGAAGTCCATATAGACAGCATCTGCAGATCCACCCCTGTCCACTGTGTTAGTAACCTTAAAAAAAGGATTTGACTCCATGATGACATTCTTTGATTAGCGCGGTCTTACCTGAGTGCTCAGTCACTCTGCCGCGAATGATAGACACCAGTAATTTCCCAATTAACGATGTTATCCTTACAAGTTTGCCCTTCTCCGGTTCCCCCTTCCATCCTGTCTTAAAAGATTAGAGCGACATTTGCAATTTTCCAATTGAATTCCCAAATCTAGAATGCGTTGGAAAATTATGATTTATGGATCTGTTAGTTTCTCCACTTGCTTCTTTTAATACTTAGGAGTGCAAACCATCAGCTATTGGAGATTGGTCTACCTTAAGTCCTGTTATTTTCTCCATTGTTTTGTTTAACATGTTAACATGTCCTGCTGTTAATTGGTCTGTTCGCCCACTGAAGCTGCAAGATATTCATTTAACAAGTCTGTAATTTCTTTATCATTCACCATAGGTCCATGTGCATCTGTCTTAATTTAAATGTATACAGCCTGCGTGTGTGGGTTTCCTCCGGGTGCTCCGATTTCCTCCCATGGCCCAAGGATGTGCAGGTTAGGTAGATTGGCCATTCTAAGTTGTCCCTTAGTGTCCAAAGATGTGTAGGTTAGATGGATTGGCCATGGTAAATGTGAAGGGTGACAGGTGTTGTGAAGTGTTTGTAAAATTATTTTTTAAAAATTTGTAAAATGCTAAGAGTTGTAAAATTGCATGGTTTGTTTAAAAAGGTAGTTTTTTTTTTCTATGCTTAGAGTTAAAAGAGGTGCAGGTGCAACTGCAGCACACAGAGAGCACAGAGTGAAACATTATATCGCGAGGCTAGGCAGTAGTGCTGCCAAGACAACAGGTTGTTTTTGAATTTTAACCAATCAGTTTAAACTAGGCATTTGAATAGCAGCAGCCTATCAGATTTGAATTTGATGTTTAGATAACCTGTAAACCAATCCTATTGCGGGTTTTTTGGTATATCATCGAGGATATAAGAACCAGTTCCAGAGAGCCAGACATCCGCTGTCTCTGTCTGCCAGCCTCTGCCACAGCTCACCGCTTGAGAGAGACACAGTCGGCAACAGTCTCTAACAGCGTAATAGCCACATTTATGTCTTAAAAGAAAGCTTCATTTCAATCGCAAAGATACCAACAGAAGATAGTGAAGACAGGAGAAGTCAGCAAAGGAGACAGAAGATTCCGGAAGATAAAACCTGGTTATATTTTGAGAGTGACTAGAAAGTCTATTTTTGTTTTGGTTAGTAAGTGGGAATTGCATTTTTCTAAACAACATTCCGTTAGAATTGTGATTTATTCGGGTTGTTAATAGTCTAGTTAACCTGTTCACTGTTGGTTAGATAAATAGTGTTACTTGTTTTTTTACAGAGAGAGTGTCGGGTTATTTTGATTTAACCACTAAAAGTTGCTGAAGAGCAGCTCGTACTATTTCTCACACACTTTTAACAGATTATAGAGTGAGGTACTCCTCTTTGAGCGGTTGGGTGTTAGTTCTCAGAGGGGATCTACCTCCCCTTCATAACACCGGGATAGGGCAGGGGAGAGGGCCTAGGTAAGTTAATCTGTCAGAGAGTTGGTGCAGACTCGATGGGCCAAATGGCCTCTTCTGCACTGTAGGGATTCTATGCTTCTCTGTTTACCACTGTCTTCTAACTATCCAATATATAATATTTTGTTATTGGCACTGATATCTCTTCTAGTTTTCGTTTGTGCTTCCTTTTGGCATCTCTTACTGTTTTCTTGATTGCTTTATTACTATTCTAATTTTGCAGCAGATTTATTGAACCTAGTTAACACTGCTAATTATAGCTTCAGGGGAAAAGGCCAGTAACAATTTAACTCTATTCCGATTGAGGAAGAACCATAGAATCCCTACAGTGCAGAAGGAGGTCATTTGGCTCATCGAGTCTGCACCGATTCTCCGAAAGAGCATCTTACCCAGGTCCTCTTCCCTCTGCCCTATCCCTGTAATCCTGTGCATTGATTGTGGCTAACCTACACATCTTTGGACATTAAGGGGCAATTTAGCATGGCCAATCCACCTAATCTACACATCTTTGGACATTAAGGAGCAATTTAGCATGGTCAATTCACCTAACCTGCATATCTTTGGAGTGTGGGAGGAAACCAGAGCGCCCGGAGGAAACTCACGCAGACACGGGGAGAACGTGAAAACTCCACACGGACAGTCGCCCAAGGCAGGAATTGAATGTGTGTCCCTGGCGCTGTGAGGCAGCAGTGCCTGTCACCGTGCCACCCTTGGAGCAGAATATTGTAATACTGGCAGATGGTGTCCCCATCTGGTGTTTTGTTTAACTCTTGTGCTCTCGTCGATTTTACAGAAAATCGATTCTACCCATTTTATTCAGTGCATTTGTACAATTTTTTACCAACTATTTTCTGTCTCGTTTAAACACAATGGAATCCAAGTGACCAGGCATTGAGTCCAATAGTCTCAGCGTATGTTGTTACTCCGCTGGGAGAGACACGTCGTTCAGGGGCCTGACACCAGACTCCCGAAGCAACCGTTCTTCCCGGAAGTCAGGCGTGGCAGGAGAGACTCCAGGGAGGACAATGGAAACGCTTCTGAGATGTCTTCACAGCACCCCTGAAAATGTCAGACATGGCCGCCGATTCGAGCGTCCCTGGCTGATCAAAATGGAGAAGGTTCATTCAGGAAGACGCCAAACACGTCGAGACTCTCTGCTGGGGACATGCAGAGGTGAAGTCAAGGTGTTAGAGAGAGTGCGCAAAATTCCAAACAACCCGGTTACCCGGGTCTCCAAACACCACCCCCTGCCCCACATGTGGCTGAGTCTGAGAGCACCTCCAACTCTGAACCTATCAAAGAAAAGTGGAAGCAACTCATCCTCAATCGTCAGAAACTCCCTAGGAAGAGTAGTGTGTTATTGTGGGTGTTGGCACGCTGGGGTGTTGGCACGCTGGGGTGTTGGCACGCTGGGGTGTTGGCACGGCATTGTACTGTGCTGGAACACGTACTGGTGATTATTTTCACACCTCCCATTCTGTTACTGTCTCCGTTGTGAAGCACACCTCCGGGCTAAATTTGACATCAAGGTCACAAACAGTCTAGATTAGCTTCTGACAGTTTCCAGGGCAAGGGATGGAGTCTGTGGGGTGGGAAATTTCTGTTCAGTCTCCACTGGATGTTGGACAAGTAATCTGGCGGTTTAAGGGGGAGGAGGGTTCCAGAGAGGTGATGGATCTGCTGCTGTGTTTTCGGATTATGTCGCTGAGTGGCAGTGTGTAGCTGGGAAATAGGAGGGGGTTAAGGATAAATCCTTGGGGGCACCAGAGGTAGTGGTGGAGCAGGAAGAGAAGCCATTGCAGGCAGTTTTTAAGCAGTGCTCTTTCCCTTGCCACACGTAGGTAGCATGGACATCCATTGCACCTTCCAGAGAGCGTAGCGTCGAATGGCAAATTCACATTTAAAACAAATCAGCTTCTCAAAGGGAGGATTAAAACATTTTGAAATGTCTCGCATGCTGAAACTTTGGAGTGTGAATAAATAAAACTGCAAAATATTGATGCCATTTTTCCGATGGTACTTGAACAGAGAGCACAGAAAGGACTTGACTTTACCAGCGACCCACCCTGTCTGTCCGGTTTCCCCGTGATGCTATCGCAATGACACCAGCCTGCTGAGTCGGCTTCATTTGTTAACCTCAGTGTGCAAATAGGAGGAAAAGATTTGCAAATGTTGTGACTCAGCACTGTCCTGGTTCACATTCTGCTCAGCAGAGTGCTGTATTTAATACAATCCCTTTTATTCACAGCAACAGCAGATTGTTCATGCTGCATCTTCAGCTTTATTGCAATGTGGTGAGGTGGGGGCAGAACGCACAGAGTGCTCCAAATGTGTCAGATGGAACCGATTGTCGAATTCATCAGTGTGAATTGCCCGTTATTGTCTCCCTGGGTGGACAGGAATTGTGAGCAAGTACGGGCTGGATTGCTCCCAGTGACCATTCCACTCGACAGACAGTAACTGATCCTGATATGCAGCTCAAACCTCCTGCATCTGTTTCACTCCGATTTTACTCCATCTTTCCACAGGGGTATGAGCCCGTGGTCACGCCCAGTGCTTGCGTTCACATGTGCTCATGCGTGTGTTCATGTGCTTACACGCTCATGCACGGATGTTCGCATTCATGTGCTCCTGTGCCTGTTTGCATGCACACGTGTGTTTGCATGCAGTCATGCGCGTGTGTGTGTGTACACGTGCTCTTGCGTGCAAGTGCGTGCGTGTAAGTGTGTGCGTGTAAATGTGCGGGCACGTGCTGATGCATTCATGTGCTCACGTGTTCGCGTGTGATCTTCCTACCATTGCAGGAATCCGTGTGCCTCTAAGTGTTCTCAGACTGTGGCTTCCTGCTCTGGACAGAGTTGATGTGAATTTGAGTGCGCAAAAGATAAAGTAACGTTTCATTGTGATTGCATTTAGATGAGCTAACATGCTTGACTTGACAGCCTTAAGTGTCCAAACCACTCAGCTGATTGAGAGACACTGTCTAAGACCATTTGGGAACCAGGCTGCCACTTCTGTCATCTCTCTCTTCTAAAAATAAAAGCTCGCGTCCCAGAGTGCTTTACAGCTAGTTTTTGAAGCACCAGATTTTAAAAGCGTAGCCACTGTTACAGAAGAGGTTTATCAGAATGGTTCCAGGGATGAGAAACTTTAGTTATGAAGATAAATTGGAGAGGTTGGGACTCGTTGAGGCTCAAAGTGTGATGCAGCTTGATGGACAAGTCGTCACCATTTTGAACGGCTGGTAGCAAGCTGCTCCCAATCATTAATGTCAATGTTGCCGTGTTTAGAAACATAGAAAAAAAATACAGCACAAACAGGCCCTTCGGCCCACAAGTTTCACCGGTCATGTCCCTACCTACCTAGGCTTATATATAGGCTTACCTATAACCCTCAATCCTATTGAGTTCCATGTACTCATCCAGAAGTCTCTTAAAAGACCCTATTGAGTTTGCCTCCACCACCACTGACGGCAGCCGATTCCACTCACCCACCACCCCCTGAGTGAAAAACTTTCCCCTGACATCTCTGTACCTACTCCCCAGAACCTTAAACCTGTGTCCTCTCGTAGCACCCATTTCCACCCTGGGAAAAAGCCTCCGAGAATCCACCCGATCTATACCTCTCAACATCTTGTACACCTCTATCAGGTCACCTCTCATCCTTCGTCTCTCCAAGGAGAAAAGACCGAGCTCCCTCAGCCTATCCTCATAAGGCATGCCAACCAATCCAGGCAACATCCTTGTAAATCTTCTCTGCACCCTTTCAATCATTTCCACATCCCTCCTGTAATGAGGCGACCAGAACTGAGCACAGTACTCCAAGTGGGGTCTGACGAGGGTCTTATAAAGCTGCAAAGGAGAGCTTCAGAGTGTCTTAGAAGTGTTTTCTTTATCCTCTCCTGGAATGTTGGTCATTTGAGAGTTGAGAAAATAGGACCTGGTGGGGGCGATGGGTTTTCGGGCTTGAAGATGGGTGTCCAGTCCATCGAAGCTGCTTGTGGAGCTGGCTTCAAGAAGGACACTAGCAATTGTTCGATGGTTTCCCATTAAATCTGGGGAATGTGGCAGAGCGTCACTGATGGAGTGTCTCTAGCGCTGTCCTGTATCACTGATGTCACCACTGCAGTGAGCCTTGCACTGTGTTAACAACTGCTCTGTACAGTAGGATGTTATTGACTTGAGGAGGTTTTGGTGTCAAACACTCACTGTCGTGGTTTGTAGGGCAGCTGAGCTGGTGCAGCTGATCCGGTCGGTGTTGGATCTCCTCTCCAATGGTGGCCTTTTTCAGAGAGGTGGGCTGCCAAGGAGTGGGAAATACTCAACATATTCCAGAGCCCCTCCTTCAACATACACGGGAGGTGGAGTATTTGGCTGACAAGGCTTGGGTTGATATGAGTTTTCCAACAGTTTTTGTTTTTTTTTAACTGGTCGGTGCAACATCGTGGGCCGAAGGGCCTGTTCTGCGCTGTAATGTTCTATGTTCTATGTTCTAAGGGGAAATGTTGAAGCTATGTTGCTTCCTAGGCTGAGCTCTCAGGATTCCCACAGAATGCAGTCGCTGTTGCAATTGCGATTTGACAAAATGTCCCTGTAAACATCCTTGACAAAGTTCCATCTTGTTGAATGAGGATTAACTGGATTTTTAACGGTGGTACCCAACTTCAGAATTACTTTTAAACACCCTCTTTGGCCCTGAAACAGTAATTTTATATTCATGGATTCACAAATTTCATGATAAAATCCTCATTTTCTTTTGGAAGAACTTTCATTTGAAGTTTGCTTATCTTAATCCAATCATCACTTATTCCACTATCTCTAAAGATTACCATAAAAGTGAAGTATATTAGTGCTTTCAGCTTTCCACCAACGCCTCTACTTTCCCAGAAGACTAAGGAAATTTGGCATGTCAGCTACGACTCTCTCCAACTTTTACAGATGCACCATAGAAAGCATCCTTTCTAGTTGTATCACAGCTTGGTATGGCTCCTGCTCTGCCACAGACCGCAAGAAACTACAAAAGGTCATGAATATAGCGCAGTCCGTCACGCAAACCAGACCCCCATCCATTGACTCTGTCTACACTTCCCGCTGCCTCGGGAAAAGCAGCCAGCATAATTAAGGACTCCACGTACCCTGGACATTCTCTCTTCCACCATCTTCCATCGGGGGAAAGATACAAAAGTCTGAGGTCACATTTCAACCGACTTGAGAACAGCTTCTTTCCTGCTGCCATCAAACTTTTGAATGGACCTACCTCTCTCTAAGTTGATCTTTCTCGACACCCTAGCTATGACTGTAACACTAGATTTTGCACTCTCTCCTTTCCTTCTCTATGAACAGTATGCTTTGTCTGTATAGCGCACAAGAAACAATACTTTTCACTGTATACCAATACATGTGATAATAAATCAAATCAAATCTCTGTGTGATGGGAAACTTTGTTTATGAGAAGAAACTTGAGATATGTGGACTATTTTGGTACAAGGCTGAAAGGAGGTTTCATGGAGGTTTATAAAATTATGAAGGATTTTGACAGTAAGTGGGGAAAAGCTATTTCCTGGGTTTGGGAAATTATTGGTTGGTCGTCAGTTTATAATGGTCACTCAAGAGGATGAGGAAAGGAGTTTGGAGAATGTTCCCATTTCAGGAGCATGGAATGCTTTATCACAGGGAATGGTCCAGGTAGAGAGCATTGCGTCTTTTAGGAGAAAATCAGATGGGTGTTTGAGGCAGAGGACAGTAGGGAACAGGGCATTGGGGTTAATTTTGGAGTGGTCTATCAAGATCCCACACAAACACAATGGGCCAAATGGCCTTCCTCTATGCTGCAATCCTAAACAGCTGAAGGATCATGCAAAATCCTTTTCAGAAACTCCTTTTCTGAGGAAGGATGTTCTTGCTCTCGAGGGAGTGCAGCAAAGGTTTACCAGGCTGATTCCGGGGATGGCAGCATTGATGTATGAGGCGAGATTGACTGGGTTAGGATTGTTTTCGCTGGAGTTCAGACGAATGACGGGGGGGATCTCATAGAGACTTATAAAATTCTAACAGGACTCGGCAAGGTAGATGCAGGGAGGATGTTCCTGATGGTGGGGGAGTCCAGAACCAGGGGTCACAGTCTGAGGATTCAGGGTAGACCATTTAGGACGGAGATGAGGAGAAATTTCCTGTGGAATTCATTACCACAGGAAGTAGTTGATGCCAAAACATTGAATGTATTGAAGAGGCGGCTGGATAAAGCACTTGGGGGCGAACGGGATCAAAGGTTATGAGGAGAAAGCAGGATTAGGCTATTGAGTTGGACGATCAGCCATGATGGTGATGAATGGCGGAGCAGGCTCGAAGGGCCGAATGGCCTCCTCCTGCTCCTATCTTCTATGTTTCTATGTAAAAGGGTATCATTTCCCGCAGGATTCCCTGAGCGCCCCATGATTTCAATGCAGTTAGGCCTGGGCAGTGAACAGAAGTAACGCCAGGCCCTATTTTGCGTCTGAAGTCCGTTAGCCTTTTTACTATTTTGGTAACCATGGTGATGGTGATTTGCCTGTTCCAAGTGTCCTGCTGAAGAAGCGAACCAATCAGATTCTGAGTATGGAAAGCTTGGCATCAAACTTCTCAGCATTTGTTCCTCAAGGGAGAGACCAGACATTCTCCCATGATCGCTGATACTTGTTGAAAGATACACAGGGTGAAGAGCGTTGATTATTTATCTTGAGTACACGGCACAGATTATCTTGTTGCCCTCGACTTCGGATCAACTGGCGCGGTGGACAAAGACTTAAACTCTCGGATTATTCCACAACAAATCTCCTTTATTGCACTGCACCAAGTTACCACAACATTACACCAGTTTCAAACCTTGATATACACAAAATATTTAACTAATCTTTGACCTACTCTGTTCTACATACAAGTATTCAAAAGGTATCGAAACTTCACAGGCTTTGGAAAGTCAGGAGGTGAGTTACTCTCAGCAAGACTCCCAGCCTCTGACCTGCTCTTGTAGCCACAAGATTTATATGGCTAGTTCCAGTTCAATTTCTGGTTAGTGGTAACCCCCAGGATGTTTTTTAAAGTTTTTTTGAAGTTTATTTCTTAGTCACAAGTAAGGCTTACATTAACACTGCAATGAAGTTACTGCAAAATTCCCCTAGTCGCCACACTTCGGCGCCTGTTCAGGTCAATGCACCAATCAGCACGTCTTTCAGACTGTGGGAGGAAACTGGAGCACCTGGAGGAAACCCATGCAGACACGGGGAGAACGTGCAAACTCCACACAGTGACCCAAGCCGGGAATCGAACCCGGGTTCCTGGTGCTGTGAGGCAGCAGTGCGAACCACTATCACCGTGATGTTGACAGTGGAGTTTGTGTTGGTAATGCCATTGAATGTCATGGGGCAATGGTTAGATTCTTCCTTGGTCATTGCCTGGCATCTGAGTTGCGCGAGTGTTCCTTGCTTTTTCTCAGCCCAGGCCTGGATACTGTCCAGGCTTTGATGCATTTGGACATGAACTGCTTCAGTAGCTGTGAAGTCACAAATGGTGCTGAACATTGTGCAATCATCAGTGAACATCCCCACTTCTGGCCTTATGATGGAAAGCAGGTGATGCAGCCGAGGATGGCTGGACCTAGGACAATAATAGAGGTTTATAAGATGATGAGGGGGATAGATAGAGTGGACGTTCAGAGACAATTTCCTCGGGTGGATGTAGCTGTTACTAGGGGGCATAACTATAAGATTCATGGTGGGAGATATAGGAGGGATGTCCGAGGTAGGTTCTTTACTCAGAGAGTGGTTGGGGTGTAGAATGGACTGCCTGCTGTGATAGTGGAGTCAGACACTTTAGTTTTCAAGCGGTTATTGGATAGGCACATGGAGCACACCAGGATGATAGGGAGTGGGATAGCTTGGTCTTGGTTTCGGACAAAGTTCGGCACAACATTGAGGGCCGAAGGGCCTGTACTGTGCTGTACTGTTCTATGTTCTAATACCCTGAGGATCTCTTGCAGTGATGCCCTGGAACTGAGATGGCTAACCTGATCATCCTCCTTTGTGCTGGGTATGACTCCAACCAATGGAAAGTCATTCACATTGACTCCAGTTTTGCTCGGGCTCCTTGATGCCACACTCGGTTGAATGCTGCCTTGATGCCACTCTCATCTCACCTCTGGCCTTCAGCTCTTTTGTCCATGTTTGAATCAAGGCTGTAATGAGGTCAGGAGCTGAGTGGCCCTGACGGAACCCAAACTGGGCATCAATGAGCAGGTTATTGCTGAGTAAGTGCCGCTTAATAGCGCTGTTGTTGACCCCTTCCATCACTTAACTGATGAGCGAGTGTAGACTGATGGGGCAGTAATTAGCTGGGTTGGGTTTGTCCTGCTTTTTGTGTACAGGACGTACCAGGGCAATTTTCCACATTGCCGGGTAGATGCCAGTGTTGTAGCTGTACTAGAACAGCGTGGCTAGGGGCGCAACAACCTCTGCAGCACTAGTCTTCAGCACTTGCCGGAATGTTGTCAGGGCCCTTGCACTATTTGGGTCCTTCGGCTGATATACTATGGAGTGAATTGAATTGGCTGAAAAGTGGCAGCTGTGATAGGATATTGGTATGTAGATAGGCTGGAAAATTGGGCGGGGATCCTGGATTCAGGATTCAATCCTGGACCGGGGAGCGGCGCGGGCTTGGAGGGCCGAAGGGCCTGTTCCTGTGCTGTATTGTTCTTTGTTCTTTGTGATGCTGGGGACCAATGGAGGAGGCTGAGATGGTCACTTTGTCAGTACATTGCATTCCCTTTATATGCGAAAGGCCCTCAGTTTACAAGCAGGCCGAAAGATTGTCAAAATCTGCACATCAACGTGTGAGGTTAAGATCTAAAAACAACCTCTGGAACATTGGATGTTAGTTGGTAGGAAGCAGACATATGTGATGCTGCATTCTGTAAAGAAACCAACTATCTGAGGACACGTACCAACTGACTCAAGAACAGCTTCTTCCCCGCTACCATCAGACTTTTGAATGGACCCACCTCACGTCAAATTGATCTTTCTCTACACCCTAGTTGCGATGATAATATTACATTCTGCACTCACTCTTTCCCTTCTCTATGAACGGTATGCTTTGTCTACATAGTGTGTGAGAAACAATACTTTTCACTGAATACCAATACAGGTGACAATGAATCAAATCAAACTATCAAGAAAATAGTTTTTTTGTTTATTAGTGTTACAATAAGGCTTACATTAACACAGCATTGAAGTTACTGTGAAAATCCCCTAGTCGCCACACTCCGGCACCTGTTCGGACACACTGAGGGAGAATTTAACATGGTCAATGCAGCTAACCAGCACGTCTTTCAGACTGTGGGAGGAAACTGGAGCACCCGGAGGAAACCCACGCAGACACTGGGAGAACGTGCAGACTCTGTACAGACAGTGATCCAAGCCGGGAATCGAACCCGGGTCCCTGGCGCTGAGAGGCAGCAGTGCTAACCACTGTGCCACCCTGTGACTTGGTTTCATACTTCACCTTCTGCCTCAGGGTCCATTGAACAGAGAATGTTGGCTGATTGTCTGCACGGATGCACATTCTGGATCCACTCAGGACAAACCATTTTAAGCTTAGTGAGCACCTGGGTTTCTGTCCCTACTTAGCCAGGCCCTGAGCTTTCAATGATGGAGGAGATAATCTGCAAGCTACCCAACAGAGCTTTGTGGTGTCCTTGCTAGCTGTTGCTCTGGAGTACTACTTAGGCAGACAGAAGGAACATTGAGTGTATAAATATTCCTGCTCGAATTTGAAGAGTTAGCCAAAAAAAACCCATCCCCATCAGAATCGATCTGTGTCTGCCTGCCGAGGGAGTCAGAAGGAATTAGTTGAACAAGAGCAGAGTCCACCACCTCTCAACGGTACAAATAGGTTTCAGAGAAATTAGGAATAGCCCTGAGTGTAGTGTGAATATCAAAGCATCCCTGCACCAATCGACTGATGTGGAGATGCCGGCGTTGGACTGGGGTAAACACAGTAAGAAGTTTAACAACACCAGGTTAAAGTCCAACAGGTTTATTTGGTAGCAAACACCACACAAGCTTTCGAAGCCCTGCTCCATCTTCAGGTGAGTGGTGCAATTATTGGGCAGCCAGAGCCATGTGAAATTGATACAAACTCCAGCTGAAGAGGTCAGGAATGCCAACTGATGTATAATTCTACTTGATTAAAGATTGAAAAACTCCCAGCTGGGAGAGTTTGATGTTCTGAAATCAGCCTGTATTGTGTAGAAGGCAACACTTCACCAAGTGTATAATTTCACCCTCCCCCCTATTTTCAAGTGAATAGATTTCTAATCCGGGTCAGCTGTGCTGAATATCGTGGCGCACATTCTTGCTTCGGGAAGCAGGGAGGAGGATGTCAATACACAGTCCAAGCAAACACTTGTGTCATGGTACGAGGGCGCTGCATTGGGGAAGAAGCCAGTTTCCGCTGTACAAAGCAATGCCTCTCTCAACTCTGGCCCACAGAGGTTGTTGTGGGAATGAAATATTCAGCATGAAGTGGGTCAGCTAATCCTCTTGAGGTAGTTTCAAAAAGTTTATTTTATTAGTGTCACAAATAGACTTACATTAACACTGCAGTGAAGTTACTGGGGAAAATCCCCTAGTCGCCACACTCTGGCACCTGTTTGGATACACTGAGGGAGAACTTAGCATGGCCAATGCACCAAACCCGCACATCTTTCGGAGGAAAATGGAGCACCCAGAGGAAACCCACGTAGTCACGGAGAATGTACAGACTCCGTACGTGATGTGGAGATGCCGGCGTTGGACTGGGGTGGGCACAGTAAGAAGCCTCACAGCACCAGGTTAAAGTCCAACAGGTTTATTTGGAATCGCGAGCTTTCGGAGCCACTCACCTGATGAATGAGCAGCGCTCCGAAAGCTCATGATTCCAAATAAACCTGTTGGGCTTCTTACAGACTCCGCGCAGACAGTGATCCAAGCCGAGAATCGAACCCCGGACCTTGGCGCTGTGACGCAGCAGTGCTAACCACTGTGCTACCGTGCCACCTTCGATGTGGGAGTCAACGAGGGATTGGTGTTTGAAATTTGAGCCTGGGAGAAGCTCTATGACTTTACTGCTTTGGAGCCTGTAAACACCAAGGAACGAGACCAAAAGAGAGAATGCTGGAAAATCTCAGCAGGTCTGGCAGCATCTGTAAGGAGAGAAAGGAGCTGACGTTTCGAGTCCAGATGACCCTTTGTCAAAATTACTATGCCTTTTAGCTTTGTATTGTGGTTTCAATTGTCATTTACCCATCACAAATCCTTACACTCCAGTTTTCTCTGCGACAGGAATCATTCTCAGATCAGGAAAGTACTTTACTGTTCTGCCACTTTGGTTATATGTTATTAACATTCAAGAAAGAGAGAATAACAGATCTCTGAGAGTGAGTTACAGGCTGGGACAGAGTCCAGGGACTCGGGCGGTTTATATATAGAATGACATTCCTGGGAGTGAGTTACTGGCCTGGAATCTAACTGAGTCATTCAGGTGGCAGAAAGGCAGACATGGGGTTGAGGTACAGGCTGGAATTTAATTTTGTTTGGCGCTGCATTTCTGATCTATCGAATCAGAGAGCAAAATAGATATCTGTATATAGGTAGGAGAGATTTGCTCATACAAGATTTGACTAATGATTTGAAACTATTGTGGGTGTATTGAACAAATGAAGAGATATTAGCCAATCGCTGGTGGTGTGTAGGAGTTCCTTTAGTACACAGCAGAAATGCTATTCTGAGGTGCAAGAGTATAAACACGCACAGGGACATGAAAACGCAGTGTGATCAGTTTACACAAGTACTTGGCATTATATTGAATCAAGAGATAATGAATAATGCATGACGCGCATGGTTAGCACTGCTGCCTCACAGCACCAGGGACCCGCGTTCAATTCCTGGCTTAAAGTTTTAAAAGTTTGTTTATTAGTGTCACAAGTAGCCTTACGTTCACACTGCATTGAAGTTACTGTGAAAATCCCCCAGTCGTCACACTCCAGCGCCTGTTCGGGTACACTGAGGGAGAATTTAGCATGGCCAATGCACCCTAACCAGCACATCTTTCGGACTGTGGGAGGAAACCGGAGCATCCAGAGGAAACCCACGCAGACACGGGGAGAACGTGCAAACTCCCCACAGACAGTGACCCAAGCCAGGAATTGAACCCGGGTCCCTGGCGCTATGAAGCAGCAGTGCTAACCACTGTGCCACCGTACCGACTTGGGTCACCTGTCTGTGCAGATTCTACACGTTCTCCCCGTGTCTGCGTGGGTTTCCTCCAGGTGCTCCAGTTTCCTCCCACAGTCCAAAGGGCGAGCTGGTTAGGGTGCGTTGGCCGTGTTACATTCTCCCTCAGTGTACCCGAACAGGCGCCGGAGAGTGGCGACTAGGGGATTTTCACAGTAACGTCATTGTACGATGAATGTAAGCCTACTTGTGACTCTAATGAATAAACTTTAAACTTGAGGTGTCACGAGGATTGGGTTTTCAAAACCTGTCGATTGTAGGAGTAAGGGAAAACTGAGGGAGATCAGGAGCAGTTTGAGGTTCTTTAAACACAAGCTAGAGCAGAGATGGGGCAAAGACTTTTTGGAATTCAGTACAGGAGGGTGTAGTTTAGCACAATTGGAGGTTAGGAATTGACAGAGGAAAATTTAGAAGAGCATTGATTTAGTCATCAATAGTGTACAGAGAAACAAGAAAAGTTGAAATGTGGAAAGGAGGTCAGAGGTTAGGATGATGAATGATTCACATGTCAAATAATGGTTCCTGTATGTTCTGGGCAGGTGTGCACTAAAAGGGATTAATGTCCCAGGTACAGGATTGTGAAACCAAGACTGAGTAGGAATTCGAGATTTACCAGTGTGAAAGACTGATGAAGTAAACACTAGGTAAAGGGCGGCTCGATGGCACAATGGTTAGCACTGCTGCCTCATAGCACCAGGGACCTGGGTTTGATTCCGGTCTCGGGTCACTGTCTGGGTGGAGTTTGCACCATCTCCCCGTGTCTGCGTGGGTTTCCTCCAGGTGCTCCGGTTTCCTCCCACACTCCAAAGATGTGGGGGTTAGGTGGATTGGCCATGCTAAATTGCCCCTTAGTGTCCCAAGATGTGTAAATTAGGGGGATTAGCGGGGTTAGTAAATACGTGGGGTTATGGGGATAGGGCCTGGGTAAGATGCTCTGTCGGAGAGTCGGTGTTGGCTTAATGGGCCGAACGGCCTCCCCCATTGTACGATTCCTAAGTATTTGAGCAGGGTTCAGGGATTTGGCCTTTAACAAGAGCTAGGATTTATTTGTTGTGGGAATTAAATATTTGGCATGAAGTGAGTTAACCAAGCCTCTTGAAAGTAACTTTGGTGTTGGAGTGGATAAAAGATTTCTGTTTGAGGTCAGTTCAGGAGAAGCTATGTATGATTCATCTGGTGTGTGACCCCTAAACACTGAGAAGTTCAATGTACATTTAAAGTAGCCTCTCCTTGACTTGGAGGAGTCTGACTATAACTGAGAGCAATGTATCCCCACTTGCCCATTTGGAGCACAATGTACTGTCCAGTTGGGTGTGAGTATTGCTGGCTGGGCCACATTTATTGCACATTTCCTGTTGCAGCTGAGAAGGTGTTGGTGAGTCACCTGGAACCATTGCAGTCCCACCTGCTGTCTATGGACTCGATTGCTGTTAGGAAGAGAGTTTGACTGAGGATCAGGATTTTGACTGAGGGATCCTGTGTATGCTTAGCTCTGTTTGCTTCACTAATGCAAAGACTTCATTTTAAGATAATTCTGCCTATGCAATTACGTTTAAATGCTAAGCTTTTAAAGTGAACTTGACCACATTTTAAAACACAGCAGGCACGCCGGGATTAGCTGGAACAGTTGACTGCATTTTTTGAAAGTACAATGCCACCAGTAACAGACCTTTTCATAAGCCAAAACAAAGATTTCATAGAAGCTTCTGCAAGTTGTTTATGCAGCTTGAGACAGCATGTGCCGAGCAACTTCATCACACAGACAATGAATCTCATATATTGTAGTTTTTAGCTTATGGTTTAATTTTGGGTCAAGTCTGTTCTCAAGACTTGTTCAGTATGTTTGCAGTTCTTTGACCAGTACATTACTGGCTTTTGCCAGTCTATCTCCCCCTCTCTCTCTGTCTCCCCCTCTCTCTCTGTCTCCCCCTCTCTCTCTGTCTCCCCCTCTCTCTCTGTCTCCCCCTCTCTCTCTGTCTCCCCCTCTCTCTCTGTCTCCCCCTCTCTCTCTGTCTCCCCCTCTCTCTCTGTCTCCCCCTCTCTCTCTGTCTCCCCCTCTCTCTCTGTCTCCCCCTCTCTCTCTGTCTCCCCCCTCTCTCTGTCTCCCCCTCTCTCTCTGTCTCCCCCTCTCTCTCTGTCTCCCCCTCTCTCTCTGTCTCCCCCTCTCTCTCTGTCTCCCCCTCTCTCTCTGTCTCCCCCTCTCTCTCTGTCTCCCCCTCTCTCTCTGTCTCCCCCTCTCTCTCTGTCTCCCCCTCTCTCTCTGTCTCCCCCTCTCTCTCTGTCTCCCCCTCTCTCTCTGTCTCCCCCTCTCTCTCTGTCTCCCCCTCTCTCTCTGTCTCCCCCTCTCTCTCTGTCTCCCCCTCTCTCTCTGTCTCCCCCTCTCTCTCTGTCTCCCCCTCTCTCTCTGTCTCCCCCTCTCTCTCTGTCTCCCCCTCTCTCTCTGTCTCCCCCTCTCTCTCTGTCTCCCCCTCTCTCTCTGTCTCCCCCTCTCTCTCTGTCTCCCCCTCTCTCTCTGTCTCCCCCTCTCTCTCTGTCTCCCCCTCTCTCTCTGTCTCCCCCTCTCTCTCTGTCTCCCCCCTCTCTCTCTGTCTCCCCCCTCTCTCTCTGTCTCCCCCTCTCTCTCTGTCTCCCCCTCTCTCTCTGTCTCCCCCTCTCTCTCTCCAGTTTCTTTTGGCTTTCTGTAATGTTTTAATTTTAAATTCTGCTCAATAAAAGAAATTCAATGTCTCAGTGCTGTCACCGTCTATTCTGGGGAATGAATGGACCTTACATTGACCAACGATAGTGAAGGAATGGTGAAATATTTCCAAGTCAAAGAGTGGTGTGTGATGTAGAGGAGAGCTTGTGCATGGTGGTGTTCCCGTGCATCTGCTGCCTTGATTTCTCTAGGAAATGACAGGTCTAGAAGGTGATGAGCAGTGTCCAATATCTAGGCATTTGATTGAGTGAGTTCCTCCTGTAAAGTCCAGGTTTTTAGAGCCATATACTCAGAAAATATTTCACAGGAACGTAGGATAAGATAAAACAGAGTGCGCTGTGATGGCCTGTTTTGGTCCTGTTATAGATTGCCATGCAATGGCCTGTTTCTATGCTGTGTGTAACACTGCAATTTGGTGGC
The DNA here is from genome assembly GCF_964213995.1 of Mustelus asterias. NCBI lineage: Eukaryota > Metazoa > Chordata > Chondrichthyes > Carcharhiniformes > Triakidae > Mustelus > Mustelus asterias. Next base: position 103,570,798 of record NC_135814.1, on the reverse strand, counting down.
CTGCGTCTGTGCTGTAACAGACTGTGGAAGAAAACTTTAGGCCTCTGATCTTCGGGTAAGCGTTCTCCAAGGCGGCCTTCACGACACACGACGGCACAGAGTCGCTGAGCAGAGACTGATAGCCAAGTTCCGCACACATGAAGACGGTCTCAACCGGGATCTTGGGTTCATGTCACACTATCTGTCACCCCCACGACTTGCCTGGGCTTGCAAAATCTCACTAACTGTCCTGGCTGGAGACAATACACATCTCTTTAACCTGTGCTTAACCCTCTCTCCACTCACATTGTCTGTACCTTTAAGACTTGATTACCTGTAAAGACTCGCATTCCAACTCGCATTTTGTAAATTGAGTTTGTGTCTTTATATGCCCTGTTTGTGAACAGAGCTCCCACTCACCTGACGAAGGAGCAGCGCTTCGAAAGCTAGTGGCTTTTGCTACCAAATAAACCTGTTGGACTTTAACCTGGTGTTGTGAGACTTCTTACTGCTGTAACAGACTGCCATGCGATGGCCTGTTTCTGTACTGTAACAGACTGATTTAATGAGTTATTTTAACTGTAGCAGACTGTAATCTGTTTCTGTACTGTAACAGGCTGTGTTTCACTAGGCTGGTTCTGTACTCTTGCAGAAGGGGAAATGATTATGAAAATTCTTTAACTCATTTTCAGATTCAAGAACGTGCATCAGCCATGTTGACTTTAGCAAAAAAGCTGAAGCGTGAAGAGGGTATGAAAGGGAGAGGCAACACAAATCCAGGGACAGACTCATCCCGTCGTGTGTCCATTAGAGATAAGCTGCTCATCAAAGGTGCGTGACTGCTCTCTGCTGCTCTGAGTTTTCTGGTTTCTCTAATACCCCCTGGCTAAATCAACGCCAACCCACATATTAGTGCGTGTCAGTCGGATGGAGCTTTTAAACAAGATTGTAATTAATTTAAAGGGTTTGTGCGAGTTAAGAAAAGAAGATGCGGATGTGAACATCCTTGTAAAGCCGCTGTATCAAGTATTTTTCTCTGGTGAAGGGGGCCTGTGACCATTCACAGTTTCCTACAAATCTTGGGCGGCATGGTGGCACAGTGGTTAGCGCTGCTGCCTCACAGCACCAGGGACCCGGGTTCAGTTTTGGCCTTGGATGACTGTGTGGAGTTTGCACATTCTGCCCGTGTCTGCGTGGATTTCCTCCGGGTGCTCTGGCTTCCTCCCTCAGTCCAAATATGTGCCAGTTAGGTGGATTGGCTGTGCTAAACTGCCCCTTAGTGTCTAAAGATGCGCAGATTAGCTGGATTGGCCATGCTAAATTGTCCCTTAGTGTCTAAAGATGTGCAGGATAGTTGAATTAGCCATGGAAAATTTGTGGGGTTACGGGGCTAGGGCGGGGAGAGGGCCTAGGTAAGATAATCCCTCAGAGAATTGATGCAGACTCGATGGGCCAAATGGCCTTGTCTGCACTGTAGGGATTCTATGCGTCTTATAACAGGAGGGTTAATGTACTGGAGGGAGGGGCTGGAGTGGGGGGGGTTAATGTACTGGAGGGAGGGGCTGGAGTGGGGGGGGTTAATGTGCTGGAGGAAGGGGCTGGAGTGGGGGGGTTAATGTGCTGGAGGGAGGGGCTGGAGTGGGGGGGTTAATGTGCTGGAGGGAGGGGCTGGAGTGGGGGGGTTAATGTGCTGGAGGGAGGGGCTGGATTGGGGGGGTTAATGTACTGGAGGGAGGGGCTGGAGTGGGGAGCGTTAATGTATTGGAGGGAGGGGCTGGAGTGGGGAGGGTTAATGTATTGGAGGGAGGGGCTGGAGTGGGGGGGTTAATGTGCTGGAGGGAGGGGCTGGAGTGGGAGGGTTAATGTACTGGAGGAAGGGGCTGGAGTGGGGGGGTTAATGTGCTGGAGGGAGGGGCTGGAGTGGGGGGGTTAATGTATTGGAGGGAGGGGCTGGAGTGGGAGGGTTAATGTATTGGAGGGAGGGGCTGGAGTGGGGGGGTTAATGTACTGGAGGAAGGGGCTGGAGTGGGAGGGTTAATGTATTGGAGGGAGGGGCTGGAGTGGGAGGGTTGATGAATTGGAGGGAGGGGCTGGAGTGGGGGGGTTAATGTACTGGAGGGAGGGGCTGGAGTGGGGGGGGTTAATGTGCTGGAGGGAGGGGCTGGAGTGGGAGGGTTAATGTATTGGAGGGATGTCGAATGGTTCTGTGGTGGTGGTGGTGAGGTTGGCACACAGCGATGTGGAGTCTCTCAAAGCTTCATGGATTTTCTTTTGCAATAAGCAGCTGAGTGGCAGGTGTTGGATTTGACTCCGAATTTGTACTGATTACTCCGACCTCAGCTCGGAAGGACGTACAGCCTCAGAACTGTAGGTTACAAATGTGAAAATCGACTGGCTTCCTGCCCTAGATCTCCCCTACGTGTAACCCCAACTCTTTTCAGAACAAATAGGAGAAGCCATGGACCATATGGCCTGCCCAGCCTGCCCCGCCATTCAGTACAGTCAGGGCTGATCTGTAGCCTCTTTCCCACCTACTGCCCCTTGATTCCCCGAGACACCAAAAAACTGGCAATCTCAGCCTTAACTATATTCAAAGATGGAGCATCCACAAGCCTCTGGTATAAACAGCTTTAAGGATTCAGATTGCTTTGCGGGAGAAATTCCTCATCCCAATCCAAAATGATTGAGCCCGTACCCTGAGACTGTTCTAGATTCCACAGCCAGGGAAAACAACCTCCCAGACAGAGTCTCCCCTGCCAAGGCCCTTCGCAATCTCGCGTTTCAGAGAAACCACCTCTCGTCCTTCTGAACACCAGAGGGTATAGGCTCAATCTGTCCAGAACATCCCTCTCATTCCAGGGACTAATCTAGGAACTAAACGTAAGCTCCTTTCTCAGGCTGGTCTCACACAGCGCCAGTATCATGTTCGCTGCCTAGACCTTTTTATAAGCTCAGTAATTATCCAGTCTCTTACGCAATGCTGCAATTGCTTTAGTTTTGATCATCACTTGTTCCAAGCATTTTGCATTCCAAGTAATCTCTATGGAGAAATTCCTATTTAATCCCCTCTTACTGTATATGGCTTTTAGTCTGGGATCCTGGCCTTGTGTTTCTGATTTCCCGAATGGAACTAAGTTGCCTCTCTCTGCTTACCTTATGTATTCCTTTTACTTTGTGTAAATTCCCTGTAATGGTTGGTTGGAACTCGCTCAGCCTGGGTTTCGATCCGTCGCAAAGTGCTATAAATCTGCATGTTCTCACATTAAATTTGAAAGGACAAGCGTAATGATGGATAATGAACTGCTGTTTGGCGCAAAGGACTGATCAGGAAGGTAGCTTGCCAGACTGTCATCCTTGCTTCTGATGTATTCCATTTATGGCCCGTTCTTGCTGACATGGGACTGGCGCTGTCTTGAATGTGCAGTTCACGCGTTGGGTTTGCGTGGTTGTTTAGTTCTGATGTCAGCTCGCAACCTGCCAGATTGGTTGTGTACATCCTCGTGGGTGGCACAGTGGTTAGCACTGCTGCCTCACAGCGCCAGGGACCTGGGTTCGATTCCCGGCTTGGGGTCACTGTCAGTGTGGAGTCTGCACGTTCTCCCCATGTCTGCGTGGGTTTCCTCTGGGTGCTCTGGTTTCCTCCCACAGTCCAAAAGATGTGCGAGTTAGGTGTATTGGCCATGTTAAATCATCCCTTAGTGTTAGGGGATTAGCGGGGTAAATATATGGGGTTATGAGGATAGGGTCTGGGTGGGATTGTGGTCGGTGCAGACTCGATGGGCTGAATGGCTCTCTTCAGTACTGTAGAGATTCTATGATTCTATGATATTGGGTTCTGGTCCTGCACACACAATGTTCTTGATCATGCTTGCATTGCTTCTGTTTTCCAGCTCCTTAAGCACATTTGAAAATGACCTTTTCCATTGCTGTGGGTTAGTGTGGTGGATCTGTGCAGCAGTTAGCACTGCTGCCTCACAGCGCCAGGGACCCGGGTTCAATTCCGGCCTCGGGTCACTGTCTGTGTGGAGTCTGCACGTACTCCCCTGTGTCTGCGTGGGTTTCCTCCAGGTGCTCCCGGTTTCCTCCCACAGTCCAAAGATGTGCGTGTTAGGTTGATTGGCCATGTTAAATTGACCCTTAGTGTCAGGGGGATTAGCAGGGGTAAATATGAGGGATTACGAGAATTGGGTCTGGGTGGGTTTGTGGTCAGTGCACTCGATGGGCTGAATGGCCTCCCTCTGCACTGTAGGGATTCTATTTATAGATCATTTAGGGAAGTGGTTGATAGATTAGCAGGTGCCTGGGCTTGTGGCAGCCTTTAAGCACAATGTCCTGTTGAGCCTTGGCTTTGTGATAGCCACTCTCCCCTCCTGAGTCAGACCGTTGTGGGTTCAAGCCACATTCCACTAGAGCTAACTATCCAGACCAACACGTAAGTGCAGCACTGAGAGTGTTGCAGCATTGTTGGAGGTGCTGTCTCTCACATGAGTCTGGACATATGTAAGAATAGCAACAATTATAATGTTACCAGAATTACAGCAGTCGGGAAAGATGGGGATTTGGGGCGAATAATATCAAAGGTTATGGGGAGAAAGCAGGATTAGGTTATTGAGTTGGATAATCAGCCATGGTAATGATGAATGGCGGAGCAGGCTCGAATGGCCGCCTCCTGCTCCTATCCTCTATGTTTCTATGAAACAGGTTGGGGCTTTTTTTCTTTGACTTGGAGGTGGCCTGATAGCAGTCTTGTTCAGTATGCTTTGAATTCTTTGACTCTTTGAATGGGTTGGCCAGGTTGGATGTGGAAAGAATATTTCTGCTGACAGTAAATCCAATACAAAAGAGGTCACAAAAGGTGGCGCAGTGGTTAGCACTGCTGCCTCACAGCTCCGGGGTCCCGGGTTCAATTCCAGTCTCGGGTCACTGTCTGTGTGGAGTTTGCACGTTCTCCCCATGTCTGCGTGGGTTTCCTCCGGGTGCTCCGGTTTCCTCCCACAGTCCAAAGATGTGCAGGTTAGGTTAATTGGCCATGCTAAATTGCCCCTTAGTGTCAAGGGGATCAGCAGAGGGGATATGTGGGGATACAGGAATAGGGCTGGGTGGGATTGTTGTCGGTGCAGGCTCGATGGGCCAAATGGACTCCTTCTGCACTGTAGGGATTCTATGATTGATTTTGTGATTTACGAGGTAGTTACTAATAAATCCAATTGGGAACTGAGAAATTTCTCCACTCCAAGTAGCTGGAATAAGGAAGTCAGTCTTGTAGGACGTGGCTGAGGCAAATAGTTTTGATGCTTTCAAAGGGGAAGTAATGAAATAGATGAGATAAAAAGAAATTGAAAGATATGTTGAAAGGTCGAGTTGAGGTAGCGAGAGAGTCCGAGTATAAACGCCAGCACAAACTAATTGGGCCAAACAGCCTGTTCCTGTGCTGTACATAGAAACATAGAGGGTAGGAGCAGGAGGAGGCCATTTGGCCCTTCGAGCCTGCTCCGCCATTCATCACCGTCATGGCTGATTGTCCAACTCAATAGCCTAATCCTGCTTTCTCCCCATAACCTTTGATCCCATTCGCCCTAAGTGCTATATCCAGCCGCCTCTTGAATACATTCAATGTTTTGGCATCAGCTCCTTCCTGTGGTAATGAATTCCACAGGCTCACCACTCTTTGGGTGAAGAAATGTCTCCTCATCTCCGTCCTAAATGGTCTACCCCGAATCCTCAGACTGTGACTCCTGGTTCTGGACTCCCCCCACCATCGGGAACATCCTCCCTGCATCCTGTCTAGACCTGATGGAATTTTCTAAGTCTCTATGAGATTTCCCCCCCCGCCCCTCATTCATCTGAACTCCAGCGAAAACAATCCTAACCTAGTCAATCCCTCCTCATACATCAGTCCCGCCATCCCCGGAATCAGCCGGGTAAACCTTTGCTGCACTCCCTCGAGAGCAAGAACATCCTTCCTCAGAAAAGGAGACCAAAACTGCACACAATACTCTAGGTGTGGCCTCACCAAGGCCCTGTATAATCGCAACAACACATCCCTGCTCCTGTACTCGAAACCTCTCGCAATAAAGGCCAACACGCCATTTGCCTAATTGTTGCTGAGGTTTTGAGAGAATTTATGGTTACAGAAGGTCACTAGTTCTGAGCTATGCGGCTGTTCTGTGGAGATAAGCTGATCCCTCTTGATTGCATTTTACTGCCATAAGACCAGTGACTTTTATCTTTCAGTTTGAAAATTGACTGTCACTGGGTTGCATGATACAAGTAGTCCCAGCTAGAATGCAGGATCATTCCTGCTGCACCTGCATGCTTACCTTCAGCGACTGGTGCACAAGGACACCCAGGTCCCGCTGCACACTCCCCTCTCCCAATTTACAGCCATGTCTGCGTGGGTACATCATATGTAACTTGAAGAATTCAGGGAGTCTGCAGTAACCTCATAGAATCATTGCATCCCCACAGTGCAGAAGGAGGCCATTCAGCCCATCGAGCTTGCACTGACAACAATTCCAACCAACGCCCTAATGACCCTGCTAGTCCCCATGACACTAAGGGTCAATTTAGCATGGCCAATCAACCTAACCCACACATGTTTGGAGTGTGGGAGGAAAGCGGAGCACCCAGAGGAAACCCACGCAGACACGGGGTGGCTGATAGTAATTCCTGTGAGGAGACTGCAATGATAGTAATGTCAGTATTAGCGTCACAAGTAGACTTACATTAACACTGCAATGAAGTTACTGTGAAAATCCCCTAGTCGCCACACTCATGCGTCTGTTCGGGTACACTGAGGGAGAATTTAGCACGGCCAATGCACCCTAACCAGCACGTCTTTGGATTGTGGGAGGAAACCGGAGCACCTGGAGGAAACCCACGCAGACACGGGGAGAACATGTAGACTCCTCACAGACAATGACCCGAGGCCGGAATTGAACCCGGGCACTGGCGCTGTGAAGCAGCAGTGCTAACCACTGTGCCACCATGCCACTAGTAGGCTAGTAACCCAGAGGCCCAGGTTAATGGCCTGGGGACCCGGGATCAAATCCCACCAGAGCAGCTGGTGGAATTTAAAACCAATGAATAAATCTGGAATTATAAAGCTAGTCTCAGTAATGGTGAACTTCTATTGTTTGATAATTATATTGCCAGCAATGGACTGACTCATAAAAATCTGCCAGCCTTCCTCCTCCTCCATTCTACCCAGCTGCGTTTGAGTGAGCGTCCATCTGTGCAGCAATCTTGTTTCAGATTTGGGTGATCAAACCCTGTGTGATCATCCCCCAGCTAGAGATCATCTCTCTGCAGCGGATGGTAGGAGTCTCGAATCAGAAGGAACAAGGCTGTGGGAGCCTGGAGGCCTGAGAAAGCACTTCTCTTGCTCATCTCCCCTGGGAAAAATATCCATCTGGGAGCCAAATGATACAAAAGCCAAGCTGCTGTGTGTCCGTCTGTCACTGCTCAGCTTCACGTAGCTTGTGGATAAATTATGGGAAAAGGCTCCAAAGTCTGGCTCTGTGTCGCAAATGCAGGATGGATTTGTCTAGTTATTTTGGTGACCTCGCACGAGATCATTTCCAGGGATGGGGAAGGGGTGGGTGGGGGTTAAGAATTCGTAACTCCAGACTCTCTATGGAGCTATCCTGCATTGCATTCCGTTTGAGCCACGTGCTCTGTGTTCCAGAGTGCAGCTGGGATTTCTGTCCATGTGAAATGGGATGCGGTTGAAATTAAAAATTGGTGGGGATTTCATTGCTACTAATGGCTTGAGTTTGTTTAGGATGTGCATGTTGGATGTTCTGGGAAGGCCATGCTGTAAAGAATGCTTTTATTAACAGGGGGTTTGAGTTTAAGAGCCGTGGGGTTATGCTGCAACTGTACAGGACCTTGGTGAGACCACATTTGGAATATTGTGTGCAGTTCTGGTCACCTCACTATAAGAAGGATGTGGAAGCACTGGAAAGAGTGCAGAGGAGATTTACCAGGATGCTGCCTGGTTTGGAGGGTAGGTCTTATGAGGAAAGGTTGAGAGAGCTGGGGCTGTTCTCTCTGGAGCGGAGGAGGCTGAGGGGAGACTTAATAGAGGTTTATAAAATGATGAAGGGGATAGATAGAGTGAACGTTCAAAGACTATTTCCTCGGGTGGATGGAACTATTACAAGGGGGCATAACTATAGGGTTCGTGGTGGGAGATATAGGAAGGATATCAGAGGTACGTTCTTTACGCAGAGAGTGGTTGGGATGTGGAATGGACTGCCTGCAGTGATAGTGGAGTCAGACACTTTAGGAACATTTAAGCGGTTGTTGGATAGGCACATGGAGCACACCAGGATGATAGGGAGTGGGATAGCTTGATCTTGGTTTCAGATAAAGCTCGGCACAACATCGTGGGCCGAAGGGCCTGTTCTGTGCTGTACTGTTCTATGTTCTATGAAGAACAGGCTAGATTTTACACTGGTGTGCAAGGACTGAGTTGTGGCTTCTTGCAAGGTCACAGAGTGTAAGACACAGGTTCAATCAACTTTGGCTGATTTGAATATTCTTCGCAAACTTTCAAGCGGGGATCTTATTTGGCCCTCGTGAAGAATAGCTGGAGTATGTATAAAAGCAAATTACCACAGATGTTGTTGTCAAAGCTTTAATAAAGGGTCATCTGGACTCAACGTCAGCTCCTTTCTCTCCTTACAGATGCTGCCAGACCTGCTGAGATTTTCCAGCATTTTCTCACCTGGAATATGTGTTCAGACAGATGAGGGGGGGGGGATCTCATAGAGACTTATAAAATTCTACCAGGACCAGACAGGGCAGATGCAGGGAGGATGTTCCTGATTGTGGGGGCGTCCAGAACCCGGGGTCACAGTCTGAGGATTCAGGGTAGACCATTTAGGACGGAGATGAGGAGACATTTCTTCACCCAAAGAGTGGTGAGCCTGTGGAATTCATTACCACAGGAAGTAGTTGATACCAAAACATTGAAAGTATTCAAGAGGCGGCTGGATATAGCACTTGGGACGAATGGGCTCAAAGGTTATGGGGAAAAAGGATTAAGCTATTGAGTTGGATGATCAGCTATGATCGTAATGAATGGCGGAGCAGGCTCGAAGGGCCGAATGGCCTCCTCCTGCTCTTATCTTCTATGTTTCTATGTAGTCTACAAAGAATGATTTAAGTGCGATTGGTGGCTTCAATTGGTGCTTCACTGCTTTGGGCATGGTTCTGCAGTGTCAGATCAAGAGGTGTGAAATCCTCCCCATGCTTCTTTCAGCCAAGTAGAGTTACAGTGAGGTGAAGCTTATGACCCCTAGCATGGCTTCCAAAGGCTTGGAACTCCTAGCGTGTAACAGAGAGGCTTCTTTCAGCTCGTGTGGATAGATCTGAGCTCTGGATGAGGTTGGATATATGGCAAGAAAGAAATGCTTACATGGAAGGCTACAGCCTAAAATAATGGGTTATTTAGCACACTTAGTGTAGTGAAGAATTAAAAATAGTGGCAATAGTAGGAAACTTTATAGTCAGGAGAATGGAATCATAGAATCCTACAGTGCAGAAGTAGGCCATTCGGCCCATTGAGTCTGCACCGACCACAATCCCTCCCAGTCCCTATCCCCGTAACCCCATGCATTTACCCTAGCTAGTCCCCCTGACACTAAGGGGCAATGTAGCACGGCCAATGCACCTAAACAGCACATCTTTGGAGTGTGGGAGGAAACCGGAGCACCCGGAGGGAACCCACGCGGACACGGGGAGAATGTGCAAACTCCACCCAGACAGCGACCCAAGCCGGGAATCAAACCCGGGTCCTGGCGCTGTGAGGCAGCTGTGCTAACCACTGTGCCAATAGACAGATCTTATCACCATCACTGCTTGGAAGTCCAATGTGGCACACTGTTTCCTGCATGAAGAGTATTACAGAATAGGGGGACAACAACTGCAAAAGACAGAGTTATGAGAGACTAGGGGGCTATAGGAATCAGAGATTTAGAATCAGACTGTATCTTAATATGAGGCCATTTGGCCTGCTGAGTCAGTGCTGTCTTTTTTTGAAGAGAAATCCATTTAATCTCATTCCCCAGTTCTTTCCCCATATCCCATGTACAAATAGGAAAACCCTACAGGAGAAAAATAATGCAGGGATTATCCCATATCCCTGCATTAATTTTCTCCTGTAGGGTTTTTCTATTTGCATATGGGATGTGGGTGTCACTGGCAAAACCAGCATTTATTGTCCATAAGATGGCAGTGAGCTGTCTTCTTGAACCTCTGCAGTCCATGTGGCGAAGGTGCTCCCATAGTTAGAGAGAGGGTTCCAGGATTCTGATCCAGTAACTGAAAGAACAGTGATACATTTTAATATCAGTATGGTGGGCAACTTGGGGAGAGGCTTGCAAGCAACGGCAAATTTAACCATCTCTCCCATTCAATGGCATTGCCATCACTGAATCCACATAAGGAGACCAAAACTGTTCACAATACTCCAGGTGTAGTCTCACTAAGGCCCTGTACAGCTGCAGTGAGACATCCTTGTTCCTGAGCCCTCTTGCAATGAAGGCCAACATACCATTTGCCTTCCTCACTGCTCGTTGCGCCTTGCTCCCAGTGACTGTATACTCTGACAGTTCTTGTAGTACATGTTTTATTCATTTAATCAGTTATCTAATGTGACGACCTTGCCTGCAAAGTGTCACTCTCCAAGGATTCTGCACAGTGGAGCTGGAAGGATGTTTACTTCAGTAATTATTCCCCTGAATTTGACATTTGATTCCTGCTGTTTGAATAGCTTTGCAACGTTCCCTCGCCTCAGCTTCTGTACCCTGGTCACTACCTCCCTCAGAGTCTCTTTATGAACTTTCAGTTTCATGGCCAGTTGAATTGTTGATGAGATTGCTGATCAAATCCTTCATCCTGAGGGAGGGAAAATCCGACTTGTCCTTCCAGCCACCTGAAATCATGCATTCTTCTGCCCATGCCTCAGTTACCCTAACAGTGACGGAACAGAATGGGCAATAGGTTGGTTATCAACATTCTCTATGCCATCGGCGGCACAGTGATTAGCACTGTTGCCTCACAGCTCCAGGGACCTGGGTTCGATTCCCAACTTGGGTCACTGTCTGTGTGGAGCCTGCACACGGTTTCCTCCCGCAGTCCAAAGATGTGCGGGTTAGGTTGATTGGCCATGCTAAATTAACCCTTAGTGTCCCGGGATGTGATGGGTTAGAGCGATTAGTGGAGTAACTAAGCGGGGATAGGATGGGATTGTTGTCGGTGCAGACTCGATGGGCTGAATGACCTCCTTCTGCACTGGAGATTCTATGTTTCATCCAATCGAAGTCCTTGTCTGTGGTCTTCCCTGCCTTCCCCCACACATGCACGTTCAGACACACACTAGTCTGCCATGTCGCTTGGCAGAAGGTTCCCCCTTGCCATGGCTGCCACCCACTCATGCCTAGTGACTCGACATGTGCTGGCCACAACAAGATCCTTGCAGTGCCAGTATCAGAGCTGCTGGTTGAGTGAAAGTGCTGGACAGAAGACAGAGAGTCGGGATAAATGGTTTTTTTTCTGGATGGCAAGAAGTAACGAGTGGGGGTGCCACAGGGTTCAGTCCTTGGGCCTCAGCTATTTACAACTATATTAACGACGTGGATACAGGGATAGAAGGCTCGGTAGCCAAATTTGCAGATGACACAAAAATAGGCGGGACAGTAAGTTGCAACGAGGAAATAAGAACCGTACAAATGGATATAGATAGGTTAGGAGAGTGGGCCAAAATATGGCAGATGGAGTTTAACGTGGATAAGTGTGAGGTCATGCATTTTGGCCGCAAAAATGGGAAGGCGACTTATTATCTAAATGGGGAGAGACTTCGAGGTGCTCCAGTGCAGAGGGATCCGGAGTTACAGAAAACTAGCAGCAGCTACAGCAGATAATAAAGCAAATGGAATGTTGGCATTTATAACAAAAGGAATAGAATATAAAGGTAAGGAAGTATTGCTGCAACTGTACAAGGCATTGGTGAGGCCGCACCTGGAGTATTGTGCACAGTTTTGGTCCCCGTATTTGAGGAAAGATGTAGTGGCATTGGAGGCAGTTCAGAGGAGGTTCATAGATTGATTCCAGAGATGAGGGGTTTGTCGTATGAAGAGAGATTGAACAGTTTAGGCCGATACTCTCTGGAATTTAGAAGAATGGGGGGAGATCAAATTGAGGTCGACAAGATGATAAAAGGTCTGGATAAAGTAGATGTGGAGCGGATGCTTCCTCTTGTGGGACATTCTAGGACGAGAGGTCACAGTCTCAGGATAAGGGGCAGCAAATTTAAAACAGAGTTGAGGAGAAACTACTTCTCCCAAAGGGTTGTGAATCTGTGGAATTTGCTACGCCAAAGTGCGGTGGATGCTGGGACAGTGAGTAAATTTAAGGAGGAGTTGGACAGATTTTTAATTGGGAATGGGGGTTGAAGGGTTATGGGGAGAAGGCAGGAAAATGAGGATGAGGAGCATATCAGCCATGATCGAATGGCGGAGCGGACTCGATGGACCGAATGGCCTCATTCTGCTCCTATATTTTATGAACTTATGTATGGCTATCCCTTGCCATTGTCCTGGACAGCCTTTGCTCTGCCAGATGCCATGGGACGCATTGCATCCGGCCCCGTGCTGCAGAGCACTATCTCCAGTGGGAGCTCAAGAGATGCAGTCGAGGTTGAGGGGAGGGCAGGCTTCCTGCTGGGCTGTGAGTGGTCACAGAACACCTTCTCCATCTGCAGAAGCAATGAGCAGGTCTCAGCACTGCTGAGAATTGACAGGAAATTCCCACGTCTCCCTTTAGTATAATGAGGGAGACCTGTAACCTCAATCTGTTAACTTGGACTGGAGCTATGCATCATTTAGGTAACACCAGGCTAATGTTTTATGGCTCAAATCTGCCAGGGGGCTGTTTCAGTCTGGAAACTGTATGAGGACATCTGGTACGTTAAGCAGCCAAACAAGTTCCAAAGAAAGCTCTCCTCAAGTGCTTCAGTGGACGTTGTATTATATACTCTTGAACAATGTGCGTTTTATAATGCATTTTATAACCTTTGGTTGTAAAGCACTTGGGGATGTTCTGTGAAATACTTGGGAAATACTGTTGTAATGACTGAAACGTAATGAGGTAATTTATGAATTAATTGAGGGGAGTTTGGGACCAGGGAACATGTTCTAAAAATTACAACCAGGTCTTTCAAGAGGTGGGAAGTTTGGAACAGCAATTGATGCTTGGTCAATATCAATGCTAGATCAGTTGTTAAATTTAAAGCTGAGATACAGCAAAAGAAGAGATAACTGAATCCACTTCCACTCCTCACTGAATCCACTCCCCACACATGGGGTGGCACAGTGGTTAGCGCTGCTGCCTCACAGCGCCGGGGACCTGGGTTCGATTCCCGGCTTGGGTCACTGTCTGTCTGGAGTTTGCACATTCTCCTCGTGTCTGCATGGGTTTCCTCCAAATGCTCCGGTTTCCTCCACCGTCCAAAGATGTGCGGGTTAGATGCATTGACCATGCTAAATTCTCCCTCAGTGTACCCGAATAGGCGCCGGAGTGAGGCGGCTAGGGGATTTTCACAGTAACTTCATTGCAGTGTGAATGTAAGCCGACTTTTGACTAGTAAATAAACTTTACTTTACTTTTACAAAACCAAGAGGGGAAGATGGTGCTATAGTGGTAATGTCACTGGACTAGCAATTCAGAAGCTCAGGCTGATACCCTGTGGACGTGGGTTCGAATCCCACCACGACATTACTCAATTAATTCAATTGATTAATTTTCTTTTTAAATCTGGAATTGAAAAGCTGGATTCAATATTACACAGGACACAAATGCAGGAATTCCTCAGGGCAGTGTCCCAAACATCTTCAGCTGCTTCATCAATGACCTTCCTATCATACATTCGCTGCTGCTTACACAATGTTCAGCACCATTTGTGATCGATACTGAAGCAGTCCATGCCTGTGTCCAAATGCAGCAAAACCTGGACAATATCCAGGCTTGGACTGACAAGTGGCAAGTAACATTCGTGCCACACAAGTGCCAGGCAGTAACCACCTCCCAACAAGCGAAAATCTAACCCCTTGACATTGCCCATCACTGAATTCCCCCACTATCAACATCCTGGGCATTACCATTAACCAGAAAATGAACTGGACCAGCCATATAAATATTGTGGCTACAAAAGCAGGTCAAAGGCTAGGAATCTGCGATGAGTAACTCGCTTCCTGACTTAGGCACAAGACCCAGGAGTGAGATGGGGCGGCACGGTAGCACAGTGGTTAGCACTGCTGCTTCATAGCTCCAGGGACCTGGGTTCGATTCCCGGCTTGGGTCACTGTCTGTGTGGAGTTTGCACATTCTCCTCGTGTCTGCGTGGGTTTTCTCCGGGTGCTCCGGTTTCCTCCCACAGTCCAAAGATGTGCGGGTTAGGTTGATTGGCCATGATAAAATTGCCCCTTAGTTTCCTGAGATGTGTAGGTTAGAGGGATTAGTGGATAAAATATGTGGGGATATGGGGGTAGGTGGGATTGTGGTCGGTGCAGACTCGATGGGCCGAATGGCCTCTTTCTGCACTGTAGGGTTTCTATGATCTATGATAAGATGGAACATTCTCCACTTGCCTGGATTGGTGCAGCTCCAACAACACTTTAGAAGCTTGACACCATCCAGGACAAAGCCTGCTTGATTGGCTCCGCATCCACAATGCACAGTAGCAGCAGAGTGTGTACCATCTACAAGATGCTCTGCAGCAACTCACCAAGGCTCTTTAAACAGAACCTTCTAAACCCAGGACTTCTACCACCTCTTAGGACAAGAGCAGCAGATACCTGGAAACACCATCACTTGGAAGTTCCCCTCCAAGTCACTCACCATCCTGACTTGGAAATATATCGGCTGTTCCTTCACTGTCGCTGGGTCAAAATCCTGGAACTCCCTGCCTAACAGCACTGTGGGTGTACCTACACCACAGGAATGCAGTGATTAATTACAGCAGCTCACCGCCACCTTCTCGAGGGCAATTAGGGAATGGGCAACAATTGCTGGAGTTGCCCGCACCCCATGAAAGAATAAAACAAATGAGGATAATAATTGAACCCACGTCCACAGGGTATCAGCCTGAGCTTCTGAATTGCTGGTCCAGTGACATTACCACTATACCACCATCTTCCCCTCTTGGTTTTGTAAAAGTAAAGTAAAGTTTATTTACTAGTCAAAAGTTGGCTTACATTCACACTGCAATGAAGTTACTGTGAAAATCCCCTAGCCGCCTCACTCCGGCGCCTATTCGGGTACACTGAGGGAGAATTTAGCATGGCCAATGCATCTAACCCGCACATCTTTGGACGGTGGAGGAAACCGGAGCATTTGGAGGAAACCCACGCAGACACGAGGAGAATGTGCAAACTCCAGACAGACAGTGACCCAAGCCGGGAATCGAACCCAGCTCCCTGGCGCTGTGAGGCAGCAGCGCTAACCCACTGTGCCACCCCATGTGTGGGGAGTGGATTCAGTTTCTTGCCCATAATAATTTAGTGTTTTTTAAGATCTATAGGGCTTCCAAATTCTGTAACATTTCAGTTTGAATCTGGCAGTATAATCTGCATCATTTTGGAGTAAATTGTTGTTTTGTTCTGATGTTGATTGCTGCCATTAGCCTGTGGAGGAGTCGAAGAGAATGAAACGAAATCGGGAAGCTACAGTAACCAAATTGCGAATGGCCTGACTCCAGTGATGTGACTCATTTGCTCTGACAATGGTGCCTGGTGCCATTTTAAGGAAACCATGATCTATTCTCATTTCAAAAGATACCAACCATTAAATAGTAACTTTACTCTCTCTGCTTTCTGGACATGTACAGTGATATTCGCTTCAATAATTATTGTGGGAGGGAATTATCCAAACAGGTCGATAAACGCCCCTCTGCGATGACTGATCAGTCAGGTAACTAGGTGTTGGTTATATCATTGTAATAAGTATATCTGAAATGGGAACTGAATGCAATAAATAAATCAGAAAATGCTGGAAAATTAAAAGCAAAATACTGCGGATGCTGGAATCCAAAACTAAAACAGAAAATGCTGGAAAATCTCAGCAGGTCTGGCAGCATCTGTGGACAGAGAATAGAGCCAACGCTTCGAGTCTGGATGACCCTTGGTCAAGATAGAAATAGAATCTCAGTACGTCTGACAGCATCTGGGGAGAGAATGGAGCCAACGTTTCGAGTTATTCGCACCCCACAGATGCTGTCAGACCTGCTGAGATTTTCCAGCATTTTCTGTTTCAGATTCCAGCATCCGTAGCATGGACGACACGGTGGCACAGTGGATATGCTGCCTCACAGCGCCAGGGACCCTGGTTCCATTCCCGGCTTGGGTCACTGTCTGTGTGGAGTCTACACGTTCTCCCCGTGTCTGCGTGGGTTTCCTGCGGGTGCTCCGGTTTCCTCCCACATTCTGAAAAACATGCTGGTGAGGTGCATTGACCCGAACTGGCGCCGGACAGTGGCGACTAGGGGAATTTCACAGTAACTTCATTGCAGTGTTAATGTAAGCCTTACGTGTGACTAATACACTTTTTAAAAAAAAAAATTTGCTTTTAAGATCCAGGTGAATAATGTTCTTGGTGGGGATGTCATCTTCAGGGAGGCAGCTTCTGATCCTACTGATGACGAAGTGCGATCCGAGTCAGGATAAATAGTTTGCATGGATGACAGTACCTGTAGCTGGGTTTCAGGGCTGTTAGATTAAAACCAGGCACAGCATTATTGGCAGCCTGGGGGTCAGGGTATGCAGAGAGGTTTCTGAAATGCGTTTGAAACTGTTTACACAGGTCGGGGTTATAAAACGGTGGTTTGTGTGCAGCGCAGCTTACTAACAGGAGCTGGGTTAATTGCTGAATGCAACCTGTAAGTAGGAGATTTGCCAGCGTGAGAGTGAAAGTAAATCATTAGTTGCTGTCCGGTGTGAGGAGGTGTGATGAGCTGTCTTGTTGCGTGTGAGGGAAGATGACGTTAAGAGAGGATGGTGATGAAGTGGAAAATGTCAACCACAGGCTGGGAGCACATGAAAGCATTCTGTTTGATTAAATAATTCGACCTGGAAGCAAAGCTTCCTGCTGGTTGACCTGAGAGTGCTGTGCCATCCAATTGCTGAAGCAGCTAACAGACCTGGCTTTCAGTGGCGGCCAGCATGCTAAAGAACTCTCTATTGGCTTTCTTCTTTCTGAAATTATATTGTGGACATCTGCTCACACGTACAACCCCTGTCTGCTTCTTCATAATTGTGCGCAGCGTTTAGTATAACCATAATGATTGACCTAGAATTTCTTTAGTAATTGTGAGTCATGTATTGGTGCACCATTGCCCCTTCAGTGGGAGATACAACGCATAAATATCTTTCAGCCTGACAGATCATAGTGCCCAGAATGCTGACAATTGGAGCTGCTCAGTAACTTCTGAAGTAGTTGCTGAATGTGTGAAATCTGATATTCCACTGCAGTTCCCTGGCTGCAGAACTTTGTGCTCATTAACTGAAACTTCCAGTGTGATACCCTGGCCCTGAATCATGTAACGTAAATGTTAACACGTCACACTCTGACCCACTGTCCACATTGGATATGAGACATTCTCTGCAGGGAGAGACGGAGGAAGCAGCAAGTGTTGATTCATTCAAATGTATATTAAATTCCATAATATAACCTTTTGGGATACAGTATGTGAGACATGATGTTTTAATTATAGCCGAGGACAGGTAACATTGCACCTACATAGAATCCCGACAGTGCAGAAAGAGATCATTGGCCTGCATCAACAGCAACTCCACCCAGGCCCCAACCCTGTAACCCCAAGTATTTACCCTCGCTAGTCCCCCTGACACTAAGGGGCAATTTAGCATGGCTAATCCATCTAACCCGCACATCTTTGGAGTGTGGGAGGAAACCAGAGCATCCAGAGGGAACCCATGCAGACACGGGGAGAACACGCAAACTCCACTCACTCACCCAAGGTCGGAATTGAACCTGGGTTCCTGGCGCTGTGAGGCAGCAGTGCTAACCACTGTGCCGCCAACATTTGCTGAAGCTTCACAGTGTTAAACTTAAATTGGTGAAGGAGACGACCAGAAATCAATTTTTACTCTGCTTTACTCAAGTGTGTAGCTCCTAACACTACAACCCCACCAGCGGTGTCAATAAGTGTCTCTTTAGAGGATTGCTTGAGTATATATAATGCATGCTCTCCATCTGTATATCTTTAATCTTCATTTGTACAATTAGCACTCCAGTGGGGTTTTACTCACCTCAGTTTGGGTCTGTTGTAGAATAATTGATAGCTATGATTCATCACCAACTTCTGTTCTCGTTGTATCACGCAACTATCAGGATGGCAGAAATCGAGCTGGATAGACTGTGGGCTGTCTTCAGCTTGTATTTCTATTGGAGCTGAAACGAAAGGTGTAAGCCAAGAGTTTTATAATGTCTGATTCGAACCATAGAATCCCTACAATGTAGAACGCGGCCATTCGGCCCATTAAGTCAGCGTCAACTCTCTGAAAGAGCATCTCCAAGATTTTTACTGATTGAGAATGAATATTGGCCAGGACATCGCGGATTACTCACTAAAACCAAACTCTGCCCTGCAAGGGATGGAAATCTGAAATAAAAACCCAAAACGCTGGAAATACACAGCAGATCTGGCCGCATCTGTGGAGAGAGAAATGGAATTAACGTTTTCAAGTCAAGGATCTTGAGATGGAAATGTAATCACTTTGGAGCACGTGGAAGGAAGAAGAAAGGGGAAGGTCTGTGATAAGATGGAGGACAGGAGCGATCAACTGACAAAGGCTGAGAGAGAGATAACGGAAACAATAAAGAAAGAAAAGAGTGGTCCAGACTGGGTGTGAATGGAAGATTAATAGACATAGGGTAGAATTTTACCAGATTTTTTTCCAGCTAGTCTGAAAATGGGAGAGTTCCAGATCTGTTTTTTGATGTGTTTTCACACCCAATCTTATGCATCCTGTCTCTGAAAGGATGGGTAGTCAGTTTCCAGCCAGAAAGGCTGTGAGCGGGGCTTAACTTGCCAGCCAGCCAGCCTGTAGAGGGAGCTATTGCGCATGTGCAGACCTCTGATGCTGCACATGCGCATTAGTAGTAGCAGTTCTCTGACAGACACAGAGCGAGCTGTCAGGCCCCTGCTACTGCAGGTAGCCTCAACCAGCAACCCTTCCCACCCCCAGCCCTGCAATCGCAGAGGCCCGCAGCCCAAGATGCAGTCCCCGCCGCCCTGACCAATCAGGACCCCACCTCCCTCCCCCACTGGTCACAGACAGAGTGGCAGCGCCCACCCCCACCCAACAACCACAGTCCCCGCCACCTGGCACAACCCCATTGGCCCCGTCCCCTTGCACTGCCTGGTGGATGGTGCCAAAGGGCAAACCCCCAGCCTCAGGGCTTCCGGTTCCACCGGCGAGGCCAACACGACTGCTCCCCGTTCGTGGAGAGAACCTCTCCCAGCGAGGCCATAAAGGTAAGTGAACCGGAATGATTGAGTGCTGGACCCGCTAAGCTGATGCTAAACAGCATTTGCATACATTTCAATAAATTAACCAGCCTCTCATCCATTTCCGGCACGAGGCTGACCACGCTGGAAATCCAGGTGTCGTAAAATCGCTACAGGTGTGAAACCCGGCGCCATTCCCGGGCTTTACGCCTGATTTTACAACATTTTTCCACCACAAAAGGTGCGCAAAGATGTCATAAAATTCCACCCATTGTCTGACGTCAACTGGGGTCAAACTCAGAAATTCATAGTGTATGATAAAAATGGTGCACAGTTTGCATTTCACGGATTTTCCAAAGAGTAGCAGCATGGAATTGTTAAAGGGAAGCTGGACGGAGAAGTGGAATGCGAACGATCTGTTATATTCTAGCTTTTCAGAGCACTTTTGATGTCACGCTTCAAAGAAAACAAGCATTATTCTGTAAAAGGAAAGGTGGCAGCACGAATAGAAAGGGAATTTTTGGAATAAATGAATTTTCACAGAAAAATCACAGAATCTCTACTGTGCAGAAAGAGGCCATTTGGCCCATCGAGCCGACACTGACAACAATCCCACTCAGGGCCCTATCCCCCATACCCCACATATTTACCCTGCTAATCCCATTGACTTTAAGGGGCAATTTAACATGAACAATCCACCTAGCCTGCGTATCTTTGGACTGTGGGGGGAAATCGGAGCATCCGGAGGAAACCAATGCAGACACAGGGACAACGTGCAGACTCCACACAGACAGTCACCCAAGGCTGGAATTGAACCTGGGTCCCTGGCACTGTTAGGCAGCAATGCTAATCACTGTGCCACCCTTTGTGCATCATATAGAGCAGGGCTCTCCAAACTTTTCAGTTCGAGGGCCACATCGTATATTTTACACATTTTCGGGGGCCAAGGAAAAAAAAAGAGTTTTATAAATGAACTGGCGATGATTAAGCCCGTGAGATCGAATGAAATTCACTGTTGAAACAACAGTTTTCAGAACACAAGACATATCCACATATTTTCCGCACAATGCTTGTTGATGGATAATGCAATGCAGAAACATGGGCTTTGAGAATCCACCAACCTCACAAGCTTTTGTGATTTGTCCAACCAAACCTTTCTTCACCCCAGACATGTTCTTTCCTCCATCAATTGTCACGCATTGCAGTTTATTCCACTCCAGGTTATATTCTAACACAGTTTTTTGCAATTCTTTGAAGATGTCTTCTCCAGTTACTGTGCTGTGCATGCTATGCACTGATGCTAATTCTTGTGTCACATTAAATTCACTGTCGACGCCACAGATGAATACTAGGAGTTGTGATGTGTCACACACATCAGTCGATTCATCAAGTGCAAGAGAATACAACTGAAAAGTTCTTGCTTTGTCTGCAATTTATGAAATATATTGCTTCCTATATCCTCAATTCTACGACCAACAGTATTTGGCGCAAGACTGATGATTTTGAACAGATTTGCTTTTTCTGGGCATAACTCTTCCACTGCTTTCATTATACACTCTTTGATGAGATCTCCATCGGTGAATGGCTTTCCTCTTTTAGCCAACACATAAGCTAGTTTGTAACTGGCCCTGGTTAAAGCTTCATTTTCAGTTATCTTCTGCCTTATAAAAGCTTGTTGGGAAAGCAACCTGCGTTGCATTGATTCAAATGTTTCCGAACGCTGTGTTCCTGTGAATTGGGAATAACTTGGTTCATGTTTGGTCTCATAGTGCCGACGTACATTGTACTCCTTCAAAACTGCAACAGTTTCGTTGCATATGACACACAAGGCTTTATCACCTGCTTGTACAAAGAAGTACTTTACACCCCATTCTTCATTAAACAGGCGGCACTCACTGTCCACTTTTCTTTTCTTTTTTCCTTCCATAACTGAATTGGTCTGAATTGCCGCCATCATTGTCATTGTTCTCGCTCATTTCAGACAGATGGAGCTTACGGATTGGATAAAGCAACTGTCACTCAGTCAATGCAGAGCAGCAATTGAATAACAGATGTCTCAACTGCTGATTAATTTAATGAACTGTCAATCACAGGACTGCAGCTCTGATTGGACAATAGGCCGGTAAAGAGGGCGGGGATTCCCATGGGTCCAGCGCGGAGCGGCAGCAAATGTCCGGCCTGTGGCTTCAGTTCCGGATGCAGGAGTGTTTTTGGCAGCGGGAATCCCGTCCCGCCCCACTGTCTGCGGGCCAGATGTGGCCAGTGGGCCATAGTTTGGAGACCCCTAATATAGAGGATCTGTCCTGTGATGTGACCGTCCAAAGGTCTTTGCTAGATTAAAGTTAAAGTTTATTTATTAGTCACAAGTGGGCATACATTCACAATGCAATGAAGTTACTGTGAAAATCCACCAGTCGCCACACTGACCGGTTAGTGGTTCATACCTGGCCAGGGCGCAGGTGAGGACAGAGAGGGAGAGCTAGTATCGAAGATAAAGGCAAAATACTGCAAATTCCTGAATCTGAAGCAAAAACCAAAAATGCTGGAGAAACTCAGCCGGTCCAATGGAATCTGGAGAGAGAATAGAGTCAACGTTTCGAGTCTGGGTGACCCTTCGTCAGAGCTAGTATCTGATTGTTGCCCTCAGAGCTGATGTTGTGCCAAAGAGAAATCGGGCAGAGAGTTAAACTGGTAACTGTTTCTAAGCCGCTTGATGAAGACAAAGAACATATCTTGATTGCGAGAATTTATTGACTTATGGTGTCTCACAGTCCTCCTCTATTGAAATTTGGTCAATTAATATTCATCCCCTGTTTATTTTGACCATAAGAGTTTAATTGATAAGCCTTAACAATGATTGGACATTAACAAAATCTGGAGAAGGATTGGTGAACAGTTTATCTTGTTTGTTGTTAGTTGTGCTGCTAACTATTCTTTTTATATGGAGCAATTCCATTTCAACACGATATTAATCCTGTTTCTCTCTCTCTTCCACTAGAGGTTGCAGAACTTGAAGCAAATCTACCCAGTAAGTAAAAGGCTAATATATTTCTCACAATCTTAATCGTAAATTAATATTAAGATGCTCACTGTGCTTAGTAAGCAGAATGCTTTATTGGATAGAAGAGATATTGTGGAGAATGCTTTGGGGCTACTGGTTACATATGAACAAGGAGCAGGAGTAGGCCATTCGGCCCCTTGAACCTGCTCTGTCACTTAATAAGATCATGGCTGATCTGGCAGTAACCTCAAACCTGCAACCCGCCTAGCCCCAATAAGCTATGGATTCGGGTCAACATTTGTGGGGGTTGGAGGGTGAGTTTATGGACTGGACTTCAAGTGGGAAAAGTTCCAGGGGGTGAGTTTGGGGCTGGAAGACTGAGCCCCGAGAGATTCAAGCAGAGAGTTATGGGAAAGATGAGCGCACATTTGGAGAGGGAAGGGAAGTCGGAGAGGCTGGATAGACTGGGACTTTTTTCTCTGGAGTGTAGGAGGCTGAGGGGTGATCTTATAGAGGTCTACAAAATAATGAGGGGCTCAGACCAGCTAGATAGTCAATATCTTTTCCCAAAGGTAGGGGAGTCTCGAACTAGAGGGCATAGGTTTAAGGTGAGAGGGGAGAGATACAAAAGGGTCCAGAGGGACAATTTTTTCACACAGAGGGTGGTGAGTGTTTGGAACGAGCTGCCAGAGGTAGTAGTAGAGGCGATTACAATTTTGTCTTTAAAAAAGCATTTAGACAGTTACATGGGTAAGATGGGTATAGAGGGATATGGGCCAAATGCGGGCAATTGGGACTAGTTTAGGGGTTAAAAAAGGGGGCAGCATGGACAAGTTGGGCCGAAGGACCTGTTTCCGTGCTGTAAACCTCTATGACTCTATAAAGGGCAGAATTTAACCTGGTTTTCCATATGGCCGCCTGAAATGGTGACTGGAAACGTATCCTTGTTGATACCGCTGCCCCCTCAAGAGGAGCATTAATTGGGTGGAGGCAGTATTCCCGCCTCTCGTTCGGGCAAGATTGTCTCATCTGTGACTGTGACAGTAGAGAGGGCAGATCAGTTGGCAGGGTTAGAGTAGAAGGTTTGAATACAAGTAGGAAATACAGCTAAGCAAAATATATTTATTGTAAGAAGTCTAACAACACCAGGTTAAAGTCCAACAGGTTTATTAGTAGCATGAGCTTTCAGAGCGCTGCTCCTTCATCAGTTGAGTGGAGAGTTGGGTTCACAAACAGGGCATATATAGACACAGACTCAATTACAAGATAATGGTTGGAATGCAAGTCTTTACAAGTGCAGACAATGTGAGTGGAGAGAGGGTTAAGCACAGGTTAAAGAGATGTGTATTGTCTCAAGCCAGGACAATTAGTAGGATTTTGCAAGCCCAGGCAAGTCGTGGGGGTTACAGATAGTGTGACATGAACCCAAGATCCCGATTGAGGCCATCCACATGTGTGCGGAACTTGGCTATCAGTCTCTGCTCAGCGACTCTGCGTTGTCGTGTGTCGTGAAGGCCGCCTTAGAGAACACTTACCCGAAGATCAGAGGCTGAATGTCCTTGACTACTGAAGTGTTCCCCAACAGGAAGAGAACGCTCTTGCCTGGTGATTGTCGAGTGGTGTTCATTCATCCGTTGTCGCAGCGTCTGCATGGTCTCCCCAATTTACCATGCCTCAGGACATCCTTTCCTGCAGCGTATCAGGTAGACAACGTTGGCCGAGCCGCAAGAGTATGTACCGTGTACCTGGTGGATAGTGTTCTCGTGAGAGATGATGGCATCCGTGTCGATGATCCGGCACGTCTTGCAGAGGTTGCTGTGGCAGGGTTGTGTGGTCTCATGGTCACTGTTCTCCTGAAGGCTGGGTAGTTTGCTGCGGACAATGGTCTGTTTGAGATTGTGCGGTTGTTTGAAGGCAAATAGTGGGGGTGTGGGGATGGCCTTGGCGAGATGTTTGTCTTCATCGATGACATGTTAAAGGCTCCAAAGAAGATGTCGTAGCTTCTCCACTCCGGGAAAGTACCAGACGACGAAGGGTACTCTGTCCGCCGTGTCCCGTGTTTGTCTTCTGAGGAGGTCGGTGCTGTTTTTCGCTGCGGCGCGTTGGAACTGTCGATCGATGAGTCGAGCGTCATATCCTGTTCTTACGAGGGCATCTTTCAGCATCTTTAGGTGTCTGTTGCGTTCCTCCTCATCTGAGCAGATCCTGTGTATACGGATGGCTTGTCTGTAGGGGATGGCTTCTTTAATGTGTTTAGGGTGGAAGCTGGAGAAGTGGAGCATCGTGCGGTTATCCGTGGGCTTGCGGTACAGTGAAGTGCTGAGTTGGCCTTTGGGAGGCAGTAGAGATTTCCAACGCGGGGAGTACATGGGATGAGAGCACGGAGGGTGCTCGGAAGGTCTTGATCAGTCTGTTGAGTTGACGGGTGTGTTCTTTGGTTGGATCTGCGGGTAACTGTCTGTAGTGTTCCTCGTTGTTTAGTTGTCGGTACACTTCTTTGCAGTAATCTGTTCTGTTCAGTATGATGGTGGCCCCTCCTTTGTCTGCTGGTTTGATGACAATGTTGTGGTTGGTCTTGAGAGCGCGGATGGCGTTGCGTTGTGCTTGGGTGTCATTCGGGGCTGTCTTGTGAGTGCAGCTGATGAATCCGGCATTGACGCACCTCCTGACGCTTTGGGCCTTCCGGAGGAGTCCAATTCGACTCTTTCCACTTCGGTTGCTGCACCACGGATCTCTCTGTCGGCTGTTCTGGTTCATTGGCTGTCTCATTGTGTTCGCTGTTGGCCTCTTGGGGTTTGTGGAAGAACTCCCGCAGCCTCATTCGCCTGATGAATTCCTCTGTGTCTGCTGCGAGACTGATGGGGTCTATTTTGGTGGTGGGGCAGAAATTGAGCCCTCGGCTGAGAACTTTGATTTCATCTGGCTGAAGTGTGTAGTCCGACAAGTTGACAATGGGCTTCCTGCAGTGGTACTGTTTTCTACTGTGGAACCGGGGGAGGCTTGGTTGCTGCTGGTGGTGATGCCGAGTTTTTCAAGTTTCCTGTTCTTGGTGTGCATGTAGATGGCGTAGTTCCTTTGTCTCATCTGCTTGGCAGAGTTTCGCAGCTGGTCTGCGTCCTGAGCGCAAGTTGAGAATATGGATTCTATCTTGCTTTCCAGGTTGCGGCGTTTGCTGTAGAGCTGGTGTATGAGGTGGTTGAGGAGTGTGAGAGAGGTGCGACGGCAAAGTCTCTCAGCATAGTCTGTGTTATAGGTTGACCTGAGTGGGTTCGTAATCTGTAACCCTTTCAGTATCTTATCTGCTTTCTTGCATCTTTGTAGAAACTTGATGTTGATATGTGCGATCTTCAAGGAGATCCTCTCCACTTTGAGCCGGCAGTTTGCGGTGTCGGTGGTAACCATGCCGGCGTTGGAATAGGGTAAACACAGTAAGAAGTCTCACAACACCAGGTTAAAGTCCAATAGGTTTATTTGGTAGCATGAGTTTTCAGAGCGCTGCTCCTTCATCAGGTGAGTGGAGAGTTGAGTTCACAAACAGGGCATATATAGACACAAACTCAATTACAAGATCATGGTTGGAATGCGAGTATTTACAGGTAATCAAGTCTTTACAGGTGCAGACAATGTGAGTGGAGAGGGGTTTATTCACAGGTTAAAGAGGTGTGAATTGTCTCCAGCCAGGACAGTTAGTGAGATTTCGCAAGCCCAGGCAAGTCGTGGGGGTTATAGATAGTGTGACATGAACCCAAGATCCCGGTTTAGGCCGTCCTCGTGCGCGGAACTTGGCTATCAGTTTCTGCTCAGCGATTCTGCGTTGTCGTGTGTCGTAAAGGCCGCCTTGGAGAACGCTTAGCTGAAGATCAGAGACTGAATGCCGTTGACTGCTGATGTGTTCCCCGACAGGAAGGGAACACTCTTGCCTGGTGATTGTCGAGCGGTGTCTATTCATCCATTGTCGTAGCGTCTGCATGGTCTCTCCAATGTACCATGCCTCAGGACATCCTTTCCTGCAGTGTATCAGGTAGACAACGTTGGCCGAGTCATAAGAGTATGCACCGTGTACCTGGTGGATGGTATTCGCACTTGAGATGATGGCATCCGTGTTGCTGATTCACCTTGCGGAGGTTGCTGTGGCAGGGTTGAGTGGTGTCGTGGTCACTGTTCTCCTGAAGGCTGGGTAGTTTGCTGCGGACAATGGTCTGTTTGAGGTTGTGTGGTTGTTTGAAGGCAAGTAGTGCGGGTGTGGGGATGGCCTTGGCGAGATGTTTGTCTTCATCGATGACATGTTGAAGGCTCCGAAGAAGATGTCGTAGCTTCTCCGCTCAGGGGAAGTACTGGACGCTGAAGGGTACTCTGTCTGCCGTGTCCCGTGTTTGTCTTCTGAGGAGGTCGGTGCGGTTTTTTACTGTGGTACGTCGGAACTGTTGATCGATGAGTCGAGCACCATATCCTGTTCTTACGAGGGCATCTTTCAGCATCTAAGTGTCTGTTGCGTTCCTCCTCATCTGAGCAGATCCTGTGTATACGGAAGGCTTGTCCATAGGGGATGGCTTCTTTAACGTATTTAGGGTGGAAGCTGGAGAAGTGAAGCATCGTTAGATTTATTGTGCTTGGCTAAATGCCTATCTGCTTCAGAGGATTCCGTGTTGGCATGGTAGTTGACTTTTCATACTGTAAATAATATGCCTGAATTTTTGAGGTGGCGTATTTTGCTCCCACTAGTTTCTGTCATCTTCTGCCATCTGGACCCATATGGTGTGACCATTGCCCATGGCAAGTAAGTGGGCTTTCTGTCATGCGTCCTTCAATTTACAAAGAAATAATCTGAATTTGATTAAATGGAAATAATCCCTGCAGTGTGCGTGTGTTTGATCCAGCAAAGTTACTGAGATCAGGAATACCTCTAGGTCATGAAATGCCTGGCTGAGCCCCCCTTTCCCATGGATTTCCTGTGGTAATACGGTAAAGTCCTCACTTAATTTCCACATGAGCTTCGCTACAAACATCTGATTGCAGTTTCAGAATAATTAGCTGCTGTCTTCCTCAGTGTCTTGCGTCATTTGAACAGATGGAAACTATTAGTTGCTTTCACAACCCACCCTTGACAAATATACTTCCTACAGTCTCTGTGTGGTTGTGTCCATCCACATGTACTTTACAGAATTATCCACAAAGGTATTCGGAAAATACCTCACCATTTAAATCTCCTTTTGCACCAGGCTACAGGCTCCCCTTCCAAATTTTGACCCTTCTTGTACTTTGACAGAACGTTCCGACTTGCGCTGGGGCACAGTCCCATAGCTGGAGCTGCCCTCCACTACTTCAACAGGGTTACCCATCTTCATTTCGAGAAATGCAGTCACTGTTGGCAGGGTATTCCACTACAGAGGGTGCCACAGTTGCACTCGATTCTGTCGACACATGCACACCCCTGCCTGGTCACTGGATAGTAAGGGAAGACGAGCCGTGATATGCTTCCCTCTTTACCCCAGGGGACAGTGATGCCACTTAGAACTTCGCAGCTGTCTTAGCAGAGATCAGCTAATTTAACAAAAGCGAAGGTTAAACTAGCACCATGCTGGACCGTTCAACGAGCAAAGAAAAGTACAGCACAGGAACAGATCCTTCGGCCCTCCAAGCCTGCACCGATCATGATGCCTGCCTAAACTAAACCCGTATATGCTTACAGAGTCAGTATCTTTCCATTCCCTTCCTATTCATGTAGTCATTGAGATGCCCTTTAAATGTCGCTATCATACCTGCCCCCACCACCTCCCTGGGCAGTGCATTCGCCACCCTCTGTGTAAAGACAACTTGCCTCGCACAGAAACTTTTCCCCACGCACCTTAAACCTATGTCCCCTAGTACTTGACTTTTCTACCCTGGGAAAGAGCATCTGACTATCCAAATGTTCCTTCACATGTGCCGTACGCATTCAATTCAGGGCAATCATCCCACATTAGGTAGCATGATGCCAGGGCATGCCATCATAGCCAGTGTAGGCTGCATGTTGATCCATAAATCTACATGGACACAATCCATAGTCTTTGGGACCTCAGTAATCCTGTAAAGTTCCACAACTCCATCCTGTGACTGGTTGTCCATCGAAAAGCTGGAATTATTTGTCAGTCAAGCAAGTCATCAGTGTTTTAACAACCTAATGCAGTTGATGTTGCCAGTGTTGAGTGGAATAATGCCCCTCGCGCAGTCACTGGGGATGCCAAGGCTTTAACTGCAGCTGTGTGCATGTGTGTCGCGTGTGTGTGTCGCGTGTGTGTGTCGCGTGTGTGTGTCGCGTGTGTGTGTCGCGTGTGTGTGTCCGTGTCGTGTCGCGTGTCCGTCCTGTTACAAATTTTCACTTGAACTTCAGAGACTGAAGGGTGACCTGAGTTTATCATATTATGAGAGGCATTGGGTACAATGGATAGTTGGAGTCATTTTTCCCAGGGTAGAAATGTCAGTTTACTAGGGCATGTAGGTTTAAGGTAAAAGGGGGAAAGTTTAAAGGAGATGTGAGAGCCAAGTTTTTTACACAGAGGGTGGTGAGTGCCTGGAATGCGCTGCCAGAGGAGGTGGTAGAAATCAGATACAGTAACAACGTTTAAGAGACATCTTGACAGATACATGAAGAGGCAGTGAATAGAGGGATACGGACCACATAGAGGCAAACGGTCTTTAGTTTAGAAAGGCGTCGTGTGGCAGCACAGGCTGTACTGTTCTTAGTTTTTTGTTTGTATAACCTTATTTGATTTATTATTGTCACATGTATTGGGATACAGTGAAAAGTATTGTTTCTTGCGTGCTATACAGACAAATCATAGAAATCATAGAAACCCTACAGTACAGAAAGAGGCCATTCGGCCCATCGAGTCTGCACCGACCATAATCCCACCCAGGCCCTACCCCCATATATTTACCCACTAATCCCTCTAACCTACACATTTCAGGACACTAAGGGCAATTTTTAGCATGGCCAATCAACCTAACCCGCACATCTTTGGACTGTGGGAGGAAACCGGAGCACCCAGAGGAAACCCACGCAGACACGAGGAGAATGTGCAAACTCCACACAGACAGTGACCCAAGCCGGGAATCGAACCCGGGTCCCTGGAGCTGTGAAGCAGCAGTGCTAACCACTGTGCTACCATGCCGCCGTTCATAGAGGGAGAAACGACTGAGTGCAGAATGTAGTGTTAGTCATAGTTAGGGTGTAGAGAAAGATCAAAATGCAAGGTGGGTCCATTCAAAAGTCTGATGGCAGCAGGGATGAAGCTGTTCTTGAGTTGGTTGGTACGTGACCTCAGACTTTTGTATCTTTTTCCCGATGGAAGAAGGTGGAAGAGAGAATGTCCAGGGTGCGTGGGGTCCTTAATTATGCTGACTGTTTTGCCGAGGCAGCGGGAAGTGTAGACAGAGTCAATGGATGGGAGGCTGGTTTGCATGATGGACTGGGCTACATTCACAACCTTTTGTAGTTCCTTGCGGTCTTGGGCAGAGCAGGAGCCATACCAAGCTGTGATACAACCAGAAAGAATGCTTTCTATGGTGCATGTGTAAAAGTTGGTGAGAGTCGTAGCTGACATGCCAAATTTCCTTAGTCTTCTGAGAAAGTAGAGGCGTTAGTGGGGCTTTCTTAACTATAGTGTTGGCATGGGGGTGATTTGTGAATTGGGGCCGCTCTGACAGAGAGATCAGTGGGTGATCACAATGTTATAATATTACAGCAGTTGAAATGGTAGTGGAAACATTCTGGTTAGAATTAAGAAATAGCAAAGGGTGCAACTGGTGGGAATTGCCCCACTTTCTACCCATACAGATCAAAGAAGCATGTAGCAAAACCCAAGTGGTGATGTGAAATTGCTTAGACGTAGACTGGAAATGTAAAGGCAGTGGATTTATGAAGTGGATGCAGGACCATTCTCAGACAAATTACGTTTTCAAACTGACCAGGGAACAGGCTGTACTGGGTTTGGTGATGGTAACGAGACATCATTAATTAATTAACCTGTAGGTAACAACATCTTGCAGTGACCAGAACATGATTGAGTTCAAGGAGAAAGATCACACACACATCAAGGTTTTAAACTTGTTAGGCAGACCTTGAGGGAATGAGATTGAAGCTGAGCGCATTAAACTGGGCATTAAACTTACAGAAAGCAGTGGGGATTATTCCGAGAAGCATTTTGCGCAATATAAAGCTAATTTAAACTCCTAAAGGAGAAAAAGAAACATCCACTTGTACAGCCAATCTGCAGCATGTGACCAACAAGTGAGCAAGAAGTATGTCTCTTGGGCAAGGCAAGCTTAGACTGGAGGGGAATAGGAGAGAAGCTGGAGAAGGGCTTGGGTTCAGGTCTGGAGTGTTTTGGGGGGGGGGGGGGGGCACTATGACAGAGGTATTGACAACAAAGACCCACAGAAGTCGATGAAAGTCCTCCTGTAAGAGCAGTTGTCATGAGCGCACTCCTGTGCTACAGCGAGACATGGACTGCGTATCAGTGACACTGAAGAGCACTAACGGAATTCCATCTGCAGTCCAGAGTTGATGGGAGAACCATCAAACAAACACTAGTGTCCTTCCTGAAACCAGCTCCAGTGTTTCAGCAACTTAATGCAGTTGATGTTGCCAGTGTTGAGTGGAATAATGTCCCTCACACATTCACTGGGACTGCCAAGGCTTTAACTGCAGCCCAGTTTACAGTGTGTATGTGTGAGATACCAGCCTGTTACAAGTTTTTACTTGAACGTCGGAGGCTGAAGGGTGACCTGAGTTTATAATATTATGAGAGGCATTGGGTACAATGGATAGTTGCCGAGTCGTTTTTTTCCCAGGGTAGAAATGTCAATTACTAGGGGGCGTGGGTTTAAGGCAAAAGGGGGAAAGTTTAAGGGAGCTCCACAAGCATTCAGGCAAAACTACTGCAAAGTCAACTTAGATGGACTGGACTTGGTCTCCAGAAGGCTGAAAACCAAACTTCCCAGTCAGGTCCTGTTTTTGCAGCTCAACAAATATTCTCAATCTTGGCGACAAGATGGAGTAGAAGGGCTGGGAGTGGGATTTAAGGGGATGGATTGTAATGAAGGAGCTAGGATGGGTTATCGTGGAGGAGTGAGTGATTTGATTTAGATTTATTATTGTCCCATGTATTAGTATACAGTGAAAAGTATTGTTTCTTGCATGCTAAACAGACAAAGCATACCGTACATAGAGAAGGAAAGGAGAGAGTACAGAATGTAGTGTTACAGTCATAGCTAGGGTGTAGAGAAAGATCAACTTAGTGCAAGGTAGGTCCATTCAAAAGTCTGATGGCAGTAGGGAAGAAGCTGTTCTTGAGTCGGTTGGTAGGTGACCTCAGACTTTTGTAGTGGTTTTAATAGAAGGGAGGAAAACTTGGGAAGACTCGTTTGAGCAAGACTCGTTTAATGTAGTCCAACCAGATGGATGACTTAAACAGGCTGTGTGAAGATGTGTGCATGTTGTGCCTCTTTGACTTGAGGGAGCAAAGGTGGACACCATTCGAAGAGGAAATTAAAGGTTGGTTAGCGTGTGGGTTTTACTGGGGATATAGGCTTCAATTTAAATAATGGAGTGAATGAACAGAGCAACAGCTGCAGAAGTATTATGACATTTGGAAGGCCGACAATGAGAGATTTAAAGGATTGTAGAGTTGTATGGGGCAAGTTACTATTCAGGATTTTACTGGTAGAGAAATATTGTCCGCCCAGAGAATTGGCAAGAGTGTGAGAGGTAGGAGTGACTGTGTTAGTGTGTACTGAACAAGGACCTGCACTGAATTTTAACAATGTATTTAGAACCATTTGCCAGTGAGTCACTGTGAGTGGAATGTCAGAACAGGTAAATAGTTGTTTCCATCGATCATTGAGGCAGGGATAAAAGGCACACAAACTCAAGGTAATTGCGTATAGTATGAAAGGCAAGGCTAGAGAAAAAAAGCCTTCACTCAGAGGGAGGTTAAAAGGTAGAATTCAGAATGTGTGATTGCTTTCACAAGAGAGAGAGTTCATAGAAATCATAGAAACCCTACCGTACAGAAAGAGGCCATTCGGCCCATCGAGTCTGCACCGACCACAATCCCACCCAGGCCCTACCCCCATATCCCTAACCCGCTAATCCCTCTAATCTACGCATCCCAGGACACTAAGGGGCAATTTTAGCATGGCCAATCAACCTAACCCGCACATCTTTGGACTGTGGGAGGAAACCGGAGCACCCAGAGGAAACCCACACAGACACGAGGAGAATGTGCAAACTCCACACAGACAGTGACCCGAGCCGGGATTCGAGTGGAATGGAGTGGAATGGAGAGTTGCTGGAAAAGAGAATATTAAAGACAGTTGGGAGGGATCAAAATACTGGGAGAAGGAAAAGGCCAGGGAGCTAATGTGGAGGTGGATACAGTTACCGTCTTAATGAGTCTAATGGCCTGTTTCTGTACTGGAACAGACTGTAGTTTGATGAGGTGTTTCCATACTGTAACGGACTGCTTCGATGGACTTTTTCTCTGTTATTGCATTGTGGGTGGCACAGTGGTTAGCACTGCTGCCTCACGGCAGTGAGGGATCCGGGTTCAATCCCCGGCTTGGGTCACTGTGCGGAGTCTGCACGTTCTCTCCATGTCTGCGTGGGTTTCCTCCCACTATCCGAGAGACGTGCTGGTTAGGTGCATTGGCCGTGCTAAATTCTCCCTCAGTGCACCCAAACAGGCGTTGGAGTGTGGCGACTAGGGGATTTTCACAGTAACTTCATTGCAGTGTTAATGTAAGCCTACTTGTGACACTAATAAATAAACAAATACTGCACCCATGGCCAGTTGAACGTGTAACTTAACAGTAAGAAGTCTTAACCTGGTGTTGTAAGAGACTTCTCACTGTGCCCACCCCAGTCCAACGCCAGCATCTCCATATCGTATAACTTACCGTTTCATTCTTTTGGTCTCTCTTTATGACTTTTAAAAATCAGTTTAAATCAGAGAATAGGCCCACAGATCGATCCCAGCTCAGACATGTCTGCATCAGCTACTGAAGGAAGGAGCCAAAACCATTTAAGTCAAATCCAAGCATCTTCTTGGTATTGTTTGTATATGTGTTTAGCGGGTCTGTTTTAGCTTTGAGGTATATATTTAAGTTCTGCCATTTTCAAAGGAGAATGTTTCTCGTGTGTCTTGTTCAAATTGACTGTCATCTCGCTAACCTTGGAGAGAAGATCCACAGGGATTCCTGTGGATTGAGATGTCACATCCACTTCTGTTTGCAATGAAATTTTAATCATGATTTTGTGATGGCTATTTAAGCTGTTGCTGGAATCCCAGGCTCTCTAATTCCTCCTTTCCATTTTGATTTTCTAGTTAATATATTGATTTGGCAATTTACAGCCTCAGCCTAGAGATGGGTGCTACCCTCTGGTGTGTGGTCACAATGCAGCCACTAGGATCTGGCCTCGATATAAATGACTGAGATACTGTGCAGCGAAGAGATTATAGAATCCCTCCAGAAGGAGGCCATTGGGCCCATCGAGTCTGCACTGACTCACTGACAGAGCATCTTACCCAGACACTGTCCCTGTAACCCCACACTACCCCGCTAATCCCCCTAACACACACATCTTGGGACACTAAGGAGCAATTTCGCATGGCCATTCCACCTAAACTGCACATCTTTGGAGTGTGGGAGGAAACCGGAGCCCCCAGAGGAAACCCACGCAGACACGGGGAGAACGTGCAAACTCCACACACACAATCACCCAAGGCCGGGAATCGAACCCGGGTCCCTGGAGCTCTGAGGCAGCAATGCTAACCACCGTGCTGCCTGTACATACACTTCAGATGTTGTGGAAGGATTGATCCTCTGTGAAATGGGTCTGAGGCCCGGTAATGTGCCTAGAGTACAAATCCAAAACCCAGATGGATTTGCTTTCCTGAGAGCAATGGACCTCTTAAAAGATGGAAGCCATGATGTGGAGATGCCGGCGTTGGACTGGGTTAAGCACAGTAAGAAGTCTCACAACATCAGGTTAAAGTCCAACACGTTTATTTGGTAGCACGAGCTTTCAGAGTGTCGCTCTTTCTTCAGGTGAGTGAAGAGTCACAAACAGGGCATACATAGACACAGACTCAATTTACAAGATAATGGTTGGAATGCGAGTCTTTACAGGTACAGACAATGCGAATGGAGAGAGGGTTAAGCACAGGTTAAAGAGATGTGTATTGTCTCCAGCCAGGACAATTAGTGAGATTTTGTAAGCCCAGGCAAGTCGTGGGGGTTACAGATAGTGTGACATGAACCCAAGATCCCGGTTGAGGCTGTCCTCATGTGTGCGGAACTTGGCTATCAGTTTTTGCTCAGCGACTCTGCGTTGTCGTGTGTTGTGAAGGCCGCCTTGGAGAACGCTTACCCAAAGATCAGAGGCTGAATGCCCGTGACCGCTGAAGTGTTCCCCAACAGGAAGGGAACACTCCTGCCTGGTGATTGTCGAGCGGTGTTCATTCATCCATTGTCGTAGCGTCTGCATGGTTTCCCCAATGTACCATGCCTCGGGACATCCTTTCCTGCAGCGTATCAGGTAGACAACGTTGGCCAGGTCACAAGAGTATGTACCGTGTACCTGCTGGATGGTGTTCGCACGTGAGATGGTGGCATCCATGTCGATGATCCGGCACGTCTTGCAGAGGTTGCTGTGTCGACACCACACAACCCAGCAGAGCAACCTCTGCAAGACGTGCCGGATCATCGACATGGATGCCACCATCTCACGTGCGAACACCATCCAGCAGGTACACGGTACATACTCTTGTGACCCGGCCAACGTTGTCTACCTAATACGCCGCAGGAAAGGATGGCCCGAGGCATGGTACATTGGGAGACCATGCAGACGCTACGATAACGGATGAATGAACACCGCTCGACAATCACCAGGCAGGAGTGTTCTCTTCCTGTCAGGGAACACTTCAGCAGTCACGGGCATTCAGCCTCTGTTCTTCGGGTAAGCGTTCCCCAAGGCAGCCTTCATGATACACGACAACGCAGAGTCGCTGAGCAGAGACTAATAGCCAAGCTCCGCACACATGAGGACGGCCTCAACCGGGATCTTGGGTTCATGTCACATTATCTGTAACCCCCACGACTTGCCTGGGCTTGCAAAATCTCACTAACTGTCCTGGCTGGAAACAATTCACACCTCTTTAACCTGTGCTTAACCCTCTCTCCACTCTGTACCTGTAAAGACTTGATTATCTGTAAAGACTCGCATTCCAACTACTTTCTTGTAAATTGAGTCTGTATCTATGTATGCCCAGTTTGTGAACACAACTCCTCACTCGCTTGAAGAAGGAGTGACACTCCGAAAGCTCGTGCTACCAAATAAACCTGTTGGACTTCAACTTGGTGTTGTGAGACTTCTTACTATCCCTCTTAAAAGAGACGGAGGGAATTGATGATTGGTGCTGTTACGTACCAGAAGAGGATCAGCCTTCCAGCTGACGTCAGCATGTTACTGAGTTCCTGGTGTTGGTTTGGCTGTAAACAGCGAATGGCAGGCTGAATCTTCTGGGTTTACTGACTGAGATCTGGGGCAGATCTATAAGATAGATTATGAAACTAAACTAGCACAAAATATAAAAACTGATAGTAAAAGTTTTTACAAATATATAAAAATGAAAAAAGTGGCTAAAGTAAATGTTGGACCCTTAGAAGACGAGAAGGGGGATTTAATAATGGGAAACTAGGAAATGGCCGAGGCCTTAAACAAGTTTTTTGTGTCGGTCTTCACGGTAGAGGACACAAATAGCTTACCGAAAATTGATAGTCGTGGGACTGTAGGGGGTGAGGTCCTTAAAACGATTACTATTACTAAAGAGGTAGTGCTTGGTAGGCTAATGGGACTAAAGGTAGACAAGTCCCCAGGCCTGGATGGAATGCATCCCAGGGTACTGAAAGAAATGGCAGAAGTAATAGCGGATGCGTTGGCTATAATTTATCAAAATTCGCTGGACTCTGGGGAAGTGCCGGCTGATTGGAAAACAGCTAATGTGACGCCACGGTTTAAAAAAGGAGGTAGACAAAAGGCGGGTAACTAGAGGCCGGTTAGCTTAACGTCCGTAGTTGGGAAATTGCTGGAATCCATCATTAAAGAAGAAATAGCAGGATACCTGGGAAAAAATGGTTTGATCAAGCAGACGCAGCATGGATTCATGAAGGGAAAGTCGTGTTTGACGAATTTACTGGATTTTTATGAAGATTTAACGAGTGCGGTTGAGAGAGGGGAACTGGTGGATGTGGTGTTTTTGGATTTCCAGAAGGCGTTCGATAAGGTGCCTCACAAAAGGTTGCTGCAGAAGATTAAGGTACACGGAGTTGGGGGTAAAGTGTTAGTGTGGATTGAGGATTGGTTATCTAACAGGAAGCAGAGCGTTGGAATAAATAGGTGCTTTTCTGGATGGCAGTTGGTGACTAGTGGCGTGCCACAGGGATCGATGCTGGGGCTCAACTGTTTACCATATACATAAACGATCTGGCGGAGGAGACCGAGTGTAGGGTAACAAAGTTTGCGGATGATACAAAGATGAGTGGGAAAGCGAATTGCGTGGAGGATGCGGAAAGTCTGCAGAGAGATTTGGATAGGCTAAGTGAGTGGGCGAGGATCTGGCAGATGGAGTATAACGTTGACAAGTGTGAGGTTATCCACTTGGGAAGGAATAATAGTAAAATGGACTATTATTTAAATGGTGAAAAATTACAACATGCTACTGT
Source organism: Mustelus asterias (assembly GCF_964213995.1). Taxonomy (NCBI): domain Eukaryota; kingdom Metazoa; phylum Chordata; class Chondrichthyes; order Carcharhiniformes; family Triakidae; genus Mustelus; species Mustelus asterias. The sequence goes on along the minus strand of NC_135814.1, from coordinate 103,533,521 downwards.
GCAGAGGGACCTGGGGGTCCTTGTGCATGAATCGCAAAAACTCAGTTTGCAGGTGCAGCAGGTGATCAAGAAGGCAAATGGAATGTTGGCCTTTATTGCGAGAGGGATGGAGTATAAAAGCAGGGAGGTCTTGCTGCAATTGTACAAGGTACTGGTGAGGCTGCAACTGGAGTACTGTGTATAATTTTGGTCCATTTATTTGCGGAAGGATGTATTGGCCTTGGAGGGAGTACAGAGAAGGTTCACCAGGTTGATACCGGAGATGAGAGGGATAGCTTATGAGGAGAGATTGAGTATATTGGGACTGTACTCGTTGGAGTTTAGAAGGCTGAGGGGAGATCTTATGGAGATATATAAGATAATGAAGGGACTAGACAGGGTAGTGGCAGAGAGATTCTTTCCACTTAGAAAGAAAACAAGAACTAGAGGACACAGCCTCAAAATAAGGGGGAGTCAGTTTAGGACAGAGTTGAGGAGGAACTTCTTCTCTCAGAGGGTAGTGAATCTCTGGAATTCTCTGCCCATTGAAGCAGTGGAGGCTACCTTGTTAAAGATGTTTAAGTCACAGGTAGATAGATTTCTGATCAATAAGGGAATTAAGGGTTATGGGGAGCGGGCGGGTAAGTGGAACTAAACCCACTATCAGATCAGCCATGATCTTATTGAATGGCGGGGTAGGCTCGAGGGACTAGATGGCCGACTCCTGCTCCTATTTCTTATGTTCTTATGTCCTTATGTAGATCATCTGGCTGTAGTCTGCTAGGGAACGATATCCTGTTACTGAATGGGAGGGAGTCGAGGGATGGACAAAGGATTGGGGCAGAACCTTAAAGAGAAAGAAATTGATGGTGTGTTTTACCAACCCGGCCACCTACAGCTATGAGTGCGCTGTTAACACTGTCAGGATTATCAACATCCACATTCCAGCTGCTCTGAGCTAATGTACAGCAAAGAATCTGAGGAATAGCTCCAGCATGTAGATTAAGTTGGTCCCTGGAGTGCCTCAGTAATTAAAAGGAGTCAGGTCTCGGGCTGTTCTTCAGTGCTCTGCATATTGCTTGCATTGACATAATATAATGCCCTCTCATCCTTGCTAACCCGTTGGGTGTAGTACCGAGCGATGAGGACTGTCAAACACTCGGGAAACTGCTGGCACTGATCAGTGGGAGCGAGAGTGATTCCATACCCATTTTCCAACTGTAGCTGTTATTTTTAACATTGAATAACAGAACAGATGGACTTGTAGAAACAGGGAAAAGCCATCTGGTGAGGCAAGTCTGACTATTTCACATGAATCAGCCCAACTCTTAACCAATCGCTTTTCGCCTCAGGAACAAATTTAATTCCCCCTTAATCCCATTTACACAGCCGCCTTTAATTTCCTTCTTCAGTAACTTGAACTCACAGCTCAATTCGCAATTGGTGTAAATTTCTCACCCCCACGGTGTTGTGCGTGAAAATAGGCCACGATTTGAACTGGATTGAGTTCACTAGGTGAGGTGGGTTGTAATATTCACAGGCAGTGTGTGATGTTCATGGAAAATATCCGAACCTTTTAATTTCAGTGAGATGACCCAAGCCAACAGAAATAGCCCAATCAGATAAGAACTCCGGCTGAACCAGAAGAAATTTTTCACTATCCTGTTCCCCTGCCTCACTCTGAACCCAAAGTGGACGTTGATGCTGTTCTGAGTAATAGTAGGAAATGGATGTCAAAATTGCATTCTGATCATAATGGTTTGCAGTTAGTTTTATCTCAGTAGAGCACTCACCAGTCTGCCTTCTGAAAGATTGAACAAAGGTGCTCGGGAGTTGCATGCAAAAAAAAAATCACAATAATTATGAGCAGCACAGTGGTTAGCATTGCTGTCTCTCAGCGCCAGGGACCCGGGTTCGATTCCCGGCTTGGTTCACTGTCTGTGTGGAGTTTGCACATTCTCCCCGTGTCTGCGTGGGTTTCCTCCGGGTGCTCCGGTTTCCTCCCACAGGCCAAAGATGTGCTGGTTAGGTGGATTCGGCCATGCAAAATTGCCCCTTAGTGTCAGGGGGACTAGCTAGGGTAAATGCAAGGGGTTATGGGGATAGGGCCCAGGCGGAATTGTGGTCGGTGCAGACTTGATGGGCCAAATGGCCTCCTTCTGCACTGTAGGATTCTACGATTCTATGAATCAATACACTCAACCAGGTGCCTTATTGTGACCATATACCGTGTAGGTAGGTTACTGACTATATGGGACAAAGGGCCCTTACCGGAGTGAAGAATGGCACTGAGCTTAAAGAAATATCAGTAACTGAAAAATCTATAAGATGTAGAGAGGATATTTCTGTCAGTACGTTCATATGGAAGCTATCAAGCATACAGGATTTGCCTAGCCCAATAAATGGGGTAACTCATGAGGGCACCAGGAGATAGAGTAGCAACACAAATTAAAAGTATCCAAGAATAGTTGAAAATTAAGGGGGGGTAGGGAAGAAGGAACTTAAACCAATCACTATGGAAAAGGTACTGGAAAAACTATTGGGAGTAAAGGCTGGCAAATGCCCTGGACCTGATGGTTTGCAACCTATCGCCTTAAAAGAAGTGACTGCGGAGATAGTCGATGCATTGGGTGTGATCTTCCAAAGTTCCCTGGTTCTGGAAAGGTCCCAGCAGATTGGAAAACCTCAAATGTAACTCCTCCATTCAATGAGGGGGGGAGAAAGAAAGGAGGAAACTATAGACCATTTAGCCTAACGTCTGTCATAGGAAAACTCCTTGATTCCATTCATAAAACATTTAGAAAATCATAAAAACAATCTGGCAGAGTCACATTGGCTTTAAAAAAGGAAAATTGTGTTTGACTAATTTGTTAGCGTTCTTTGAAGATGTAACAAACAGGGTGGATAAAGGGGAACCAGTAGATGTGGTGCATTTAGATTTCCAAGAGGCTTTCCATAAGGTGGCACACAAATGGTTACTACACAAGATAAAAGCTCGGGGGTAACATACTAACATGGATACAGGATTGATTAGCTAACAGGAGGCAAGAAAATCGGAATAAATGAGCTGTTTTCGGGTTGGCAGACTGTAACTAATGGACTGTCACAGGGCTTCACCTATTTACAATCTATATTAATGACTTGGATGAAAGGGTCAAGTGTATGATAGTTACATTCGCTGATATAGGTAGGAACGCACGCTGTGAGGAAGATACAGTTTGCAGAGCATATAGACAAGTTAAGTGAATGGGCAGAAGAAAAGTGGCAGATGGAGTATAATGTGCGAAAATGTGAACTTTCCACTTTGGCAGGAAGAATAGAAAAGTAGTATATTATACGAGAGAATAAACAGCTGAAAGAACAGTTGATGGTCCTTCAAGATCGAATGCGTGGCCATTCAGTGACTTGAAGAAATGAAGACTCTCATTTCTTGGTTGTGCAGAATGGAAGCACCCACAAAAGGCGCTCGAGGTGACTGCTGAATTACAGGAAAGCTCAAGGTGAAGCACGGAAGCTTCGCAAAGAAACGGAAAGCCTATCGAAAGGTCGTAAAACGCTACTAGAATTCCTATGGTCAAGGTTATAGAGAAATGAGTTCCACGTCACTCTGAACAAGCTGAAGGACCAGTTGGCAGAGAAGACTCAGCAATGTTCAGGGTCCCAGGAGGAAGCTGAAAGCTACTTGAAACAGGCTGAAGAAGCAGTTGAACAAGAAAGAGGAGGCATTGAAAGGAAAAGTGGTGGAACTCTCTCCAAGCATTGAGTGAATAAAGCAGTCATTAGTAGCACAATCACAGGACTGAAACAGATCGAGACTTGGCCAGAGATGGACCTGGCTGATCAAAATGAAGGAGAAGAACAAAGTTCTGTTGCAGACAGAGAAAGAACAGATGGAACCAAGATTGGAAACTGTAGATCCAACACAGAAGCCCAGGCACTGGTAGAAGAAAGAGCATTGGATGTCTCATGCACTGAAAACCATTAAGCTGAACAAAGAGATTCATAAGCTTGCAAAATGATTTGAAAGTAAACAAATATTTGGCTTGAATTGTGGAAGTGGAAATTAAGGTTCCCTTTGTAAAATGTCAATGTCCAGCAGGAACTTGGTGGGCGTAAAGTAAAATTCAAGTTGACGCGAGGAATGAGTGGAGTGTGCATTCCTCTTGGATGGAACAAGACAAAACACTAGGTCCGAAAAAAGCAAACGAGTTGTTAATAACAAGAAATGCAACTCAAAGGAGCGCAGAGAGAGAATCAAATGGAGATGGACAAGTGGCAGCAAGCCAGTATTGCTACCATTCCTCCAACGGTGACAGCCCGAGATGTGGATAAACTGTCAAGCCTGAGGACTGTCTGAATTTTTAAAGTCAGAGACTTGAGATGAGGGAGCAGTGATAGCAAGTAAAAATCGTATAGCTGAAAAAGTTTTTTTTTAGAGAAGAATCGTAGAATCTCTGCAGTGCAGAGGGAGGCCATTTGGCCCATCGAGTCTGCACTGACCACAATCCCACCCAGGCCCTATTCCCGTAACCCCACATATTTGCCCTGTTAATCTCCAGACACTAGGGTCAATTTAGCATGGGCAATCAACTTAACCCACACATCTTTGGACTGTGGCGCTTGGCAGCGCAAGGGTTAACGTGGGACTGGGGCATAGTGCTGCCTACAGTGTGAGGAACAGTAATAGACTCAAAGAACAGTCTGGAAGCAGAACTCTTGCAGGCAGCCAGCCTGTATGGAACAGCTCCGTGCATGACCACACCTTGGAACCAATAATAAAGGGTTCATGTTTAAATAGACAGAGCTCAAGTGTTCCTCACTGAGATACCTAAAGAAGTTATATCACAGCATACTGTGGCAGCAAACAGCACCATAAGCATGACATTGTCATCAAGAGACCGTGAGCCAGGGTTCCAGGTTCAATTCCGGCCTCGATCACTGTCTGTGTGGAGTCTGCACATTCTCCCCGTGTCTGCGTGGGTTTCCTCCGGGTGCTCCGATTTCCTCCCACACTCCAAAGATGTGCGGGTTAGGTTGATTGGCCATGCTAAATTGACCATAGTATCAGGGGATTGGCAGGGTTTATGCGTGGAGTTACAGGAATAGGGGCTGGGTGGGATTGTGGTCGGTACAGACGCGATGGGCTGAATGGCCGCCTCCTGTACTGTACGAATTCTATGATTCTACCCTTTCTACAGACCTGAGGAATTTGGACCTTTATCAGCAGAGCTGTTGAAATTTCAGGTCAACTTGAAAGAGATGATTATTAAGAGTTATTCATAGAATCCCTACAGTGCAGAAGGAGGCCATTCGGCCCATCGAGTCTGTACTGACCACAGTCCCACCCAGGGCCTATTCCCATAACCCCGCATATTTACATTGCTAGTCCCCCCGATACTAGGGGCAATTTAGCATGGTCAATCAATCTAACCTGCACGTCTTTGGACTGTGGGAGGAAACCGGAGCACCCGGAGGAAACCCACGCAGGCACGGGGAGAACGTGCAAACTCCACATGGACAGTGACCCGAGGCTGGAATTGAACCCAGGTCCCTGGTGCTGTGAGACAGCAGTGCTAACCACTGTGCCACCATGCTGCCCACGATTATTAGTTACAGCTGCTGCCTGTCCTGTTTAGCCGAAGCCAGATGATCACCAATGTAAAGCTGAAATGATAAACTTGATATTTCTTTCCAAGAGCATCGCAGCTGAGTATTGTTCATCCACCCATTCCCATTTTCAAAGGGATCCCAGTGAAGAGTGTGAATGTGGTTATTATTGTTTGTGTTCCTAGCAACTGTTACTGCACAATAATATGTCTGCCTGGCTTTATGCTCTTCTTATTTAAGAAATGCAGTTTCGTCTTCTGCTGTCCTCGGGAGTGGTCCTGGTGATATGTTGCCACAGACCCACACCGGGGTGGCACAGTGGTTAGCACTGCTGCCTCTCAGCGCCAGGGACCCGGGTTCGATTCCCGGCTTGGGTCACTGTCTGCGCGGAGTCTGCACATTCTCCCTGTGTCTGCGTGGGTTTCCTCCGGGTGTTCTGGTTTCCTCCCACAGTCCGAAAGACGTGCTGGTTAAGTGCATTGGCCGTGCTAAATTCTCCCTCAGTGTACCCGAATGTGCGCCAGAGTGTGGCGACTAGGGGATTTTCACAGTAACTTCATTGCAGTGTTAATGTAAGCCTACTTGTGACACTAATAAATAAAAAAAATTACATTTGCAAGTGGTCCTTTTGAATCGGGAAGGCCCTCACCATTTCCTCCTCATCAGCTTTACAAGCATGTGAAAGGGAGGCGTGGGTGAGTTAAGTTTTTTGCGAATGTTCTCATCAGCCTCTTAGCAAAAAAACAGTGGACATTTCCCAGAGGGAGACCCTGCGCAATCAGTGGCACCAGTTCACTCCTGGGAAAATGATTTTTACGTCAGATATTACTGGCTACTTTTTTTCTTGTTAATAAAGAAATGTCCAGCAACAGAATTGTCTCTTTCAGGACACAGCATCCCCATTTAGTGGTATGTTCCACCAAGAGGAGTATGTGATCCGCGACCGATAGCTTTTGCCACGGCCTCCAAGATTTGCGTGCCCTTTCGGCTTGTTTTCCCTGTTTAGTACAGTCAATGATCCAACAGCCTTTCCGGAACTGTTGTTGCAAAATAATTGTGTGTGTGTCTATGTTGTGGCTTTCCAATCGGACAGATTTCATTGCAAAGTACGAAGGAAGTCCATTCTTTCACATCTGTATTTATAAAACCTGACACATTTGACAGCCTGTTTCACCCTGAAAACCAGAAAATGTTCAGCAGGTCTGGCAGCAACTGAGGAGAGAGAAGCAGGATTAATGTTTCAGGTCAACTATGTTTCTTCAGAACTGGGACGTACTTGACCCTTTGGTGTCTGTCCATTGAGTGTTCATGCTAATTCCTTGTATTTCCTCCCAAGATGTGTGAGCTCAGATGCGTCCACACATCTGCCCACTGTCTGCCTTCCTGAGGTTTTACAGTTCTCCTCCCTGTTAACCAAGTCACCTTTTGTGACATCAGTATACTTTGAAGTCGTACCCATTATGCTCCCATACAACTTTTTCCAACCAATCTCCTGTGAGATACTTTATCAAATGCATTCTGAGCATTCGTACACCTCTGCATTCGCGTTACATTTTTTTTCGCGAAAAGGTAATCAAACCAGACTCACCGTTACAAACCTGTGCTATCTGAACATAGAACAGTACAGCACAGAACAGGCCCTTCGGCCCACGATGTTGTGCCGAGCTTTATCTGAAACCAAGATCAAGCTATCCCACTCCCTATCATCCTGGTGTGCTCCATGTGCCTATCCAATAACCGCTTAAATGTTCCTAAAGTGTCTGACTCCACTATCACTGCAGGCAGTCCATTCCACACCCCAACCACTCTCTGCGTAAAGAACCTACCTCTGATATCCTTCCTATATCTCCCACCACGAACCCTATAGTTATATCTGCTCTTGATTAATCCAAGTATTTCTAAACACTCACCAACTTTATCATAGAATCCTTACAGTGCAGGAGGAAGCCATTTGGCCCATTGAGTCGGCCCTGATTCTCCAAGAAGCATCCCACCCTATCCCTGTAATCCACCCATTTAAGAAGTTTAACAACACCAGGTTAAAGTCCAACAGGTTTATTTGGTAGCAAAAGCCACACAAGCAATCGACCCACCCATTTACCATGGCTAATCCCACCTAACCTACACATCTCGGGACATTAAGGGGCAATTTACCATCGCTAATCCCCCTAACCTACACATCTTTGGATACTAAGGGGCAATTTAGCATTGCTAATCCAAACTAATCTACACATCTTTGGACACCTAAGGGGCAATTTACCATGGCTAATCCCACCTAACTCTCACATCTTTTGACACTAAGGGGCAATTTAGCATGGCCAATCCATCTAACCTACACATCTTTGGACTGTGGGAGGAAACCGGAGCACCCGGAGGAAACCCACGCAGACACGGGGAGAACGTGCAAACTCCACACAGACAGTGACCGAGGCCAGAATTGAACCCGGGTCCCTGGCGCTGTGAGGCAGCAGTGCTAACCACTGTGCCATTCTGTTGCTGTCCATCTTTAATTATGGATTTTAAGAGCGTATTGCAGACGTCAGACAGCTTTATTTGAGGGTTAATCTGACTATCTTCTCCCTTTTTTTTTGAAGAAAAGTGTTAGATCAACACCATGCATACTTGAGCATTGAACAATTGTGACCATAGTCTCTTGTTCTTCTTCCTCCGATTCCTTTCGGCAGTGAGGGTGTAGCCACCGGGACTCGGTGAATGATCCATTCAGAGTTCTTAACGTATTCAGAACCAGTTAATTTTCTTCAGTTGCTTCTAACAATTGTTCATATCCTTGTCGAGTACATCTACACTTCCAGCGTCATCTATATTTAAAAAAGCAATACTTCACCCATTGCCATTATCCTCCCCAGGGAGACTTTCTCCTTCAGTCCTGAGAACTTTTCATATTTTTATTAACTCTTTCTAATCTGCCTTTCACTATGCTTTCTGTATTCCCTGTGGTTTATTTTAGTATTGTCGCGACGACATTGAATTCCTTTTAATCTCAGACTAGTTTTAATCTTCATTATTTATGGCCCTCTGTTCATTAATGCCCCTTTAAGAATATATTTTATCTTAGTCATTTCTGTTCATGTTTAAAGATTCTGCGTTGCCAGGTCTTCATCTAACTATTCTACTAATATGGAACAGAGCCAATTCTGCCTTTTCTCAGTTTATTATTGACACTTGTGCCTTTTCTAGTCTTAACTGGTGGAGTCAAAAATTCCCCACTCTTTCCTTTTTGACTCGGGTTATTGATCCCACTTGATGGCGGTGCAGTGGTTAGCACTGCCGCCTCGCAGCGCCAAGAACCCGGGTTCAATTCCGGCCTCGGGTCACTGTGCGGTGTCTGCACATTCTCCCTGCCTCTGCGTGGGTTTCCTCCAGGTGCTCCGGTTAGGTGAATTGGCCATGCTAAATTGCCCCTTACTGTCAGGGAGATTAGCAGGGTAAATATGTGGGGTTACAGGGATAGGGCCTGGGTGGGATTGTTGTCGGTGCAGACTCGAAGGGCCAAATAGCCTCTTTCTGCACTGTAGAGATCCTATGATTTCCCAGAAAGAAATGGCCATGTTATTATCATTAGAGCCGTAATATTATAGTTACCCTTGTGCGTGGCCTCATTGCCAGAGCCCTGGCTTGTCCGCTGAATGCAGCCATGTCTTTGCTTTATATTAGATTGGTTGGTAATGGTCTGTTTTATAAGTAATGCTCTGGCGATTTAAACTCATTATAGGGCAGTTTGTTGCTTATAATTTGTGTGTTCTGTCTTTATCAAAATTGAGATAAACAGTACAGAACAAGCCAATCTCCCAAGAATAATCTCCCAGCCCAGGAAGAGAGACAGGTGCATTGAGACCATACAATGGTGGCCATACAGGAGCGGCATGGGTGGCACAGTGGTCAGCACTGCGGCCTCAGCCAGGGTCTCGGGTTCAATTCCGGCCTTGGGTCACTGTCTGTGCGGAGTTTGCACATTCTCACCGTGTCTGCGTGGGTTTCCTCCGAGTGCTGCGGTTTCCTCCCACAGTCTAAAAGACGTGCTGGTTAGATGCACTGGCCATGCTAAAATTCTCTGTGTACCCGAACAGGCGCTGGAGTGTGGCGACTGGGGGATTTTCACAGTAACTTCATTGCAGTGTTAATGTAAGCCCGCTTGTGACAATGAAAATTCCACATGATATGCTACAATTGGAAGTTTAAATGTGATAGAGAGATGGATTTGGATGGAAATCAGAGGGAAGGGCCCAGGTGATCTTTTTTGCCCTCCGTGTATTTACTGTTTTTTGGTTCTGAGTGCTGACTCTATTTGCATTCACTCCACTTATTGGTTTTATCTCTGCAGGCACGTGTAAATTGGATTTCCCCGATGCAAACAAGCTTTATTCCTTCCAGCTGAATGTCATGCCAGGTAATCTTTACTAACCTGATCGTTGAATTGTTTGGTGGTGGTCTAGGTACGATTGAAACCGCATGAACTCTGTGGTGTTATTGCTGGATAAATCTTGGCCCACACGTTCGTGAATAATCAGCCTGATTCGCTGTTGGAACGTCTGCAGTGAGTCATGGTGCTTTATTGAACAGGGAAGCTGATTTATTCAAGATAATAGGACCCGTACTATTGATTAAGATTGTGGGTTCAACACCCACTCCAGAGACTTGAGCACATACTCTAGGCAGATACTCTCCATGCAGTACTGAGAGGCTGCCACACTGTCACAGAGGCCACATGTCAGGTGAAACATTAAAGCAAGCCCTATCTTCCCTCACAGGTGAATGTAAACCATCCCTTGGCAGTATTCAAAGAAGAATATGAGAGTTCTCCTCGATGGCACGGTGGCACAGCGGTTAGCAGTGCTGTCTCACAGCACCAGGGACCCGGGTTCAATTCCGGCTTTCGGTGACTGTGCAGAGTTTGCACGTTCTCCCTGTGTCTGCGTGGGTTTCCTCCGGGTGCTCTGGTTTCCTCCCACACTCCAAAGATGCGTTGGTTAGGTGGATTGGCCATGCTAAGTTGCCCCTTAGTTTAGGTGGATTGGCCATGCTAAGTTGCCCCTTAGTTTAGCTGGATTGGCCATGCTAATTTGCCCCGTAGTGTCAGGGAGATCAGCAAGATAAATATGTGGGGTTACAGGGATGGAACCTGGGTGGGATTGTTGTCGGTGCAGACTCAATGGACCAAATGGCCTCCTTTTGCACTGTCGGGATTCTATGATTCTATCCAGGTCAATGTTTACCCCTCAAACAACACCTCCACAGACTATCTACGTTGGATAATGACTGCACTTCAAAAAGCAATGGCTGTAAAAAAACAATGTTTTGGTGAGTCCTGGTGTTCCGGAATTTGCTACACGGTTGCAAGCTCCATCTTTTTGTCAACTCTTGTTGAAAAGACTCTCAATAGTTAAATGCACTGCCAGAACTTTGTCTTTGTATGCTAGCTTGCACTGGTTTGCTGATTTCAGCCTGTGACAGTCTGGACAGCACACTCTGGTGTGCACAGGCCCGTGCTCTGACAAAACAACTTCAGGAGAGCAGAGAAAGAGACATTGCCCCTGGTCAAAGAGATTGAGGAACTGACCCAGGGACCGGGAACCTGGCCCGGGGACCCGGACCGTGAACCCGGGGATCTGGCCCGGGGGCCGGGAACGGACCCAGGGATCAAGAGTTGTTTAGGCTGGTGATGCTGTTTAATTTCTCTGGCTTGTTGCAAGATGACTGCAAAGCTTTTCAAGGTCTTGTGTCAATAGTCACCTTGGAACGAGAGGACTTCAGCCAAGATCCACATGTGCTTTTGCCAGACAGGCTGAAGGTGATATCCGAGTACCTGGATATCAGAGAAACCCGTTAATGAGGCAGTGCACGTTAATCCTGGGTCAGAGCAATGATTGATTGATATGTGCTGAGGATTGTCTCATTGTTCTTGCAGTGAATGATAATAACATTGCGGGTGGGTGACGGCTGATTGCTGTCCTCACTGGCTGTGTATGCAGGAGACTAAATATCCGCATCACTGCTATGAAATTGTTGCCATGAATACGCCAAAAATCTTTCATTAAACACTGATTTCTGTCCTCATTAATCTTTCTTCAGCTGTGGCTATTGCTATGCTTGTAATTACCTTACAGTAATAATGCTGGAGGAATGTGAGGTGCAGTGTCTATGCCTGTGGATTAAGAGATGCTGTAGAACGGGAAGGAGTGCATTTGTCCATTTCTTTTGGGGGTGGGAGGTCCATGTTTCTGGGTTCAGGAGGATGCATGTTCTTGTGCTTTTTGATTGGGTGTAATGTTCCCTCTAGAATTTTCTTTCTACTGGGCAGGTAACAAATTCCTCTGAGCATTGCATCCACAGGCAGTTTGCATTCATACGACTCCCTCTCCTGAACAGTCCCGTACAATGTCCGCCTCTCAATGGTCCCAATCCGTCACTCCTCTTAACAGTTGACATCAGAATTCTACTTTCACATGTTCCAAACTGTCTGGGCTCTCAGTGATCCCAGTCTCTTTCTCCTCCTCCCACATGTCCCGTTGAAACCCTGCCTCCAAGAATAGAAACCTGACGCTTCATCGAAACATAGAAGATAGGAGCAGGAGGAGGCCATTTGGCCCTTCGAGCCTGCTCCACCATTCATCACGATCATGGCTGATTACCCAACTCAATAGCCTAATCCTGCTTTCTCCCCATAACCTTTGATCCCATTCGCCCCAAGTGCTATATCCAGCCGCCTCTTGAATACATTCAATGTTTTGGCATCAACTACTTCCTGTGGTAATGAATTCTACAGGCTCACCACTCTTTGGGTGAAGAAATGTCTTCCTCAAAAGGCAGTGTCTTTGAATATTTTTAAGACAAGAGTGAAAGTTGATCGGGGTAGACAGGAATATAAGGAATATTTCTTCACTGTTTGGGTGAAATGTCTCCTCACCTCCATCCTCCATCCTAAATGGTCTTCCTGGGCCTGGGAACCTGAATACTTGCTACCAGGAAAATCCCAAAATTAGTCTGAATACTTGCTACCAGGAAAATCCTGAAATTAGTCGCCACACTCCGGCGCTTGTTCGGGGACACTGAGGGAGAATTAGGTGTGGCCAATGCACCCTAACCAGCACATCGTTTGGACTGTGGGAGGAAACTGGAGCACCCGGAGGAAACCCACGCAGACACAGAGAGAACGTGCAGACTCCGCACAGACAGTGACCCAAGGCTGGAACCGAACCTGGGTTCCTGGCGTTGTGAGGCAGCAGTGCCAACCACTGCCACCATGCCATTCCCATAAGGATGAACTGCACAGCCACCTCCCAAGCCCCACTATCCCAGCACAAGTTACAGAGGCCTAGCCATTTAGAAACATAGAAACATAGAAACCCTAATGGGGTTCTAGAAGGTGAGTGCTTATTGCTTATTTAATAATGACAATCGCGGCTGAGGTCCTGCATTTCAGGGAATGAGTAACTCGTCCGACTACCCACCATCGGGATACTCATTAACATGCAGCTGGAAAAGGATCTGTGACTACGTATTTGAAATGCAAAGATGCAGATAGATTATGTGGGTGCGTGACTCACTCAATGTAGTGAAAGACTAAGAAGCTGGCATGGTGACCACACTGGGAGTGCTGCATAGTTTGCTTAACTATCTTAATGACACCAGAAAGGGTACAAGCAAGGGCAGCAGGGTGTCCGCAAATAATAAATAATCTGCAAAGACTAGGGCTGAGTGATAGCAAGATTTCAATGGCAATTATGATCTGTTTGGCACATTTAACATAATAAAGCGCCCCAAAACATTTCACAGCAGTCAGCTTGACATTGGGAAGTGAAAATCTTCTGCGAGTCATGATAAATAAGAGGGTTGAATGATTAGAGCCTTCTCCTGTTAATTCAAAGTTGGTCTTTTGCTTTCAAAATTGAACTTGTGAAGTCACTTTCAATGCGCAGTTTGAATAAAACACCATGAGGCAATTTTAGCTCAATTTCAATTCAGATTGTCAGATGATATTGTGCATTGATTTTCAATCTACAGGCACCGCTGCTGCAGGAACTATGAATATTCAGTACGCAGAAGCCGTATAAATTTACAAGACATGTATTTAACTCCAGAGGCTTGTGCACAATAATCTAGGCTGACTGTGCAGTGTTGAGGGAAGCACTGCATCACTGGAGCTGCCACCTTTCAGCCTCATTGATATTTGATTTGATTTATTATTGCCACATGTATTGGGATACAGTGAAAAGTATTGTTTCTTGCGTGCTATACAGACAAAGCATACCATTCATAGAGTACATAGGGGAGAAGGAAAGGAGAAGGTGCGGAATGTAGTGTTACAGACATAGCTAGGGTGTAGAGAAAGATCAGCCTAATATATGGTGAGTCGTAGAGGTTTACAGCATGGAAACAGGCCCTTTGGCCCAACTTGTCCATGCCGTCCAGATTTTATCAAAAGTCTGACATCAGCAGGGAAGAAGCTGTTCTTGAGTCAGTTTTACGTGATCCCAGACTTTTGTATCTTTTTCCCAACGGAAGAAGGTGGAAGAGAGAATGTCCGGGTGCGTGGCGTCCTTGATGACGCTGGCTGCTTTTCCAAGGCAGCGGGAAGTGTAGACAGAGTCAATGGATGGGAGGCTGGTTTGAGTGATGGACTGGGCTTCGTTCACAACCCTTTGTAGTTCCTTGCGGTCTTGGACAGAGCAGGAGCCATACCAAGCTGCGATACAACCAGAAAGGATATTTTCTATGGTGCATCTGTAAAAGTTGGTGAAAGTCACAGCTGACATGCCATTGTTAAAATGATGTCCTATCTGCTCCCTCAGGTGTGAAAGATCCCATGACCCAGTGAGTGAAGAACAGGGGAGTTTCTCCCCAGTGTCCTCAGCCAACATCACTGAAGGCAGATTATTTGGCCATTGTCACATTATTGTTTGTGGGTATTTTCTGCACACAAACTGGCTGCCACATTTCCTACCTTACTACAGTAACTGCACTTCAGTCATTCTGAACTGGCTCTAATGTGCTTTGGACATCCTGTGGTGTGGAAGGTGCTATTGAAAACATAAGTCTTTAATTGCAGCTCTGGGTTTGAGGCTTGTTGAATAATGCCACACTGAGGTAATAATATCTAATAATATTAATGCAAGATCAAGAATGCTGTTGTGTTTGGATCATTACCACGAGACTCAACTATTCCAACCTGGCTGCTCTCCCAGATTCTACCCTCCATAAATTTGAGGTCATCCAAAACTCTGCTGTCCCTGTCACAGCGAGTCTCGTTCCCCTCTCACCCCCGTGCCCTCTGACCCACACTGGCTCCCGGACAAGCAACGCCCTTGATTTTTAAAATTCTTATCCTTATTTTCAAAGTCCTCCATGGCTTTGCCCCCTCCTATGCTTGTATTCTCCTCCAGCCCCACGACCTGGTGGCACAGTGGTTGGCACTGCTGTCTCACAGCGTCAGGGACCTGGGTTTGATTCCCAGCTTGGGTCACTGTCTGCGTGGAGTCTGCACGTTCTCCCCATGTCTGCGTGGGTTTCCTCCGGGTGCTCCAGTTTCCAGTTAGATGCATTGGCCATGCTAAATTGCCCCTTAGTGTCTTGGGATGCGTGGGTTAGAGGGATTAGCGGGGTAAATAGGGGGTTACAGGGATCGGGCCCAGGTGAGATTTGATGGATCGAATGGCCTCCTTCAGCACTGTAGGATTCTATCCTACGGGATTCTATGACCCTCTGAGTTCCCTGCGCTCCTCTAATTGCACCTCTTGATGCATTCCTGATTTTGGTGGCCGTGCCTTCAGTTTCCTAGGATCCATGCTCTTCCCTATATCTCTCCGCCTCTCTAGCTCTCTTTCCCCTCGAGTCTTTCCTTACCTGCCTCTATCAAAGCATATATCTCCCAATGTATTTGGTAATGCTCCTGTGAAGTGCCTTGGGATGTTTGATTGTGACAAAGGTGCCATGGACAAGGAACAAGATTTATTGTAGTGATACAGATCTCCCTGACACCAAGGGGCAATTTAGCATGGCCAATCCACCTAACCTGCACATCTTTAGACACTAAAGGGCAATTTAGCATGGTCATTCCACCTAACCAGCACATTTATTGAAGCGATACGGGGGACATGAGGCTGGAGTTACAGAACAAGATTCTAAAAATTGGGCTTCTTTTCACTGACGTTTCAGTGAAGGTTAAGGGGGAAATCAACTAATTGAGAGTTTCAAAATGATTAAAATGGTGACAGATTATCATTGACAAATGAAGGGAAAGTTAGAAAAAATGCTTTCACACAGAGTTATTATTACATAAGGGGCCATTGAGACAGAAACTGGCAATGTTTAAAAGACAGTTGTATAGGGAGATGGAAAGGAAGGATAAGATCCGGTGAAGGGGCAGGGAAGTGGGATCAGAACTGTGAATGTGAGCTGTGAGGCTGTGACTGATCCAAGCACAAGATTTCCTCCGGGTGCTCTGGTTTCTTCCCACACTCCAAAGATGTGCGGGTTAGGTTGATTGGCCATGCTAAATTGCCCCTAAGTGTCAGGGGGACTAGCCGAGTAAATGCGTGGGGTTATGGAGATAGGGCCTGGGTGGGATTGTGGTCGGTGCAGACTTGATGGGCCGAATGGCCTCCTTCTGCACTGTGGGGATTCTATGAAGGTGCTGAGTGTAATTGCCATCAGTGGCCCATATGCAGCCCTGGAAAATGCTTCGATAATCACTGCCTGAACTCACATTAGCCAGTTTCCCCATGCTGTTCCAACAGACTGCGCAAATAAGTGGCCAAGTAGTGGAAGAATTCGAGCTGTCACCCTTTGTTTTTCCACTCTGCTAAACAAATGCTTGCAGAGTTAGCACGCCCAGTAATGACGTTGCGGGACTGCTGTCACTAAGATCCTCTACAGGAGAATTCCAAATAATCATAGAATCCTGCAGTGCAGAAGGAGGCCATTTGGCCCATCGAGTCTGCACCGACCACAATCCCACCCAGGCCCTATCCGCACAATCCCATGCATTTACCCTAGCTAGTCCCCCTGACACTAAGGGTCAATTTAGCATGGCCAATCCACCTAACCCGTGCATCTTTGGACTGTGGGAGGAGACCGGAGCACCCGGAGGAAACCCACGCAGACACAGGGAGAACATGCAGACTCCACACAGACAATACCCAAGCCAAGAATCGAACCCGGTCCCTGAGGCAGCAGCGCTAACCACTGTGCCACCCCTCAACATAATCTTCAACGTACCCACGGTGAAGTAGAATAACTACACGCTACCACCCACCGCCGATCAGGTATTTTTCAACTACACAGACTATGGCATAGAGTATGAGGAAAGATGAGAGAGAGACTTACATTTATATAGCACCATTCATGAACAAAGGAGGTCCCAAAGCACAAATACTTTCCAAGTGTGGCTACAGTTGTAATGTAGGAAATGCAGCAGCCAATTTGCACACAGGAAGATCCCACAAATAACAATATGGTAATGACCAGAGAATCCAATGTTTGTGATGGTAGTGGAAGGATAAATATTGACCAGCACGCCAAGGGTAACTCCCTCGCTCTTTTACCACATTGTGCTCTGGTATCTTTTACATCCACCCAACAGGGCAGGTTTAACATCTCATCCAAAAGACATCATCTGCAACAGTGCAGCACTCCTTCAGTACTGCACAGGTGTGTCAGCCTTGAATTAATGCTCAAGTCCTTGATTGGGACTTGAACCCACAACCTGCTTACCAGTCCGTGGAGTTGGGCAGCACGTTGGCATAGTGGTTAGTGGTGCTGTCTCTCAGCGCCAGGGACCCAGGTTCGATTCTTGGTTTGGGTATTGTCTGTGTGGAGTTTGCACGTTCTCCCCGTGTCTGTGTGGGTTTCCTCTGGGTGCTCCGGTTTCCTCCCACAGTCCAAAGATGTGCAAGTTAGGTGGATTGGCCATGCTAAATTGCTCCTTAGTGTCAGGAGAATGAGCTAGGGTAAATGCATGGGGTTATGGGGATAGGATCTGGGTGGGATCGTGTGGTTGGTGCAGACTCGATGGCGAATGGCCTCCTTCTGCACTGTAGGGATTCTATGATTTTTTTTCCTCTTCTGCCTCTGGGATGAAAGTGCGATCTATTGAAGCATGGCTGACTTGAGTTTGGGTTTGACACAAGGCTTTTGAGGGGAGGGGGCAGGGGAATTTGTTTGGGATTACCACAGGGAAATAGAGAGTTGGGTAGTGGGATTATTTTGGGATAGTTACAGAGAGAGTGGGGCAAAGCAATTAGTTTGGAATTGATACAGGGATGTGGAGAAGTAGGAATAGTTTGGGACTGGAATCACGAGCTTTCGGAGCGCTGCTCCTTCATCAGGTGAGTGGAGTGAAACTCCACTCTCCTGAGGAAGGAGCAGCGTTCCAAAAGCTCGTGATCCCAAATAAACCTGTTGGACTTTAACCTGGTTTTGTGAGACTTCTTACTGTGCCCACCCCAGTCCAATGCCAGCATCTCCATGCCATAGTTTGGGATTGACGCGGGGAAATGGAAAGTAGTGCAATGGGATTCATTTGGCATTGATACAGCAATATAGGGAGAGTGCAGAACAATGGAATTCATTTGGGATTACTATAGAGCTTGGAAAAAGAGTGGGATTAAGTTTGGATGTTGGGGGCTACAGGGGAATAAATGTAGGGCAATGGGATTAATGTTGAGATTGGTTTAGCAAAGAATTGGGACAGCAATGGGCTGAATGGCCTCCTGTGCTGTGAGCCTCTCCTTTTGTCCCTGAGTAATTAGAAAGTGGTTGCAGATATTTCTTCAGGAAAGTGGGGTGGGAATGGACCAAGTATTCCATGTTTTGGTCACGAGATTGTTCAAGGCTGCAGAGGGACCAGTTTCAAGTACATGGCGAATTCTGAGGGAAAGAAACGCTTTGTGATTCATGTAACCGTTGATGCAAGTGCCTCCAAACCCAGGGCTGTGAAATGCTACAATGAATCACAGTGAAATACTTTAATTAGGAATAAAATTGTATTATGCATCAGTCTAGGTTTTATTTGGAGGGTTAAGTTTGGTTTCCATTTTTCAAATTAGCAGTGGGTTGTCATAGCTAATAAAATCAACACTGGGACACAACAGACTCATCCCAGGAGAAATCTTAACATGTTTCTCCCTCTCTCCTTTCCTGGCCCCTGCCTGTTGACTAGATTTGATTTGACATACATTCTGCAGCTCATTCCCCAATATTTTGGTGATATTTGAATTAGTTTTTATCCCCAGTGTCTGTCTTGGTCTCTGTGTGTATTGGCTCCATTCACACATTCCCAGTTCTAGTGTTGAGTACCTCCTTGACTCTGTTCTATTTTTTGCGTGTATTTTGCTGGGCAATTTGTGGCAATAGTGATACTCTGCACTTTATTTTAGTAAGCCATTTATTTGGAGATGGTGCCTGTTGTGTTTGAGATTTATCTAGATGCTGCCTCTCTCCCTGATGTTTTGATGCTCACAGTCTGTCTTTCGATTGAGTTTTCTTGTCGGTAGACACTGGCTGGGCCACTCCTGCTCCCTCCTCGCACCAGTGAATATGCTCCTATGTGTAACTAATTTAGCTTAAATGATTCAGTACATTTCTCCCCATCTGGATGTCTGACGTTACATTGTATTCAGCATTTCCAGCTCTTGCTGTGTTTTGCTGTTAACTTTCAGGTCTTACTAGTGGTGACACTGAGTTTCTTTTTGGTAACAAAGAGAACTGCCTCAAATAGGCCTGGCTTCAAACTTTTATATATCAGAAACGCCCAAGGAATGAAATGGTTCAAAACTGGACAATATTGGAAAATAACTCTTATTGCTGCCTGATTTAATTAACAGTTAAAATATCTGTATCCGGTAGCCTGGCCAAAAGCTGGTGCCACATCTGTCTGTCCACACCTCAGGCTTATTGGGTGGCACAGTGGTTAGCATTGCTGCCTCACAGCGCCAGGGACCCGGGTTCGATTTCCAGCTGGGGTCACTGTCGAGTTTGCATGTTCTCCCTATGGGTTTCCTCCGGGTGCTCCGGTTTCCTCCCACAGTCCGAAAGACGTGCTGGTTAGGCACATTGGCCGTGCTAAATTCTCCCTCAGTGCACCCGAACAGGCGCTGGAGTGTGGCGACTAGGGGATTTTCACACTAACTTCATTGCAGTGTTAATGTAAGCCTTACTTGTGACACTAATAAACAAACTTTTTTAAAAACTCTCCCTGAGGGAAGCGGGAAATTAGAATTGAATGGGGAATCTCTCCACATCAACCTGTTATGCGCAGGCCACAAGCAGTGACATTTCCAGATATCTTTCCACATATATTTCTGACCCACGAGAGAGTCGGGGACTAAGGAGGGGTCGGCAGTAAAATGGAGTTAAGGCCACAATCCGATCAGCCATGATCTTGTTGAATGGCGGAGCAGACTTGATGGGCTGAATGGTCTACTGTTTCTTATGATCTGGCGATCAGAGGGTGTCCCTGTGTATCAAACCATCTGTGATATTCTTGGGCTCGTGATCTGTTTTGCATGAATTCTAAATTACTCAGCGCTGAGACCCACAGTGGAGCTCTGCGTGAATTAGATCATTCATTTTGCTTGACAGTCCATCGAACTCGAAAGTATTCACGATGACGATTGTTTTACTAAATGGATCAGGGGAGCAGGATTAATGAGAGTACAGGCTAGGCTGGGCTGCACAAGATTGAGGAGATGGTTGAGTGCTTTAATGTTTTTTTTCCGTGGCTGATCTGTGAGCCTTTTTTTCAAACCAGGTGCAGTTCATTTTGATTTGGGTGGAAAAGTTTATTGGTATAATTTTGGCTTTGTGATTTGTGTGGTTTTGGGAGGTGCCTGTAACCGTGAAATATAACATTGACAGCCTTTTGTTATCTGATTAGTTAAATGTCCAAAGATGTGTAGGTTAGGGGGATTGGCCATGCTAAGTTGCCCCTTTGTGTCCAAAGATGTCCAGGTTAGATGGGTTGACCAAGCTATATTGCCCCTTAGTGTGCAGGTTAAGGGGATGAGCAGGGTAAACACGTGGGGATGGGCAGGGGTGGGTCTGGGTAAGATGCTCTGTCGGAGAGTTGGTATAGACTCGACGGGCCGAATGGCCTCTTTCTGCACCGTATGAATTCTATGAAATGGAGCCCAAGGGTTAGACAAGGAACTGAGGGCCTCTGTTTCTGGAAGAGTACAGAACGAAAACCCAAATAACAAAAGCAAGTAGACCAAATTATTTTCCTCATTCCCTCTCTCCTCTGGCCTTTAATTACTCGTCGCCTCACCCACGCCGTCTCTGTGAGAGCCTGTGTTTAGCGCGTACTCGCTCTGTGACTCAGTCTCTCTCCCCGACTTTCCAGACCCAGTAATGCCCAACTCCTGAGGAAGGCAAAAATAAACCGGGAATCTAATTCCAGGAAAACTCTTGGATGTTCCTGCTCAACTCCCTAAGACGGCTTGTGACACATCACTAAACATGTTTAACAAAGTACTCCCCTCTCCTATCCTGTAGCCAATGTGCCCCAGCATCCCGAGGACTGATACCACAGACTGACGACCCCACACTCCCTGATAACAAACACCCTTTCGTAGTTGTGTATGTTGAGCATGTATTCAGCATCTGTCTGCAATTTCTAACATCTGCAAGCCCTGGGTGTGAAAGGTCACAACGTCACTGTCATTGTGGAAAGAAGTTGCTCTTCACTGAAGTCCAATCCATGTTCCCATGGGTAAATAATGTTGGGTAGAATTAAGGTGAATGAGTCACATTTTCATTTTCATTTCATGTGACTATAGGATTTGTTCTGGATATTGGGTCCTATAAGTCCATTGGACTTCTTATTCCTCCAAAAATGCTATCAGTGGCTTGGGAAATGGTATCCCTTATGTTGCGAAGTTGAGTAGAATGTTAGAACTTAGTGTTTATAAAATTATTTTTAAAATAGTGAAATGCATGGTCCCTTTAAAAAGGTGGTGCTTTTTCTGTGCTTAGAAAGTTTTTTAACAATGTAGATGCATATGGGGTCCCAGAATGAAACATTTGTATCGCAGGCCAAGCAGCAGGGTTGCCTTGGTAACAGGCTTTCAGGTTTTTTAATGTAGCCAATCAAGTTGAAACAGAACAGACTTTTGAATTTAACCAATCGTCTTAAATCCGGCACTTGGATACCAGCAACCTATTAGATTTAAATTTGATGGTTTTGGCAAACTGGAACCAATCCTATTGTAGGGGTTGTTGATATGTCATCACAGGTATAAAAGTGGCGGCAGTGGAACAATAAGCAGAGACAGCATCTGCCAGAGTAACAGCCTCATCCATGTCTTGGAGAAAGCTCCAACTTGATAGTGAAGATACCAAAGAAGATACAAGTTCCAGACAGAAGAATCAACAGAGAAGGCCCAGAATATTCCAGAAGACGCCAAACCTGGTTGTAATTCAGAGAGTGACTGAAATTCAATCTTTTTGTTAATAAGTGGGAATTGCATTTATCTGAACAGCATTCTATTAGAATCGTGTTTTATTTGGTTTGTTAATAGTTTAGTTAACTTGTTCACTGTTAGTTAGATAAATTACCTGTTGACTTTAGAGAGCGTCAGGTAGTTATTTTGATTCAACCACTAAAAGTTACTGAAGTGCAGATCATACCACTTCCCACCCATTTTAACAGGTTATGAGGCAAGATACTCCTCTTTGAATGATTAAGTGTTAGTTCTCAGAGGGGGGGGATTCACCTCCACTTCATAACACTTACAGTCTTCTTGCCATTCTTGAGGGAAGGACCAGATCCAGGCTAATCCGCCGTTTACTTGGGTTTTCTAAAAGTGGCTCAACACAATCTCTGACTAGGTGAGGACCAGAGCCAGGAAAGGTGATGCAACAGAGGAAATGTTTCTGGTTGGATTGTGAATTGGTTCTTCTGCAGGAGCCAGAGGATGTAATGCTAGCTGAAACTACAGATGGATGGATGGGTGCGGGGGGGGGGGGGGGGGGGGGGGGGGGGGGGGGGGGGGGGGGGCCAGCATAAGTGGTCCATAGTAGATCAGACATGGACTCGATTGGAATGAGTTGATGAGGAAGGGGCACTAAATGAGGTAGAATTGAAAGTGGCAAGGAGGATATAAAGAGACTCAAGGTGATTTAGACAAGTTGTGAGTGGGCAAATGTATAGTAGATGCAGTATGACATGGATAAGTGTGAACTTATCCACTTTGGATGGAGAGGGGCAACCGGAAGACTGAGTTTGGGGAACTCATTTGTTTGTACTGCATTTGAAGAAACGGTGAGTTTCGAGTACAGTTTTGGGGTGTCTCTGGGAGAGATACGGCATCAAGTGAATGCTTTAAAATTCCCCGGTAGAAAACCAGTTGCAACTGTGCCAGTCCCAGGCAAGAAGCCTTTGTGTCATGCTGGTGGCAACTCTTCACTGGTTTATGTGTCTGTAAAGATCTTGCTAGGAAAAAGGAATAGTGGGAATTTGAATTGTCGTCTTGTGTTTATATTGAGATTGTTAGAATCATAGAATCCTTCAGTGCAGAAGGAGGCCATTCGGCCCATCGAGTCTGCACCGACCACAATCCCACCCAGGCCCTATCCCCATAACCTCGTGCATTTACCCTAGCTAGTCACTTAGGGGCAGTTTATCACGGCCAATCCACCTAACCTGCACGTCTTTAGACTATGGGAGGAAACCGGAGCACCCGGAGGAAACCCATGCAGACACGGGGAGAATGTGCAAACTCCACACAGACAGTGACCCGAGTCAGGAATTGAACCCATGTCCCTGGAGCTCTGAGGCAGCAGTGCCAACCACTGTGTCACTGTGCCGCCTTTTTGACTCGTGTAATATATTTCACATTTTATGTTTTAATAAAAATGTTATTCTTTGTATTAAAAGTTCATCATCAGGTTCCTTTGTTCAGTAACCTACCTTCCTGAAAAAAAAACAAGTTAGGATCAATCAAGCCAGGTTCACTCTGGAATCTGAAACAAAAACAGAAAATGCTGGCAAACCTCAGCAGGTCTGACAGCATCTGTGGGGAGAGAATAGAGCAAACGTTTCAAGTCTAGATGACCCTTTGTTCAGAGCTTTTATCACTCTGGAATCTGATTTTTCCGGTATTACTAGCAGTTGGGATTGTTACAGTGTATTTGTGGAAAATGGTGCATGTTATATGTTGGAAAATGCTCCTCTTTGTTCTGTTAACAGATGAAGGGTATTACCAGGGTGGCAAGTTCCAGTTTGAGACAGATGTTCCAGAAGCCTACAATATGGTGGTGAGTAGAGGAGCTTTGCGGATCTTTTTGATGGATTGCACAGCCGGAGGGCAAAACAGGCGGAACTGGATCCAGGAAATTCTATCCAAGTCCGTCTGATTATTATGTAAATTTAGTGTGTATCAAGGTGAGCAATCTTAACGCTGGTAGAATGGTTCTTTTGTTCTTTCATTCTTTCATGGGATGTGGCCATCGGTGACAATTACTGACTTTGCCAATGACACCCATATCCCATGAAAGAAAAAGAAGTGTAGAACAAAGCAACCATTGAAGTAAAACCAACGTAACGAAGTCCCACGGTCTCAGCATGGAGCACAGCACGGGGTTAGATACAGAGTAAAGCTCCCTCCACACTGTCCCCATCAAACACTCCCAGGACAGGTACAGCACGGGGTTAGATACAGAGTAAAGCTCCCTCCACACTGTCCCCATCAAACACTCCCAGGACAGGTACAGCACGGGGTTAGATACAGAGTAAAGCTCCCTCTACACTGTCCCCATCAAACACTCCCAGGACAGGTACAGCACGGGGTTAGATGCAGAGTAAAGCTCCCTGTGCACTGTCCCCATCAAACACTCCCAGGACAGGTACAGCACGGGGTTAGATGCAGAGTAAAGCTCCCTGTGCACTGTCCCCATCAAACACTCCCAGGACAGGTACAGCACAGGGTTAGATACAGAGTAAAGCTCCCTCTACACTGTCCCCATCAAACACCCCCAGGACAGGTACAGCACGGGGTTAGATGCAGAGTAAAGCTCCCTATGCACTGTCATTCCTGTGGATGTTTCACAGGAATGAGACTGGATAAATATGTTGGCACAAACCTAGGAATAGAAATAGGCCAGTCAGCTCCTCTCGCCTACCCCGCCATTTAAGACCAGCATAGCTGATCAGACACTTCAATACCCGTTACATCCACTATCCCCATAGCCTTTTACGCTATTAATCCGAAATCTATCAATCTCTACTTTAAACAAACTCAGTGACTGAGCATCGACAGCCCCCTCTTTGGAAAGAAATTTCTCCTCATCTCGGTCCTAAGTGGATTCCCCTTTATTTTGAAATTGTGCCCCCTGGTTCTAAACTTCCCAAACAAGGGAAACACCTTACATGCATTTACCTTGTCTATTCCTTAAATTATTGTGTAGGTTTCAATGAGATCACCTCTCATTCTTCGAAACTCTGGAGAATACAGGCCCATTTTGCCCAATCTCTCTTCAGAACACAGTCCCGCCATCCCCGGAACAAGGCTGGTGAACAAGCAGATTAATTAATCCTACCCTGTCCCCTGGTCATATAGACGTAGAGAATAGTTAGCTTTTTGATGTATACCCTTTATCAGAACTGAAAACAGTATAGAGTCGTAGAGGTTTACAGCATGGAAACAGGCCCTTCGGCCCAACTTGTCCATGCCGCCCCTTTGTTTTTGATCCCTAAGATAGTCCCAATTGCCCACGTTTGGCCCATATCCCTCTATACCATCTTACCCATCTAATTGTCTAAATGCTTTTTAAAAGACAAAATTGTACCCGCCTCTACTACTACCTCTGGCAGCTCGTTCCAGACACTCACCACCCTCTGTGTGAAAAAATTGCCCCTCTGGACACTTCTGCATCTCTCCCCTCTCACCTTAAACCTGTGCCCCTTAGTTTTAGACTCCCCTACCTTTGGGAAAAGATGTTGACTAGCTGATCTATGCCCCTCATTATTTTATACACCTTTTTATCAGATCACCCCTCATGCTGCAGAGAAAAAAGTCCCAGTCTATCCAGCCTCCCCTTATAACTCAAACCATCAAGTCCTGGTAGTATCCTAATTTTTTTCTGCACTCTTTCTAGTTTAATAATATCCTTTCTATAATAGGGTGACCAGAACTGGACACAGTATTCCAAGTGTGGCCTTACTAATGCCTTGTACAACTTCAACAAGAGGTTCAATTGTCTGACCAATGAAACTAAGCATGCTGAATGCCTTCTTCACCACTCTGTCCACCTGTGACTCCGCTTTCAAGGAGCTATGAACCTGTACCCCTAGATCTCTTTGTTCTGTAACTCTCTCCAACGCCCTACCATTAACTGAGTAAGTCCTGCCCTGGTTCAATCTGCCAAAATGCATCACCTCACATTTATCAAAATTAAATTAAAGTATGTTTGGAAAATGGAGAGGGAGCTGGGGGAGAGATGAACCAAATTGAAACCTAGCAATAATGGGTTAAATGACCTGCAAACTGCTCAGCAGAAAACCATTTGACAGTATGAGTGATCACCAGAGAAATAATGCCGAGATAATTGATCATTAAAAAGGTGCAAGTCGCTTGGATTTGAATAATGACAGGAGAGGTCGACCCAAATAAGATGGAGTGAAATAACCTGTAAATGCAGCTGATGTAAAATTAATGAATTACTGGGGGCACGGTAGCACAGTGATTAGCACTGCTGCCTCACAGCGCCAGGGACCCGTGTTCGATTCCCGGCTTGGGTCAATATCTGTGTGGAGTTTGCACGTTCTCCCCGTGTCTGCGTGGGTTTCCTCCGGGTGCCCCGGTTTACTCCCACAGTCCAAAGATGTGCAGGTTAGGGGGATTGGCCATGCTAAATTGTCCCTTAGTGTCCAAAGATGTGTAGGTTAGGTGGATTGGCCGTACTAAATTGCCTCCCTAGTGTTCAGAGATGTGCGGGTTAGGGGGATTAGCCATGCTAAATGGGCAGGTTTTGGGCCTGGGTATGGTCCTCTTTCACAGAGTCCGTGCAGACCTGATGGGCTGAATGGCCTCTTTCCACTCTGTGGGGATTCTACGATGATCCGGTGGGACCAGCTGCTCACCAGAGCAAGAAGCATTTCCGATATTTCAGCTGTTAAATGTCGGTGTGATTTAGCTGTTTGCCCTGTGGGCTCCCCTTCGTTATAGAGCAACCAGGGAGTGACTATAAACATGCCTTGTTGACTACCCTGTATGCTGTGGTTTACCATTCCCAGATGTTGTCTGTCTTCTTTTGTTTTCTCTCTCACTGAGTTTTGTAAGGTTTCTGCTGAGGAAGGCTCGGTTACATAACTTCTTTGGAAAGACTGCAGCTGAATTGGGAAATGTGCAAATGTTGCATGTTTTTGTCCTTTTCTGGATGGGGGGAAATGCAGATGGATATTTCTGCAGTTAGATATTTGTCTGGTCGAAAGCTGATATAATGAGCTGCCGTCTGCGGCTGTCAGGTTTTCTAGTGTGCTCGTTCCCACAGTGCGGCACAGTGGCACAGTGGTTAGCACTGCTGCCTCACAGTTACCAGGGACCAGGGTTCAATTCCTCTGGTCACTGTCTGTGTGGAGTCTGCACATTCTCCCCGTGTCTGCGTGGGCTTCCTCAGGTGCTCCGGTTTCCTTCCACACTCCAAAGATGCGCGGGTTAGGTGAATTGGCCATGCTAAATTGCCCCTTAGTGTCAAGGAGACTAGTAGGGTAAATACATGGGGTTACGGGGATAGGGCCTGGGTGGGATTGTAGTCGGTGCAGATTCGATGGGCGGAAAGGCCTCCTTCTGCACTGTAAGATTCTATGAATATGGCAGTGCCTGCTGCCTCTGGGTGCTCACTGCCACATCGTGCACCCACTGCCAGCTGGTAAAGGCAAGAACCAACAAAATGAAAGATACAGAATGAAAATATTCCCGTAATCATTGGACTTTGATTGACCTTGTGAATATGCTGATGAACCTGTAGCACCAAATACAGCTTGCAACGGTAGAAAACTGAGAAAACGCTTATCGACAAAGCAAATTAATAAACTTGGAAAGGATCGAAGTCTATTTATAAAAAGGACAGCACCTGAGAATTCAAAGTCAAAAAGGCCGAACTAATAAAATTCAAACTCTGAGGGCAAAGGAGCCACCATGACCGGCCAGTGTGAAAAAGAAGCACCTGTTCAAGGGTCAGGAAGAAGAAAGAGACACATGACGTGCTCAGGCAGCTGGGATCAGGTGAATCTCTTGAAGAGTATAGAGGGTGTAGGAGTAGAGAGAAAAATCAGGAGGGCAAAAAGGGGACACGTGATTGTTTTGGCAGATAAGGCAAAGGAGAATCCAAAGAGCTTCTACAAATACATAAAGGGCAAAAGAGTAACAAGGGAGAGAGTAGGGCCTCTTAAGGATCAACATGATCATCTATGTGCGGATCCACAAGAGATGGGTGAGATCCTAAATGAATATTTCTCATCAGTATTTACTGTTGAGAAAAGCATGGATGTTAGGGAACTTGGGGAAATAAATAGTGATGTCTTGAGGAGTGTACATATTACGGAGGTGGTGGTGCTGGAAGTCTTAAAGCGCATCAAGGTAGATAAATCCCCGGGACCTGAAGAAGTGTATGCCAGGATATTGTGGGAGGCGAGGGAGGAAATTGCGGGTCCCCTAGCCGAGATATTTGAATCATTGATAGTCACGGGTGAGGTGCCTGAAGATCGAAGGGTGGCAAATGTTGTACCTTTGCTTAAAAAAGGCTGCAGGGAAAAGCCTGGGAACCACAGGCCAGTGAGCCTCACATCTGTGGTGGGTAAGCTGTTGGAAGGTATTTTGACAGACAGGACCTACAGGCATTTAGAGAAGCAAGGACTGATTAGGGACAGTTAGCATGGCTTTGTGAGTAGAAAATCATATCTCTCAAATTTGAGTTTTTTGAAGGGATAACCAAGAAGGTAGATGAGGGCAGTGCAGTTGATGTTGTCTACGTGGACTTTAGCAAGGCCTTTGACAAGGTACCGCATGGCAGGTTGTTGCATAAGGTTAAATCTCACGGGATCCAGGATGAGGTATCTAAATGGATATTAAATTGGCTTCTTGACAGAAGCCAGAGGGTGGTTGTAGAGGGTTGTTTTTCAAACTGGAGGCCTGTGACCAGCGGTGTGCTTCAGGAATCAGTGCTGGGTCCATTGTTATTTGTCATTTATATTAATGGTTTGGATGAGAATATAGGAGGCATGGTTAGTAAGTTTGCAGATGACACTAAGATTGGTGGCATAGTGGACAGTGAAGAAAGTTATCTCCGATTGCAACAGGATCTTGATCAATTGGGCCAGTGGGTTGACGAATGGCAGATGGAGTTTAATTTAGACCAATGTGAGGTGATGCATTTTGGTAGATTGAACCAGGGCAGGACTTACTCAGTTAATGATAGGGCATTGGGGAGAGTTACAGAACAAAGAGATCTAGGGGTACATGTTCATAGCTCCTTGAAAGTGGAGTCACAGGTGGACAGAGTGGTGAAGAAGGCATTCAGCATGCTTGGTTTCGTTGGTCAGAACATTGAATACAGGAGTTGGGACGTCTTGTTGAAGTTGTACAAGACATTGTACATTGTAAGGCCACACTTGGAATACTGTGTGCAGTTCTGGTCACCCTGTTATAGAAAGGATATTATTAAACTAGAAAGAGTGGAGAAAAGATTTACTCGGATGCTACCAGGACTTGATGGATTGAGTTATAAGGAGAAGCTGGATAGAGGGGATTTTTTTCTCTGAAGTGTAGGAGGCTGAGGGGTGATCTTATAGAGGTCTGTAAAATAATGAGCAGCATAGAGCAGCTAGATAGTCAATATCTTTTTCCAAAGGTAGGGGAGTCTAAAACTAGAGGGCATAGGTTTAAGCTGAGAGGGGAGAGATACAAAAGGGTCCAGAGGGGCAATTTTTTCATACAGAGGGTGGTGAGTGTCTGGCACAAGCTGCCAGAGGTAGTAGTAGAGGCGGGTACAATTTTATCTTTTAAAAAGCATTTAGATAGTTACATGGATAAGATGGGTACAGAGGGATATGGGCCAAATGCGGGCAATTGGGATTAGTTTAGAGGTTTATAAAAAAGGGCGGCATGGACAAGTTGGGCTGAAGGGCCTGTTTCCATGCTGTAAACCTCTATGACTATGACTCTAACCGGAGCACCTGAGAGGATTTTTCCGCCATAGAAGAGAAGATAGCCAGAAAAGGAGAGATTGGAAGAGGTTAACCTTGTCGATCTAGAGAGATGGTGGTGTGGGGAGTGACAAAGCACAAATGCTTCCTGTACAGCGATATTACTCAGTATTCCAATCTGGAAATGCCATCATTAGGTTTGTGTTCAGTTCTGTCTTAATTAGAAACAGTGTGTTGTACAGACAGTAGACGAAGTAGAAATGGTCGAGAGTTTCAAGTTTCTACGTGTCCAGATCACCAACAACCTATCCTGGTCCCCCCCATGCCGACGCTATAGTTAAGAAAGCCCACCAACGCCTCTACTTTCTCAGAAGACTAAGGAAAGTTGGCATGTCAGCTACGACTCTCACCAAATTTAACAGATGCACCACAGAAAACGTTCTTTCTGGTTGCATCACAGCTTGGGATGGCTCCTACTCTGTCCGAGACTGCAAGAAACTACAAAGGGTCGTGAATGAAGCTCAGTCCATCACTCAAACCAGCCTCCCATCCATTGACTCAGTCTACACTTCCCGCTGCCTCGGCAAAGCAGCCAGCATCCCGAACATTCTCCCTTCCCTCTTCTTCCGTCGGAAAAGAGATACAAAAGTCTGAGGTCATGTACCAACTAATTCAAGAACAGCTTCTTCCCTGCTGCTATCAGACTTTTGAATGGACCTACCTTGCATTAAGTTGATCATTCTCTACACCGTAGCTATGACTGTAACACCACATTCTGCACCCTCTCCTTTCCTTCTCTATGAACAGAATGCTTTGTCTGTATAGCGCGCAAGAAACAATACTTTTCACTGTATGTTAATACATGTGACAATAATAAATCAAATCAAATCAAAAATCAGTACCCACTGAACGGATACCTGGAGTTGGAACTGTCCACATTGAGAAAGAGGTGCTGCAGGGGGACAGAATGGAATCACAGGTGGTGGCTTACATTGAGATAAATAGTGTGGTGAAAAATAATTAGATACTTGCTCTATTTCATTCCAAAACTAAATAAGAAACTAAATGTTTGTCCTTGTACTCCGGCCTTTTAAAAAACAGGGAGGCTCCAAGACAACCAAGATCACTTTCTGCCAAAACTTCCCGACCCAGAATTGAGTTTGAGGTCAGGGTCTGTAAAGGTTTAAAAAAGTTTATTTATTAGTGTCATAAGTACGCTTACGTGAACTCTGCAATGAAGTCACTGTGAAACTCCCCTAGTCGCCACACTCCAGTGCCTGTTTGGGTACACTGAGGGAGAATTTAGCATGGCCAATACACCTAACCTGCACGTCTTTCGGACTGTGGGAGGAAACCAGAGCTCCCGGAGGAAACCCACACAGACACGGGGAGAACGTGCAGACTCCGCACAGACAGTGACCCAAGCCGGGAATCGAACCCAGGTCCCTGGTGCTGTGAGGCAGCAGTGCTAACCACTGTGCCGCCCTGCCACCCTGATGATCCTGGCAAATTCTATCCCCATGAGTTTAAATTCCAGCGTTTGAATCATAGAACCCTACAGTGCAGAAGCAGGCCGTTCAACAGCTTTTGTCACGGGTTTAGAGTCCCACGCTAAGGCACACTCACTGGATACATTAGGCTGATCTTTGATTTGATTTATTATTGTCACATGTACTAGCATACAGTGAAAAGTATTGTTTCTTGCACGCTATACAAAGCATACTGTTCATAGAGAAGGAAAGGAGAGAGTGCAGAATGTAGTGTTACAGTCATAGCTACGGTGTAGAGAAAGATCAACTTAATGTGAGGTAGGTCCATTCAAAAGTCTGATGGGGGTTGGTACGTGACCTCAGACGTTCGTATCTTTTTCCCAACGGAAGAAGTAGAAGAGAGAGTATCTGGGGTGCGTGGGGTCCTTAATTATGCTGGTTGCCTTTCGGAGGCAGCGGGAAGTGTAGACCTGTGCCACCCACTAAACTGAGAAATTTAATTAATCAAATCTGGTTACTTGTGGGGTACTCCAGGGGCACCTGTAATATTCTTCAAATAGAGAGCTCAACTAGGTACTGTGCAGTGGCTTTGACAGAAATGAGTTGCAAGCATTAGGTGAGGACACTGTATTGGAATGGGCTAAGTGAGGTGCTTATATTCAAACTAACACCCACTCACTCCACACATCAGGCCTGATTTGAATCCCTCACTGTATTGTCATCTCAATGCACATTCTCAGCATTGTCTCAATGAGCAGATAGATTAAAAATCTCCTTCCAGTCTGTGTGCAGCTGAAAGATTGCCTTGGCATTGATCAGCAGTGGGAATTTTTGGATTTGAACTTTGATGAGCAGTCCCTGATCTGTTAAAACCATGCAAAATGCTGCTGTATTTTGATTCAACGATGATTATGTATTCTTAGTTGATGAGTGCGTTGGCCATCAGACTAAAGATCAGGGCGGCACGGTGGCACAATGGTTAGCACTGCTGCCTCACAGCGCCAGGGACCCCGAGTTCGATCCTCGGCTTGGGTCACTGTCTGTGTGGAGTCTGCACGTTCTCCCGTGGGTTTCCTCCGGGTGCTCCGGTTTCCTCCCACAGTCCGAAAGATGTGCAGGTTAGGTGCATTGGCCATGCTAAATTGCCCCTTAGTGTCCCGGGATGCATAGGTTAGAGGGATTAGCAGGGTAAATATGTGGGGTTATGGGGATAGGACCTGGGTGGGATTGTTGTTGGTGCCAACTCAATGGGCTGAATAGCCTCCTTCTGCACTGTAGGCTTTCTATGATTCTTTTCTATGATCAGCTGTAGTGGTAGGGCTGGAACTCATTCCATGATGCCCAGCTGTTAGACGCACTGCTTCCAATAGCCCGGTGGAATGACTGTTGTACCTCGCGCTGAAGGTGGGAAGCATTACTGCAGCAGATACTGTAATGCCTTCTCTCTCTCCCTCTTACTGTTTCCAATGCATACAGGACTGGGTGCAAACCTAATGATGAAATCTCAGTGTTGGAATACTGAATAATACCCTGAGTAATATCGCCGTACAAGAGGCATCTGTGCTTTGTCCCATGTTTGATATGTGGGGGCAATATGTGTGCATGAGCAGTAATTGCCTGTTCAAGCTGTCGGCGCTAATTTTGCAGCAATGGCACTCTGGAGAGTGCCTTGTTGAATCGCGCCAGATTAGATCCCCTGAATTTAATAAGACTGCCCAACAATTTAATTACAGGAAAATAGTCGGCTCTGTCAGAAAAGCTCTGGAGAAATGACTGATGGAAGGTAGGCATGTACTCTGCAAGTTGCAAAGGAGGATGAGGCAGGGAGAGAGTGGATTGCGTGGGAAGGGAGGTGCGGGTGGTGGTGCTGCGGCTGAACTGACTGAGAGGGAGGAGCACTGTCTTGTAGGGAAGAGGGAGAGATGGGTCAGGGTAGGTGGGGACTGGGCGTGAATGCATAGTTCAAAGGGAGACCGAGGCGTGAGGGAAGAGGGGCAGTAAGTGAATAGATAGTGAAGGAGGGACAGAGTGACTGGAGGACGAGAGGGAGGGTTGTGAGTGAAGAGTTTGTGGAGGGGAGTGAACTTTTGAGTGATTCTGCAGAGGTAATCCTGACAATGATCTCATGGACTGAACCAGTATTGAACCGAGTCAGTAAGTCAGTACAAAACAAGTCATAGACTCCCGACAGTGCAGAAGGAGGCCATTCGGCCCATCGAGATGGCACCGACCACAATCCCACTCAGGCCTTATCCCCATAACCCCACATATTTACCCTGCTAATCCCCCGACACCAAGGGAGAATTTAGCCAATCAGCCTAACCCACACATCTTTGGACTGTGGGAGGAAACCCACGCAGGCACGGGGAGAACGTGCTGACTCCACACAGACAGTGAACTGAGGCCGGAATTGAACCTGGGTCCTTGGCGCTGTGAGGCAGCAGTGCTAACCACTGTGCCACCCCAGAGAAAGTCATGATCAAACTCCACAGCCGCACTGTCAGACGTCATGAGGCTGTAGCCACTCACATCCCAGCCGGTCCATGATGGGGTGATGCCAAGGTGACTTCGATGACGATTCTGACTGACACACGCACTTTAAACCTCTTTAAACCTTTAGATACCATGACAGAACTCAAGTTACTGAAGCTAAGTATTAAACTAAATTACTTACTGTTTTGTCACACCAGTTTCCCCCTTTCAAATTTTGATTCTGGTGACTGCAATGCCAAATTCTGCACCCTATCCTTTTCATCTGTGTACTTTATGAACGGTATGCTTTGTCTGTATAGCGCGCAAGAAGCAATACTTTTCACTGTGTATTAATACATGTGACAATAATAAATCAAATCAAATTGTGACAATGCATCAGACTAACCATGTCAGAAATCAGAGTGATGACACCTTCTTCATTGCAACAGCTTTTGTCACGTGTTTAGTCCCACGCTAAGGCACCTACACTGGATACAGTAGGCTAATCTTTGATTTGATTTATTATTGTCACATGTGGCACAGTGGTTAGCACTGCTGTCTCTCAATGCCAGGGACCCGGGTTCGATTCCCGGCTTGGGTCACTGTGTGGAATTTGCATGTTCTCCCTGTGTCTGCGTGGGTTTCCTCCGGGTGCTCCAGTTTCCTCCCACAGTCTGAAAGACGTGCTGGTTAGGGTGCATTGACCCGAACAGGTGCCAGACTGTGGCGACCAGGGGAATTTCACAGTAACTTCATTGCAGCATTAATGTAAGCCTTACTTGTGACTAATAAACTTTACTTTTATTAGTATACAGTGAAAAGTATTGTTTCTTGCGCGCTATACAGACAAAGCATACTGTTCATAGAGAAGGAAATGAGAGAGTGCAGAATGTAGTTAACAGTCATAGCTAGGGTGTAGAGAAATATCAACTTGGTGCAAGGTAGGTCCATTCAAAAGTCTGCTGGCAGCAGGGAAGAAGCTGTTCTTGAGTCGGTTGGTACGTGACCTCAGACTTTTGTATCATTTTCCCGATGGAAGAAGGTAGAAGAGAGAATGTCCGGGGTGCGTGGGGTCCTTGATTATGCTGGCTGCTTTTCCGAGGCAGCGGGAAGTGTAGACAGAGTCAATGGATGGGAGGCTAATTTGCGTGATGGATTGGGCTACATTCATGACCTTTTGTAGTTCCTTGCGGCCTTGGATAGAGCAGGAGCCATACCAAGCTGTGATACAACCAGAAAGACTACTTTCTGTGGTGCATCAGCAAATGTTGGTGAGAGTCGTTGCGGATCTTAAGGTTACAGTTGTACGTTAAAGATTTTCTTTCTGTTGCACGTTCCAAAGCATCACTGGCTCCGATCACTTGCATGGATTTTGAGTTCTGGGTTGGCTGTATTACGTCCAAGAGGGCTAGAGGCAGAGAATACAAGAGCAGGGATGTGCTGCTGAGGCTGTATAAGGCTCTGGTCAGATCCCATTTGGAATATTGTGAGCAGTTTTGGGTCCCATACCTAAGGAAGGATGAACTGACCTTGGAGGAGCCCCAAGAATGATCCCAGGAATGAACGGTTTGTCATATGAGTTGAGGGGTCTGGCTCTATACTCGATGGAATTTAGAAGGATGAGGGGGGATCTAATTGAAACTTACAGAATACTGAGAGGCCGGGATAGAGTGGCCGTGGCGAGGATGTTTCCACTAGTGAGAGAGACTAGAACTCGAGGGCACAACCTCAGAGTGAAGGGACGATCCTTTAAAACTGAGATGAGGAGGAATTTCTTCAGCCAGAGAGCG
This sequence comes from Mustelus asterias, assembly GCF_964213995.1. Taxonomy (NCBI): domain Eukaryota; kingdom Metazoa; phylum Chordata; class Chondrichthyes; order Carcharhiniformes; family Triakidae; genus Mustelus; species Mustelus asterias. The sequence goes on along the minus strand of NC_135814.1, from coordinate 103,498,023 downwards.
GTGAATCTGTGGAACTCATTGCCACAGAAGGCTATGGAGGCCGGGTCATTGAGTGTCTTTAAGACAGAGATAGATAGGTTCTTGATTAATAAGGGGGTCAAGGGTTACGGAGAGAAGGTGGGAGAATGGGGATGAGAATCATCAACCATGGACTCGATGGGCCAAATGGCCTAATTCTGCTCCTATGTCTTATGGTCTAGAATGTAAGGTGCAGCTATTGTGTGCTGAGCCTGGTTGGGCCTCCTTTCCTCTGACTAGACTGTGACCTAATTATAATAACCCTGGCTTTGTAGATTTTACTTGTTCCAACCTGTTTTATTCACCAGGTTCATGGGTGAGGTGTTCCCGCCATCCGCTCTGTATGCAAATCTCCTGCTGCATTAACCTATAGCAACGACTACACTTCAGAAGCAATTAGTTGGGAGTGAAGCTATCTAGAGTGAGGGGGGAGGGGGGCTGGCCGCAAAGCTTTGCAAAAGTGGTGATGGCATCATTACCTGAGTGGGTGTAATCCTGCGACCGTCAGGAAGGAATTAGCTGCTGCATTAATGGTCTTCAATGCAAAGTGTAAAGCTCCAACACTGCTGTCTGTTCCAGAGGGAGAGCAGGACTGGGCCTGTGTACCAAACAGTGTCTGCTGCTCAACAGGCAAAGAGTGACTTCCGACACATTGATTTGTTTCCAGTCATCTGTGCAGTCACACTGGGACCCCAAAAAAACAAGCCCAATGATCGGGAGTGAATCTGGATTGTGGGGAGAGGTCTGGGAGTGATCCTGGATTGTGGGAAGGGGGTCTGGGAGTGACTCTGGATTGTGGGGACGGGTCTGGGAGTGATCCTGGATTGTGGGGAGGGGTCTGGGGGTGACTCTGGATTGTGGGGAGGGGTCTGGGAGTGACTCTGGATTGTGGGGAGAGAGCTTGGTGTGATCCTGGATTGTGGGGAGGGATCTGGGAGTGACTCTGGATTGTGGGGAGGGGTCTGGGAGTGACTCTGGATTGTGGGGAGGGGTCTGGGAATGACTCTGGATTGTGGGGACGGGTCTGGGAGTGATCCTGGATTGTGGGGAGGGGTCTGGGAGTGACTCTGGATTGTGGGGAGGGGTCTGGGAGTGATCCTGGATTGTGGGGAGGGGTCTGGGGGTGACTCTGGATTGTGGGGAGGGGTCTGGGAGTGACTCTGGATTGTGGGGAGAGAGCTTGGTGTGATCCTGGATTGTGGGGAGGGGGTCTGGGAGTGACTCTGGATTGTGGGGACGGCTCTGGGAGTGATCCTGGATTGTGGGGAGAGGTCTGGGAGTGACTCTGGATTGTGGGGAGGGGTCTGGGAGTGATCCTGGATTGTGGGGACGGGTCTGGGAGTGATCCTGGATTGTGGGGAGGGATCTGGGAGTGATCCTGGATTGTGGGGAGAGGTCTGGGAGTGACTCTGGATTGTGGGGAGGGGTCTGGGAGTGACTCTGGATTGTGGGGAGGGGTCTGGGAATGACTCTGGATTGTGGGGACGGGTCTGGGAGTGATCCTGGATTGTGGGGACGGGTCTGGGAGTGATCCTGGATTGTGGGGAGGGGTCTGGGAGTGATCCTGGATTGTGGGGAGAGGTCTGGGAGTGACTCTGGATTGTGGGGAGGGGTCTGGGAGTGACTCTGGATTGTGGGGAGAGGTCTGGGAGTGACTCTGGATTGTGGGGAGAGGTCTGGGAGTGATCCTGGATTGTGGGGAGAGGTCTGGGAGTGACTCTGGATTGTGGGGAGGGGTCTGGGAGTGATCCTGGATTGTGGGGAGGGATCTGGGAATGACTCTGGATTGTGGGGAGAGGTCTGGGAGTGACTCTGGATTGTGGGGAGGGGTCTGGGAGTGACTCTGGATTGTGGGGACGGGTCTGGGAGTGATCCGGGATTGTGGGGAGGGGTCTGGGAGTGATCCTGGATTGTGGGGAGGGGTCTGGGAGTGACTCTGGATTGTGGGGAGAGGTCTGGGAGTGACTCTGGATTGTGGGGAGGGGTCTGGGAGTGATCCTGGATTGTGGGGAGAGGTCTGGGAGTGACTCTGGATTGTGGGGAGGGGTCTGGGAGTGACTCTGGATTGTGGGGAGAGGTCTGGGAGTGACTCTGGATTGTGGGGAGGGGTCTGGGAGTGACTCTGGATTGTGGGGAGGGGTCTGGGAGTGACTCTGGATTGTGGGGAGGGGTCTGGGAGTGATCCTGGATTGTGGGGAGGGATCTGGGAGTGATCCTGGATTGTGGGGAGGGGTCTGGGAGTGACTCTGGATTGTGGGGAGGGGTCTGGGAGTGACTCTGGATTGTGGGGAGGGGTCTGGGAGTGACTCTGGATTGTGGGGAGGGATCTGGGAGTGATCCTGGATTGTGGGGAGGGATCTGGGAGTGACTCTGGATTGTGGGGAGGGGTCTGGGAGTGACTCTGGATTGTGGGGAGGGGTCTGGGAGTGACTCTGGATTGTGGGGAGGGGTCTGGGAGTGACTCTGGATTGTGGGGACGGGTCTGGGAGTGACTCTGGATTGTGGGGAGGGATCTGGGAGTGATCCTGGATTGTGGGGAGGGATCTGGGAGTGATCCTGGATTGTGGGGAGGGGTCTGGGAGTGACTCTGGATTGTGGGGACGGGTCTGGGAGTGATCCTGGATTGTGGGGAGGGGGTCTGGGGGTGACTCTGGATTGTGGGGACGGCTCTGGGGGTGACTCTGGATTGTGGGGACGGGTCTGGGAGTGATCCTGGATTGTGGGGAGGGGTCTGGGAGTGACTCTGGATTGTGGGGAGGGGTCTGGGAGTGATCCTGGATTGTGGGGAGGGGTCTGGGAGTGACTCTGGATTGTGGGGAGGGGTCTGGGAGTGACTCTGGATTGTGGGGATGTGTCTGGCAGTGACTGGATTATGGGGACGGCTCTGGGGGTGACTGGATTATGGGGACGGCTCTGGGGGTGACTGGATTATGGGGACGGCTCTGGGGGTGACTGGATTGTGACTCACAGCTCGGCTGGGATTTAACGCTGGTAAATCCTGCAGGAATGCACGGGGCCACGGATTAATCCTGTGGAAGTTTGTTTCAGCGTATCTGGATCAGGATGAAATTATACGCAGTGTCCTGATAAAGGCATTGCTCTCTGGGTGGGTACGTGACATTTGTGCGGATTTATAGTAAAGCCATTAACTCCCAGATAAACTGAACTCTTTGCTCTGCGCACACGGAGTGCAGATCAGGCTGTCGTCAATAAAACAGGTCCCTGCTGATGGCTAAAAGCTGCAGATCGTGAGCGGAATACTAAACTGCGGAACCATTCCTGTTTATCTGAACTGGCGGATATTACTTTCCTTTTATCAATACAGGAATCTGCCACATAATTGTCTTTGTTTAGCTGGTAGGAAACTTGTTACAGAATAGCCATCTCACTTAGCCTGTGGGAGGCCCTCAGGACAGTCTGTGACCAAGCTTTTCACAGCCTTACAGCTTTATTATTTGTTCCAAAACAGCCATTCTACAATCCTGTTAGAATCCTGTTTCCCTACTCCCCACCCTCTCACACACACTGTACCCCATCCAACTCCCCACCCTCTCACACACACTGTACCCCATCCAACTCCCCACCCTCTCACACACACTGTACCCCATCCAACTCCCCACCCTCTCACACACACTGTACCCCATCCAACTCCCCACCCTCTCACACACACTGTACCCCATCCAACTCCCCACCCTCTCACACACACTGTACCCCATCCAACTCCCCACCCTCTCACACACACTGTACCCCATCCAACTCCCCACCCTCTCACACACACTGTACCCCATCCAATTCCCCACCCTCTCACACACACACTGTACCCCATCCAACTCCCCACCCTCTCACACACACTGTACCCCATCCAACTCCCCACCCTCTCACACACACTGTACCCCATCCAACTCCCCACCCTCACACACACACTGTACCCCATCCAACTCCCCACCCTCACACACACACTGTACCCCATCCAACTCCCCACCCTCACACAGACACTGTACCCCATCCAACTCCCCACCCTCACAAACACACTGTACCCCATCCGACTCCCCACCCTCACACACACACACACACTACCCCATCCAACTCCCCACCCTCACACACACACGCACACTGTACCCCATCCAACTCCCCACCCTCACACACACACTGTACCCCATCCAACTCCCCACCCTCACACACACACACTGTACCCCATCCAACTCCCCACCCTCTCACACACACTGTACCCCATCCAACTCCCCACCCTCACACACACACACTGTACCCCATCCAACTCCCCACCCCCACACACACACTGTACCCCATCCAACTCCCCACCCTCACACACACACACACAGTACCCCATCCAACTCCCCACCCACTCTCACACACTGTACCCCATCCAACTCCCCACCCTCTCACACACACACACTGTACCCCATCCAACTCCCCACCCTCACACACACACTGTACCCCATCCAACTCCCCACCCTCACACACACACTGTATCCCATCCAACTCCCCACCCTCTCACACACTGTACCCCATCCAACTCCCCACCCTCTCACACACACTGTACCCCATCCAACACCCCACCCCCACACACACACTGTACCCCATCCAACTCCCCACCCTCACACACACACTGTACCCCATCCAACTCCCCACCCCCACACACACACTGTACCCCATCCAACTCCCCACCCTCACACACACACTGTATCCCATCCAACTCCCCACCCTCACACACACTGTACCCCATCCAACTACTCCCCACCCTCACACACACACACACTGTACCCCATCCAACCCCCCACCCTCACACACACACTGTACCCCATCCAACTCCCCACCCTCACACACACTGTACCCCATCCAACTCCCCACCCTCTCACACACACTGTACCCCATCCAACTCCCCACCCTCTCACACACACTGTACCCCATCCAACTCCCCACCCTCACACACACACTGTATCCCATCCAACTCCCCACCCTCACACGCACTGTACCCCATCCAACTCCCCACCCTCACACACACACACTGTACCCCATCCAACTCCCCACCCTCACACACACACTGTATCCCATCCAACACCCCCCCCCACACACACACACACTGTACCCCATCCAACTCCCCACCCTCACACACACACTGTACCCCATCCAACTCCCCACCCTCTCGCACACACTGTACCCCAACCAACTCCACTCTCACACACACACGCTCACATTCACACATGCTCACTCTCTCTCACTCACACACACTCCCACATTCTCACTCTCACACACTCTCACTCACACACTCTCACTCACACACACTCACATTCACACACACTCACATTCACACACACTCCCACATTCTCACTCACACACACTCACATTCACACACACTCACATTCACACACACTCACATTCACACTCGCTCTCACGCGCGCGCGCTCGCGCACGCTCGCGCACACACTCGCGCACACTCTCACAAACACACACACACTCTCTCACACACACTCTCCCACACACACTCTCCCACACACACTCTCTCTCACACTCTCCCACACACACTCTCTCTCACACTCTCCCACACACACTCTCTCACACTCTCCCACACACACTCTCTCACACTCTCCCACACACACTCTCTCTCACACACTCGCACACACTCTCACAAACACTCTCACAAACACACACACACACTCTCTCACACACACTCTCCCACACACACTCTCTCTCACACTCTCACACACACACTCTCTCTCACACTCTCACACACACACTCTCTCTCTCTCACTCTCACACACACATTCACACTCTCACATTCACACTCTCACACGTTCACATACACACGTTCACACACGCACACATACATTCACACGTACATTCACACATACATTCACACACACATTCACACACACATTCACACTCACATTCACACTCACATTCACACTCTCGCGCGCACTCTCTCGCGCGCGCGACACGCTCTCAGGCGCATTCGCATTCACGCACTCACATACACTCACACTCACTCTCACATTCACACACAGCACACATTCATACACTCACGCTCACACTCACACACACTCACACTCGCACACACTCTCACACACACACACTCTCTCTCACATGCACGCTCTCTCACACTCTCTCTCACACTCTCTCTCACACTCTCTCTCACACTCTCTCACACACTCTCTCACACACTCTCTCACACACTCTCTCACACACTCTCTCTCACACTCTCACACACTTTCTCTCACACGCACTCTCTCGCACGCACTCTCTCGCACGCACTCTCTCGCACACTCTCTCGCACACTCTCGCACACTCTCGCACACTCTCTCTCACACTCTCTCTCTCACACTCTCTCTCACACACTCTCTCTCACACACTCTCTCACACACTCTCTCTCACACACTCTCTCTCACACACTCTCTCTCACACTCTCTCTCACACACTCTCACACACTCTCACACTCTCTCTCTCACACTCTCTCTCTCACACTCTCTCTCTCACACTCTCTCTCACACACTCTCTCTCACACACTCTCTCACACACACTCTCTCACACACACACACTCTCTCACACACACTCACATTCGCATTCACACGCACACACTCATGCTCACTCACATTCACACACTCACATTCACACACACACACACACACACACACACTCACTCTCTCACTCTCACTCACTCTCTCTCACTCACTCTCACTCACTCACTCACTCTCACTCTCACACACACATTCACACACACTTGCACAGTCAAACACACACACACATTCACACACACACACACATTCTCATTCACACACACATACTCTCTCACACATTCACGCACACACCCACTCACATACACACATTCGCTCTCTCTCACACACACTCACTCACATTCTCACACACACTCACTCACATTCTCACACACACTCACTCACATTCTCACACACACTCACTCACGTTCACACACACATTCACACACACATTCACACGCGCGCACACTCGCACACATTTTCTCTCTCACACATTCTCTCTCTCTCACATTCTCACACACACACACAGACACGCATTCTCACACACACACATGCATTCACACATGTACACACACACTCTATCGCACACACACACACTCTATCGCACACACACACACTCTATCGCACACACACACACTCTATCGCACACACACACACTCTCTCACACACACACACACTCACACACACACACACTCATTCTCTCACACTCGCATTCACACACGCACTCACATTCTCACTCACACACTCACGCACACTCACACATTCACACATTCTCACTCACACACTCACGCACACTCACACATTCACACTCTCTCACACACACACGTGCACACATTCACACACTCACATTCACACATGGGCATCGGTGAGATTGCTACCCCTGTATTGTTTTCCCGGTTGGCCAGTGATTTTACGTGCAGTATCTGGTGCGTATGTCTAAGCCAATACATTTCTACATCTGAAACTGCAATTAATTTCTTGGTTAGCAAAATTCCTCTGCAAACGTTGATTTCTCTGCTTGGTTGTTGAGCATCATTTGCTGCTTTGTCTGTTCACTTGCCATGTGAAACCACATTGCTTCCTGAGTTGTTGTATCTTGGAAGTTTTGTCATTGAACCGAGGCTTTCCTCTGAAAGGTTTTGTAAATGTAACACGCACAATTCCCATTTTGCTCCCGATTGACTTCGTGGTGGCCGGTTACCATTCACACACACACACTGTTCCATCCAGCTCATCGCCATCTGGAACGTGAACATGATGTTTTGTTCTTTCTCTGCAGCCTCCCAAGGTGAAATGTTTGACCAGAATTTGGCACCCCAATATTACTGAGACGGGAGAAATCTGTTTAAGGTATTGCTTGCTTATCTTCTTGGATTTTGTTCCGTTACAACAGGTTTGTGCATTTTGTTTAAGGATATATTTTTAGATAATGAGGTACACGTCTTCAGTTGAGTCAGTGGACCTGGCGGTGTGACTGTCATAGAATGCCATAGACTCCCTACAGTGCAGAAGGAGGCCGTTCGGCCCATCGAGTCTGCACTGACCACAATCCCACCCAGACCCCATCCCCATAACCCCATGCATTTACTCTGCTAGTCCCTCTGACACTAAGGGGCAATTTAGCATGGCCAATCCACCTAACCCGCACATCTTTGAACTGTGGGAGGAAACCGGAGCACCCGGAGGAAACCCACGCAAGCATGGGGAAAACGTGCAGACTCTACACAGACAGTGACCCAAGCCGGGAATTGAACCCGGGTCCCTGGCGCTGTGAGGCAGCAGTGCTAACCGAAGCCCCTGACCCTGGACCGACCTGGGCCCCTCGGCGTGGCGGGACAGCCTGTGGTCCTAGCAGTGGGCACCTGCTCCTGGTGATGCTGCTGGGTTTAGCCAGCAACCCTCTATGGCAGGGCATCCTCCTGAGAATGGGGTGCAAGTCTCACCTTAAAGCAATTAACGCTGCTCCCAGCTTTAAGTTCCTGCAGGAAGGCTGTCAGGGATCGTGGGCAAACCTTTTAGCCAGTGAGGTGGTCGGGTGTTGGGGCAGGGTGAGGGCCTATGGAACCCAACCCAATATACCCTTCCTGAGGTGCGGTAACAATCCTCAGGAAAATGTGGTTCTGACACTGACAACTGTCAACAGTTGTGAGATCAATTCAATATCACTAACTTGAACATCAGGGTTTCTTAACCTGGTGTTGAAGATAGTTAGAAGAAGATAGTTAATGTCTCAGGTTTCTATTAGTTTGGACAGAAAGAGCTTCTTTTGCAATAAAAGCAATGCTAATCCTCCTCTGGTAAGTGTTCAAAGTAAGCATGCGCGCTTTCAGCAATCTCTCAGTTTTTATAATTGATTTTTAGCCTCCCATGTGGTCGGCAAGAATATTCCCTTTACACAGGTATAAACATCACACTAAGAAGTCATCTAAGCAATTGGGCTCCTCAGAAATCTATACTGATTTAAGATCATTTAAACTCTTGCGGACAAATGCAGCAGTTGATTATGCCTGTGTGGAGTCTGCACATTCTCCCCGTGTCTGCGTGGGTTTCCTCCGGGTGCTCCGGTTTCCTCCCACACTCCAGAGATGTGTGGGTTAGGTGCATTGGCCATGATGAATTGACCCTAGTGTCAGGGGGATTAGCTACGGTGAATACGTGGGGTTAGGGAAATAGGGCCTGGGTGGGATTGTGGTCGATGCAGACTCGATGGGCCGAATGATTCTATGATTTATAAGTATTTGTGCTGCCAATTTCTTGTATTATTTGGCTCTGTGTGTTTCAATTCCTCGAAGTTAATTTGACTATTAGTTTAACCTAAAACATACCCCCTTGACAGTGGGGTATTTTCACCCTTTGGAGGTATGTGACTTCTCCACAGTCTGATCAAACTACCTGTGTCGTACTGCCATTGAAATGCAGCCACTACACTACTGCATGTGTGAAAGAGGCAGAAAACTTGCATTTATGTAGCGCCTTTCGCAACCTCACGCCATGCCAACGTGCTTTCCAGCCAGTGAAGTGCCTTTTGAAGTGTAGTGGTGGGAGTTTGTGCCGGTTGGGGTCTGTACTCATCGGAGTTCAGAAGAATGAATTCAACCATTCAAGATTCTGAGATGGCTCGACAGGGTAAGATGCTGAGAGATATTTCACCTTGGGGAGGAGGGGGGCGGTGTGGAATCTAGAACTAGAGGGCACAGTGTAAAAATAAATGGGGCAGGGGGAGTGTCACGTAAGATGGAGATGAGGAACCAATTCTTCTCTGAGGGTTGTCAGTCTTTGCAATTCTCTAACGCAGAGAGCAGTGGAGCTGGGTTATTGAATAGCCTCCAGGCTGAGCTGGATTATTGAATCGCCTCCAGGCTGAGCTGGACAGATTTCTGATCTACAACAGAGTCACAGATTATAGTGGGCAGGCAGTAAAGTGGAGTTGAGACCACAACCAGATCAGCCATGAATGGTGGGACAGGCTCGAGGGGCCAAATGGCCTACTACTCATGGGGAGGCAATGAGCTAGTAGTATTATCACTAGACGATTAATCCAGGAACTCAGCTAATGTTCTGGGAACCCCAGGTTCGAATCCTGTCACAGCAGATGGTGGAATTTGAATTCAATAAATAATATCTGAAATTAAGAATCTACTGATGACCATGAAACCATTGTCGGAAAAACCCATCTGGTTCACTAATGCCCTTTAGGGAAGGAAATCTTCCGTCCTTACCCGGTCTGGCCCACATGTGACTACAGAGCCACAGTAATGTGGTTGACTCTCAACTGCCCTCCAAGGGTAACTAGGGATGGGCAATAATGCTGACCAGCCAGTGACACCCATGTCCCACGATTGAAGAAAAAAAGATGTACACAATCTGGCTGCATGTGTTTCACAAGTGCTCTGGATACAAGCGGTCCAAATGTGTACAGGCCAGACATGCTCTGGATGTCTGCAGTCTGACTGTGTGCATGCTCACACTTTCAAGTGTTGATTCTGGTGTAAGTAGTTTAGTTTGAGTTTATTTATTAGTGTCGCAAGCTGGGAATTGAACCCGGGTCCCTGACACTGTGAGGCAGCTGCACTAACCACTGTGCCGCCCAAGTAACAATTCCAAACACTCTTGTTATTTTGGTGGAACCTCAGCGACCATTTGATAACGAAAATAAAACTCGACCAATGGTCCTGCAACAAGTTTAAAGGAGCACTGCCCCTTCGTCTGATGAAGGAGCAGCGCTCCGAAAGCTCGTGCTACCAAATAAACCTGTTGGACTTTAACCTGGTGTTGTGAGACTTCTTACTGTGCCCACCCCAGTCCAACGCCGGCATCTCCACATCAAGTTTAAAGAATGCGTTGAGGCTGCTTTGTTGTGTTTGAAACATTTGAGAAAGGGGAGTTTAATTATTGGGAGGCGTAGCCGACTGTTTCATGGCATAGCCGCTCGTTTTCAATGGTTTTGGTGTTGGCATCTCCTCCACGGGCAAAGCACCATTGGCATCCTGTCTGCTGACATTTTCCTCTTGTGTTTGCAGCTTACTGAGAGAACACTCCATTGACGGCACAGGCTGGGCTCCAACTAGAACTCTAAAGGTAATTCTCTCTGGGAAAAACAATAGTTATTTTTACCCTCTCCGTTCCCCTTCCCACCCTCTCCGTTTGCAGAAGAATGTGCTCCGAGCGTTCAGGAATGCAGGGTAACAATGGAGTTGCCACACAGCGTCTGTAGAATCTCCGGTGAACTCTGTGTCACCAGGTCAGCTGGTGTATATCCTGGGATTCTGAAGCAGACTGTGAGGAATGTTTACAGTAGCACTATCTGTCACCAGGAAGGAATCACTGTACTGCAAACAGAAGGCTCAGTCCCTCAACTGAGGTATCTCTGACCCCGTGATAAAACCAGACTTGTGGCCTCGCATCAGCCGGAAAAGTACTGGAATTTGTTGCATCCTAGAGCGGAATTTGTTGCATCCTAAGCGGCTATTGGATAGGCACATGGAGCACACCAGGATGATAGGGAGTGGGATAGCTTGATCTTGGTTTCAGATAAAGCTCGGCACAACATCGTGGGCCGAAGGGCCTGTTCTGTGCTGTACTGTTCTACTAGACTAGAACCTGTCCAGCAGCATTCAGCTGAGATTAGACAGGTCCAGCTGGCCCGACAAATCATCTTGAATAGAAAGATAAACAAAGATGGTTCATTCAACCTGACAAAGTGTCACAAGAACGAAATTAAAAGCCACAGGATAGAGTGCGAGGCTGAACAACAAAAGCAGTGCGAGGGGTGTATTGTCAGACTGGCGGGTGAGGTTGAATGGAGTCACCCAGAGTCACTGGCCACACAAAGAAATCCACTTGTCACTGACTAAGCTGGAATAGGTCAATGCAATAGTGGATTCAGCCAAAACTTTACATGATTGAGATTAGGCAGGTGAATGAAATCTAAAATTGGATACTTGAGTCATAACTATGAAGTGAATGGATTAAATTAGGAAGGGGCTCTGGATATCACTATAGTCTTATATAAAAGCAAAATACTGCGGATGCTGGAATCTGAAGCAAAAACAGAAAAATGCTGGAAAATCTCAGCAGGTCTGACAGCATCTGTGGAGAGAGAATAGAGCCAACGTTTCAAGTCTAGATGAATAATTTTTTGCCTCTGACGAAGGGTCATCCAGACTCGAAACGTTGGCTCCATTCTCTCTCCACAGATGCTGTCAGACTTGCTGAGACTTCCCAGCATTTTTCTGTTTTGGGATCACTATAGACTTGTCTCCCCATTCCTTTCCCAGTCTTGTGACTCCCTGTGGACAGTCTTCCTCAGCTTTGTGTTTTAAAGGTTGCCGACGTCACTCTGAAATTTATCTCTGCAAACGCAATGACAAACCTTCTGACACGGATCCTTGCGGTCCTGTGTTGCCAATTCAGCAAAACCTCCTGCCGAACATATTGATTGAAAACCAGGCTCGCACCAGGATGTGAACTTCTCTAGGGCGATGCTAAATAGCTTCTCTGTCTTTGTCAAAATCCCGTGTAAGCTGAAACAATCTTTATAGTAATAAGTGGACATCTCTGTCACTCAGAGCGAGACTGTCTGTTCAGCAGCCCTCTGCCCTTTCCTGCTAATCATAGAATTCCTACAGTGAGGAAGGAGGCCATTCGGCCCGTTGAGTCTGCACCGACCAACAATCCCACCCAGGACCTATCCCTGTCACCCCTCATATTTACCCCACTAATCCCTCTAACCTACACATCCTGGGACACTAAGAGGCTATTTAGCATGGCCAATCAACATATCCCACACATCTCCCCCTTTCTGACCTTTCCCTGGCTCTGTAACTTACTAAGAGTTTTAACAACACCAGGTTAAAGTCCAAAAGGTTTATTTGGTAGCAAATACCATTAGCTTTACCATTAACCTAGTGTTGTTAAAACCCTTACTGTGTTCACCCCAGTCCATCGCCGGCATCTCCACATCTGTAACTTACTCCAGTTTCTCTCATGCCTCCCCCGCCCCCAAGCTTATCTTGTCCAAGAGACCCACTGTCTACATCGTTGATCCTATTTCCACTCACTTCCTGACAGCTCACCTGCTCCCCTCTAAGTTGACTGATCCTGTATGTGAGTCCATCTCAGGACCTGTGCTGCTCCCTCAAAATAAAGCACCCTTAACAGCTCTACCCTTGCGGACCTCTCCAGTGTCACTGAATAATTTGTTACCCCTCAAATCTGTGCCCAACTTTCACGCGGGTTTGGGACTCTGCCACCTCACTGAAACAGCCTCATCAAAGTCGCAGTTAACATTTTCTGTGTAGTCACGATGGTAAAATATCCCTCCTCATCCCTCTCAACTTTGTAAGTTTTTAAATTTATTTATTATTGTCACAAGTAAGGCTTACATTAACACTGCAATGAAGTTACTGTGAAAATCCCATAGTCGCCACACTCCGGCGTCTGTTCGGGTCAATGCATCTAACCAGCACGTCTTTTGGACTGTGGGAGGAAACCGGAGCACCCGGAGGAAACCCACGCAGACACGGGGAGAACGTGCAAACTCCGCACAGACAGTGACCCAAGCCGGGAATTGAACCCTGGTCATTGGTGTTGTGAGGCAGCAGTGCTAACCACTGTGCCACCGTGCCGCCCTTTGACGAGACTGACCAAACCAAGCACCTCTTGTCTGTTATCTAACTCAGTGAAACTTTCCTCACTTGGTTCAACTCCTACCCATCCAGCCATAGCTGGAGTATCTCGAGCAATGAGTGCTCTGCTTGCTCCTGCACCATTATGTCTGGAGTGCATAAGGAGCCTTCCTCTTCTACACACTGCCCCATTGGAACTTCATTCAAAGACATGATATCAGGCTGCACACATGGGAGTGCTGCCTGTGTTATGCAACCTGTAGCTGGCTAACACATGAGGTGGCACAGTGATTAGCACTGCTGCCTCACAGCGCCAGGGACCCGGGGTCAATTCCAGCCTCGGGTCACTGCCTGTGTGGAGTTTGCACATTCTCCCCGTGTCTGCGAGGGTTTCCTCCCACAATCCAAAGGGTAAGTGGATTGGCTCAATTGCCCCTTAGTTTGTGTGAGTGAGTGCTTTGTGATTGAGCATGTTCTGGTGGCTCCAAACATCATGTTCGCTCTCCTTTGGACTCCATTGGCAAGGCCGAGAGGGGCGCTCCGGTGTTTGGCAGCCTGGAACCGCCATATATTCCACCCAGACGCGCGCCATCAGCAAGCAGCCATTGTGACTCGAGAGACAGGGAGGCCAATAACATGTAACTGCTGGTTGAACACATTTGAGGTTTGTCCACTATTCTCATGGGGACTTGGTCTCCATGGTTGCTTGAGGATGAATGTCACATTATTCTGTGACTGTTGTGATCCACTCTGCGTTGCCAGACTGGTGTAATCCTCGCCGTTCTGGGAGGTCTCACATGCCAGATGCAGAGCACATGGGCTGTTGGCTGTTCATTTATTTTTCAAATTGTCATGGAGCAGAGGCTGAACAATTTGCAATTAGTCTTCATGTTAAACGACCCGTACCGAGTGGGCGAAACAGACAGGAACATCTGCTGTGATATACAATCCCGGGCCTGGAATAGCTGCAGCACATTCTGTCGCAGGCTCTTGACTCTGCAGTTCATGGGGTCGTTACCAAATAGTTCGACCTTTTTAAAGGCCGAACCTTGTCGAGAAATATCCCTAAGCACAGACAGCGAGCGAGCTCACTGTTTCTGCTCAACTAACTCCTGCGCCTGGCATTAATCCTACAACAGGTACACTCCCCTCGGTACATTGCCCCCTCCCCCCGTCACTCCCCTCTGCACACTGACCCCCCCGTCACTCCCCTCTGCTCACTGACCCCCCGTCATTCCTCTCTGCTCACTGACCCCCCCCCCCCCCATCACCCTCCCTCTGCTCACTGACCCCCCGTCATTCCTCTCTGCTCACTGACCCCCCCCCCCCATCACCCTCCCTCTGCTCACTGACCCCCCCCATCACCCTCCCTCAGCTCACTGACCCCCCCGCCCTGTCACCCCCCCTCTGCTCACTGACCCCCCATCATTCCTCTCTGCTCACTGACCCCCCCCCCCATCACCCTCCCTCTGCTCACTGACCCCCCGTCATTCCTCTCTGCACACTGACCCACCCCCATCACCCCCCCCCCTCCGCTCACTGACCCCCCCCCCGTCACTCCCCTTTCACTGACCCCCTCGTCACTCCCCTCTGCAGACTGACCCCCCCAATACCCCCCTCTCACTGACCCCCCGTTACCCCTCTCTGCTCACTGACCCCCCCGTCACTCCCCTCAGTTCATTGCTCGTCACTCTCCTCAGCTCACTGAACCCCCTCCCGTCACTGCCCAGAGCACACTGACCTCCCACCCGTCACCCCCCTCTGCTCACTGAACCCCCCCCCCCAGCCCACTGACCCTCCCCCGGCCTCAACTCTGCGCCCCAATCCTCCCCCTCTGCTCCCTGAACACCCCCCTCAGCACACTGATCCCCCGCCCCAATCCCTCCCCGCTGGTTCCTGGTGTTCCAGTTCGCCCGATGAATGGATTGGGCACTCTGAATAAAGTGACTGGTTCTCGTGATGAAGCCCATTCCCACTCTGTTAATATAACTGTGTATCAGGTTACCACTCCCAACCTTCTCCAGAAATGTTTTTATTTCCAAAATAGACCAAGCTGCCGTGTACTCTAGTTCCTGGGAAAAAAATAATTTTGACGAGATGCAGATGGGTTTGCAGAGAAACGTCAGCAAAAAAAAACACTTCTGATTGTTCGCACAATTCTGAGCAAAGTTTGTGCCTGAACCACTGATTGAACTGAAAGCATCAACTCAGCCACAATCTTCTGAGGTAGAGTCAAGAGTGCGAGTGCTCAGCACTTCCCTCAGTACTTTGAAAGAACAGAGTCAGTTTCACATTCTAGATGCAGCTCCTTTGACTGTTCTGCTAAAGGCTCTGTATACCCATAACCTGTCTTTTCTTTCTCCAGAATCTGGCCGTGTTTCCTCTGTTCTCTGTTTTTAATGTTGAGATCGTAGAATCCCTACAGTGCAGAAGGAGGCCATTCGGCCCATCGAGTCTGCACCGACCACAATCCCACCCAGGCCCTATTCCCATAACCCCACATATCTACCCTGCTAATCCCCTGACACTAAGGTCAATTTAGCATGGCCAATCAACCTAACCCGCACATCCTTGGACTGTGGGAGGAAACCGGAGCACCCGGAGAAAACCCACGCAGACACGAGGAGAATGTGCAAACTCCACACAGACAGTGACCCGAGGCCAGAATTGAACCTGGGTCCCTGGCGCTGTGAGGCAGCAGTGCTAACCACTGTGCCACCGTGCTGCCCATAAAAAGGAGAGAGTGCGGAATGTAGTGTTACAGTCATAGCTAGGGGGTAGAGAAAGATCAATTTACTGCGAGGTAGGTCCATTCAAATGTCTGACAGCAGCAGAGAAGAAGCTGTTTTTGAGTCGGTTGGTACGTGACCTCAGACTTTTGTATCTTTTTCCCGACGGAAGAAGGTGGAAGAGAGAATGTCCGAGGGTGCGTGGGGTCTTTGATCATGCTGGCTGCTTTTCCTAAGGCAGCGGGAAGTGTAGACAGAGTCAATGGATGGGAGGCTGGTTTGAGTGATGGATTGGGCTACATTCATGACCTTTTGTAGTTCCTTGCGGACTTGGGCAGAGCAGGAGCCATACCAAGCTGTGATACAACCAGAAAGAATGCTTTCTATGGTGCACCTGTAAAGGTTGGTGAGAGTCGTAGCTGACATGCCAAATTTCCTTGGTCTTCTGAGAAAGTTGAGGCGTTGGTGGGCTTTCTTAACTATAGTGTCGGCATGGGGGGAACCAGGACAGGTTTTTTGTTGAGTGGTTCAACTGAAGCCCTGTCACTTGTCAGAAAATCCCAACTGCACTGTGTCAAATGGCGTATTTCTATAAGTTTAAATGAAGGTTCCCTTCAATCTGGTGTAGGGATAAAAACTAGTTCCTCCACATCCTCTTCTACCAAGACCTAATTTGCATGAATCTGCTACTAAGCTATCAATAATTCTGTATGAAGTTAGTGCAATTACACTGGCTGCCTCTTAGGAGTTCCTGCTTCACTCTGCTCTGTTATGCCATGTATGTGCACTAGCTTAAGGGATTCTCCACTCTCGTTAGCTAGCGCTCGCCTAAAGGGAAATCTGTCAAGAGAAATAGACTGGTTTCTTCAAAAATGCAGCTCTGATTCGCAAAATGCAGTCCTCACATGAGTGTGTGTGTGTGTGTGGGGGGAAGGATTTGGAAGTTAATCCTATTTCACCCAATTGTAACTGGCTTGAAGGCAGGTAAACTTCCTCCATAATGAGCCAAAGTGTAACATTTGACTTTACGGTTCTAAAACTTGCTTCGAGCAGTTGGTACCTTCGAAGAATTGATGGGCAGAGTATGTTACATCAAGGCTCCTCATCAGCCTGATAGAGGAACACAGCACGTATCTGCACATGATGGTCACTGTACATCCTGGTCACCACATAAACACTCCCACTTTAAACTATACGTCTGTGCGGAGTCTGCATGTTCTCCCCGTGTCTGCGTGGGTTTCCTCCGGGTGCTCCAGTTTCCTTCCACAGTCCAAAAGACGTGCTGCTTGGGGTGGATTGGCTGTGCTAAATTCTCCCTCAGTGTACCTCAACAGGTGCCGGATGAGGCAGCTAGGGGATTTTCACAGTAACTTCATTGCAGTGTTAATGTAAGCCTACTTGTGACAATACATCAACTTTATATCTCAGTTCCAAGTTATACCAGTCCTCGTTAGCAAGCTTTGTGTCTTGAAGACGATCATTACCACTCCCTTTGCCTGTGTTCCTTCACATCTTTGTCATTTGATCTCCCCCCACCCTCCAACCTATCCCTGACCTCTTTTACTCCACCTGCACCCCCGCCCACCTGCCTGCCCTTCAACAGTATAAAACCCATCACATTCCTGCCTCTCTCCAGTTCTGAAGAAAAATCACATTGGGGCAGCACGGTGGCACAATGGTTAGCACTGCTGCCTCACAGCACCAGGGACCCGGATTCGATTCCGGCCTCGGGTCACTGTCTATGTGGAGTTTGCACATCCTCCCCGTCTCTGCATGGGTTTCCTCTGGGTGCTCCGGTTTCCTCCCACAGTCCGAAAGATGTGTAGGTTAGGTGGATCGGCCATGCTAAATTGCCCCTTAGTGTCCCAAGATGTGTAGCTCAGGGGGATCAGTGGAGTAAATATCTTGTGTTAGGGGGATAGGGCCTGGGTTAGAGAGTCAGTGCAGATTTGATGGGCTGAATGGCCTCCCGCACTGTAGGGATTCTGTGATTATGAACTTGAAACATTAACTCTGTTTCCTCTCTATAGATGCTGTCCAACCTGCTGAGATTTTCCAGCAGCTTTTATTTTTATTCCAGTCCACATGACATCTCTTGAATCCTGCTGAGGCCGAGGGCGCAGAAAAGGCCCTTTGGCCCATTGAGTCTGCACTGACAATAAGTAGATTGGTACATGGGGACGTTTGAGAGGTCACCAGCCAGCGTTTCTGCTCTATGGATAGCCATCGTAATGCATTGATTGGCAAAGTATATAAAGCGTCCTGGCAGCATTTGGAGATCGAGCATTGAGACACAGAATTGTTATCAGCCTCTCTCTGTGCATTAACTGAAAGGAATCGCTTCCAGTTTATTAATGGCACAAGAATACCGTCATGTATCTGTGGCAATTCTGCATCTCTCAAAATTGAGGTGTAACTGTCTTAATAGGCATCGCACAGCTGATTAACTGAGGTCGCCAAATTCTACCTGGAAAGACCCAGTGCCATCAAGATGCAGTTCACTGACATTCAGAGTTAAAAGTTGTGTTCCCTGTTGATGTGCTAACATTTACCTGGATGATTGCAGCTGTAAACAGTCGAGAAGCTTGGCACCTTCCAGAACAAAGCACCCCACTTGATCAGCATCCCATCCACCACTTTAAGCATTCACAGCATCCACTGTCAACACATCTTGGCAGCAGCAGTGCGTACAGCATGTATGAGATACACTGCAGCAACCCGCGGGCAACACCACAGGGACTGCAGCGGTCCACAAAGGCAGCTTATCACCATCTTTTTAAGGGCAATTAGAGGAGTGGCAGTGGTTAGCACCACTGCCTCACAGCGCCAGGGACCCGGGTTCGATTCCCGGCTCGGGTCGCTGCCTGTGCAGAGTCTGCACGTTCTCCCCGTGTCTGATGGGTTCCCTCGGGTGCTCCGGTTCCCACAGTCCGAAAGACGTGCTGGTTAGGGTGCATTGGCCGTGCTAAATTCTCCCTCGGTGTACCCAAACAGGCGCCAGAGTGTGGCGACTCGGGGATTTTCACAGTAACTTCATTGCAGTGTTAATGTAAGCCCACCTGTGACACTAATAAATAAACTTTAAACTTTTAGATGGACAACAAATGCTGGCCTTTCCAACGATGCTCACATCTTATGAAAGAATAAAGACAAAAGCTTGCAATAACCCCCAGTGCTAGTTTTGGTTAGCGCAGCAAGCACTTGGTGGCAGATGCCTTTTGCTCTTCTTACCTCTACCCTTTCCAAATCCTAGCATCCTCCACTACATAATATTGGAACTAAGAGCACCCCCACAGGGAAAATTAATTACTTCTCTCAAAATAGTGCTTCTCCCTACATTCAATTTAAGTTTCAGAAGTGCTATTAAATGCCTGAAAAGGAGGGAAAAAATCACGTCCTCATCTCCAGAGAGCCTGCTATTGAGAGTATCCTATATATGATGCCCTCCAGTCTGTAACGCGACCCATAACATTACCTGGGGCTGTATAAGTTTCAGAAATGTCGAGCAATATTGGGAGCTAATGAGCTGAACTCGCCTTACTGTCTTGTTGGGGTGAGCTGCCAGCAGCAAACCGCTGGTGGTCTGTTTTTCTGAAAGTGTCGCCCAAAGTCTGCTGCCTGGATTCACCTCGGGCAAATCACACTGAGGAAAATCCAGTCCTGCATTGTTACAATGCTGCTGCAAAAATGCTCATTATCCAGCCCGCACCGGTTAACAAGGCGTTACACCATGATTGATGAGCACATGCACAGTTCAAGACTCGCTCTGGAGTCTGCTCAAGTCCCTGGAGAAGTCACTGCCAGCTCCAGTAAATCAGAACAAAAAGGCCCGATGAAGTAAAGTTGTTTTGGAAAAAAAATTGTTTTTTTTTTTTGCAAAGTTCACAAATGTGGATAAGCCAAATGTTAGACGTGGGTCTTTAGAAGTGGATTTGACTGACTGCTCGACACGCCTCTGCTAACAAGACACCGTTACACAGTTGGAGAATTATTTTCCGCTCTTTTGATCATAGAATTCCCTACAGTCTGAAAGACGTGCTGGTTAGGTGGATTGGCCGTGCTAAATTCTCCCTCAGTGTACCCGAACAGGCGCCGGAGTGTGGCAACTAGGGGATTTTCACAGTAACTTCATTGCAGTGCTAAAAAAGAAGAAAGAAAATTACAGTACAGAAACAGGCCCTTCGGCCCTCCAAGCCTGCACCGACCATGCTGCCCGACTTAACTAAAACCCCCTACCCTTCCGGGGACCATATCCCTCTATTCCCATCCTATTCATGTATTTGTCCAGACGTCCCTTAAAAGTCACTACCGTATCCGCTTCCACTACCTCCCCCAGCAACGAGTTCCAGGCACCCACCACCCTCTGTGTAGAAAATCCTCCTCGTGTATCTCCTTTAAATCTTGCCCCTCGCAACTTAAACCTATGCCCCGTAGTAATTGACTCTTCCACCCTGGGAAAAAGCTTCTGACTATCCACTCTGTCCATGCCTCTCATAATCTTGTCGACTTCTACCAGGTCGCCCCTCAACCTCTGTCGTTCCAGTGAGAACAAACCAAGTTTCTCCAACCTCTCCTCATAGCTAATGCCCTCCATACCAGGCAACATCCTGGTAAATCTTTTCTGTACCCTCTCCAAAGCCTCCACATCCTTCTGGTAGTGTGGCGACAGAATTGAACACTATATTCCAAGTAACGTAAGCCTACTTGTGACTAATAAATAAACTTTAACACAGCAGAAAGAAGTTATTGGACCCATCGAGCCTGCACCAACAACAATCCCACCCAGGCCCTATCTCTGTATCCCCATGTATTTAGCCTGCTAATCCCCCTGACACTAAGGGGCAATTTAGCACGGCCAATCCACCAAACCTGCACACCTTGGACTGTGGGAGGAAACCCACGCAGACACGGGGAGAAAGTACAAACTCCACACAGACAGTGACCCAAGCTGGGAATCGAACCCGGGTCCCTGGCGCTGTGAGGCAGCGGTGCTAACAACTGTATCACCGTGACGCCTTTGCTATTTGGTCATTTGAGACTAGAAGTCAGAAATCTTCTATTTTAGATGGGTGGGGGGAAGAGGGGATGCAAACAGAACTAAAGAAAAAATAGTAAAATTCAGAGATCTCTGCTCAAAATGACACCAGTGCGGCTGGGGATAGGCAGACATCTCTGGCTAACTTCTATAAGACCATAAGACACCGGAGCCGAATTAGGCCACTCGGCCCATCGAGTCTGCTCCGCCATTCAATCATGGCTGATATTTTTCTCATCCCCATTCTCCTGCCTTTTCCCCATAACCCCTGATTCCCTTATTAATCAAGAACGTATCTATCTCTGTCTTAAAGACACTCAATGACCTGGCCTCCACAGCCTTCTGCGGCAAAGAATTCCACAGATTCGCCACTTTCTGGCTGAAGAAATTCCTCCTCATCTCTGTTTCAAAGGATCGTCCCTTTAGCCTGAGGTTGTGCCCTCTGGTTCTAGTTTAAACATCCTCCCCACGTCCACTCTATCCATTCTGAATGGTTTTCGGTTAGTAAACTGACAGTTCACATTGGGGGATACCAGAACTTTCTGTTAGTGGGACATTTGGTTGGTACGGTGCCGGATAAACACCCAGTTTACTGCTACAAGTCTCACTCAACCCCAGCCTCAATCTCTTCCATAACCTCCCGATATTGGACTCGATCCCTTTTCATTTCCTTAACCCAACCCAGGAATTCTGGCTGGGCACTGCGTGTCTGTAATCATTAACTAATGAGCAACTCTACATTTTTCCAATTCCCCAGCAAATTTTATTTCTGCAAATGTTTAATTCCCAGCATCAGCTGGGATAAAGCCAAATATTTGCCAATGCTACATCATAGTGTCCCTCAGTAATAACGAGTGTTTCTATTTCCCTCTTTGTAGTTTTAATTCTCTCTGTGTGTACATTTACATATCAATACTGCAACCTCTGTGTGTGCCTCAGTATTTTTTTTTTGGGTTATTCCTTTGCCATCCTGCTGCGTAATCAGCCTCCTGATTCTGCAGCTATTTCTCTCTCTATTTGTTGGCTTCAGATGGTTTGAACTCTTGATAACTTTAAACAAGTTACAAGCTGACCAGTCATGATCCTGCCAAGGTCAGCTCCACCTCATTTACTTAAAGTTCTGAAGTTTATTTATTAGTGCCACAAGTTGGCTTACGTTGACGCTGCAGTGAACTTACTGGGAAAGCCCCCTAGTCCGCCACGCTCCGGAGGCTGTTCGGGTAACACTGAGGGAGAATTTAGCACGGCCAATGCACCCTAACCAGCTGGACTGTGGGAGGAAACCGGAGCTCCGGGAGGAAACCGGAGCTCCAGGAGAAAACCCACGCAGACACGGGGAGAACGTGCTGACTCCGCACAGACAGTGACCAAGCCGGGAATCGAACCCGGGTCCCTGGCGCTGTGAGGCAGCAGTGCTAACCAGCATGCCATTGTTTTGCCCATTTATTTGCAATAAAGTGAACACAATTACCAGATCTCAGTGGTTCCCACCTGCCAATAACATCTGCAATCTACAGATAACCCACCCTTGGCAGGGTTAGGTTAGAGTGGCACAGTGGTTAGCACTGCCGCCTCACAGCGCCAGGGACCCGGGTTCGATTCCCGGCTTGGGTCACTGTCTGTGTGGAGTCTGCACGTTCTCCCCGTGTCTGGGTGGGTTTCCTCCGGGTGCTCCGGTTTCCTTCCACAGTCCAAAGATGCGCAGGTCAGGTTGATTTGCTGTGCTAAATTGCCACTTAGTGTCAGGGGGACTAGCAGGGCAAATATGTGGAGTTATGGGGATAGGGGCTGGGTGGGATTGTGGTCAGTGCAGACTCGGTGGGCCGAATGGCTGCCTCCTTCACTGTATGGATTCTGCGGAAAACTGTAGACCTAGCCAATGAGGCAGATATTAGGAGAGATGTTAGCAGAGAGATTGGCAAAGAGGTTAGGAAAGTAGAGAGACTTAGGGAGGGACTTACAGAATGGAAAGCATGGACTGCTGAAGACATTGGTAGAGCAAAATGAGGGAGGGAGTGCCAGAGGCTAGGGTTGAAACTGTGGAGAGGTTGAGAAATGTTGTAGAAATGGTACATGTTACAGAAATATGGAGCAACAAGATTGACAATCTCACTGATTGATTCTGACTGCAGTGGTTACTGTAGTTTTTTTTATCAATAGCAATTAGTTTACTTGTTCCGCACGCTCAAGTTCTAGATGCAGATGAAAAATTGCCAGTGTACAAATGACAATAGTTGCAGCCTGTAATGGCCATTGTGATGAGGTATTGATTACATTGAACACTGCGCTGACAGCAGAGATAATGTGGGAGACAATGTTTTCTCTGAGATACCTGCAGTGATGTACAGGTTTCTGTAAGATAGAGAGGTAAAAGTCTAAGGGGACAGCTGATGAGATGTTCAGAGTGTTTTGACACAGCTTACCTGCTTTCCTAACCTCTCTGCCAATCTCTCTGCTAACATATCTCCTAATATCTGTTAAATTGTGTCGCAGGCTTTGATGTCAAGCCCTTTAATTGATCACAACTTTACCTTTCAAGCAACCAGACCAAGTCACAGAGTTCTCGTAAACAGCTGTTTTAATCATGCTATATAGATCAGACCCTGGGAAGTCGCAAGTCACAGTTTGTAACTAGCCAGAATGCAGGATTCAGAAATAAACAAGCAATTATACTTTCAAATTCGATTACAAGTAATTAGCGTAAACCAGTCACGTTTTAGAAGTTATCTCTATCCACTCAAGAGTTATTGATTAAGGTTACATCATTCAGATATTAAAACCAATCACAATCACCTTACACTTCTGGTTCACTAATGTCCTTTAGGGAAGGAAATCTGCCGTCCTTACCCGGTCTGGCCTACATGTGACTCCAGAGCCACAGCAATGTGGTTGACTCTCAACTGCCCTCGGGCAACTAGGGATGGGCAATAAATGCTGGCCCAGCCAGCGATGCCCATGGTCCACGAATGAATAAGAAAAAAACTTCCTTAATTATAATATCCAATTGGTGAAGACTTAATCCATTATTGTTACAAGTTATCATTGTCCAAGCTTGTGTCTGTATATCGCCCCCTTTTTTCCAGTTACAGATGTCTGACTTAATGAATTTTCTCAGACTAATGGCCTTGGTGCTTATCTGATAAGTAGACCCTTTTTTCATAGCAGCTTATGTGATTTTTAAACTTGTGTGATTATTAACCCTTTCAATCACAATGTATTTCACCTGCTGTATTTTTCCTTATAGGATGTGATCTGGGGATTGAACTCGTTATTTACTGTAAGTATCTAAGCTGAACAAATTTATGTACCGTTAAAAGTTTTAAACAAGGATTTGTTCTGCTTTGGATCATTCATGTGTAGTGCCTATCTAATTGAAGCAGTTAATGATTTAATCTGTTTCATTAACCCGTTCAGTAGCAACTACTATGAAGCACTGTATAATTGATTTGACAATATCGGCTCCCCCTCCTAAAACCAATTCAAACGTGCAAAGCTCCCAATGTGACATTACAGATATCCAGGAGTGAGTTACAGACTGGAATCTAATCGAGCGGTTTCGGGAGATTGGCACGAAGTAATACATAGAATAATAGATACCCAGGAGTGAGTTACAGACTGGAATCCAATCGAGCGGTTTCGGGAGATTGGCACGAGGTAATACATAGAATAATAGATACCCAGGAGTGAGTTACAGACTGGAATCTAATCGAGCAGTTTCGGGAGATTGGAATGAGGTAATACATAGAGTAATAGATATCCAGGAGTGAGTTACAGACTGGAATCTAATCGAGGAAAATAAAAGCAAAATACTGCAGATGCTGGAAATCTGAAATAAAAGCAGAAAATGCTGGAAAATCTCAGCAGGTCTGGCAGCATCTGTGGAGAGAGGAAGAGGGAAGGATTTTCCGGCCGTGCTCGCCCCAAACCGGAAAATCCCGCCAGAGGTCAGTGGACCTTTGCATGGTCCACCCCCCTGCCGACTACAATTCCCGCGGCGGGCAAGACGGGAAAACTCCCCCCACAGAGTTAATGTTTTGAGTCCAGGTCTGTAGAGGGGTCATTAGGATTCGAAATAAACTCAGATTCTCTCTCCACAGATGCTGCCGGATCTGCTGAGTTTATCCAGCATTTTCTGTCATGTATAATTGAATCTAGGGTTGGCTGGGATCGATTGCTAGGATGTGGATCTGCAGGTGCCCTTGCTACTGGAATTACCTGTGGCAATTCTGGACTGCCAGTGAATGAGTGTGGGCTGGCTTACTGGACACCAGGCTGATCCCAATATAAGACCATAAGACATAGGAGCGGAAGTAAGGCCATTCGGCCCATCGAGTCCACTCCACCATTCAATCATGGTTGATTTCAACTCCATTTACCCGCTCTCTCCCCATAGCCCTTAATTCCTCGAGAAATCAAGAATTTATCAATTTCTGTCTTGAAGACGCTCAACGTCTCGGCCTCCACAGCCCTCTGTGGCAATGAATTCCACAGACCCACCACTCTCTGGCTGAAGAAATTTCTCCTCATCTCTGTTCTAAAGTGACTCCCTTTTATTCTAAGGCTGTGCCCCCGCGTCCTAGTCTCCCCTGTTAATGGAAACAACTTCCCTACGTCCATCCTATCTAAGCCGTTCATTATCTTGTAAGTTTCTATCAGATCTCCCCTCAACCTCCTAAACTCCAATGAATATAATCCCACGATATGTGCATGTTCCATCTTCTCTGGGCAAGCGTCCCTCAGTAACTGAGAGCGCTGGGTCTCGTTGTAACCGTGTTAACATTCCAACTCATGCTAACTCTGCACAGTGGAGGGATGAATGAAGCACTCTCCTGCTCTGCCTGCTTCAACACTGCATCACTTACTCACAACGGGGGCAGCATGTGGGCACAGTAGTTAGCACTGCTGCCTCACAGCGCCAGGGACCCTCCGGGTGCTCCAGTTTCCTCCCACAGTCGGAAAGACGTGCTGGTTAGGGTGCATTGGCCATGCTAAATTCTCCCTCAGTGTGCCCGAACAGGCGCCGGAGTGTGGCGACTAGGGGATTTTCACAGTAACTTCACTGAAAGCCTACTCATGACACTAATAACATAAACATTAAATGTATAACTCCCTGCCATTGCAGCACAGCCCCGGTGTACTTTTAGTGCAGGTTTTATGAATGGCCTTACAGAGCTGCTAGTTTTGAACATGCTCTCTCCCTCTGCCGCAGGATCTTTTGAATTTTGACGATCCCCTGAATATTGAAGCTGCAGAGCAACATCTGCGTGACAAGGTGAGTCAGCGTGAGGACGCGTTCCTGACAGCCAAGTGCGAACTTCTGCAGGGGCCTGTGTGGTTTTGCGGTCAGGAATGAGGGTGGTGGTGTGTGTGGGGCCTGTGGTGTTTCGTGTCACATTAAGGTGGGAAGTTGCGACGTGTGCTGTTACTCACAGCATAGAATCATTACAGCACAAATGGAGGCCACTCAACCCATCTGGTCTGTCCTGGCTCTTTGGTAGAGTTAACCAATTAATCCCACTTTCCTCATCGGACTCTTAGGCTTTTTTTGCCTTTAAATATTTATCCAATTTGCTTTGGAACATTAATCAGATCCTCATACCAGGCAGTACAATCCAGTTTGCAGCAACTCCCAGTGTTTCTCATATCACCTCTGGTTCTTTTACAGTCACCTCGCATCCGTATTGTCTGGTTCCTGATCCTCTGCCACTGAAACAAGTTTCTCCTTATTTACTCTCTCTGAAGCATTCATGATTTGCGCACTTCTATCAAATCTCCAAGCCTTCTCTGCTCTAAGGAGAACAATCCCAGCTTCTCCAATCTCTCCACCTAACTGAAGCCCTTCATTCCTGGTCCCAACCTGGTCAATCTCTCCTGCACTGTCTCTGAGGCCTTGAGATTCTTCTTAAAGTGTATTGCCTAGAACTGACCACCATTCCCCCCCCGCCCCCCCCCCCCCCAGCAGAGGCCCAACCAGCTTTGTTGTAGGTCTACCATAACTTCCTTGCTTTTGTATTGAGTGTCTCTATGTAAACGCAAGGATTCTACATGCTCTCTTTGCCTCATCAACCTGCCCTGCCACCGTCAAAGATTTGTGTACATCAATCACTGGATCCCTATGTCCAACACCCCCTGACAAATTCTAACATTCAGTTTCTATTGCCTCTCCTTGTACTCACCAAAATGTATCGCTTCACACTTCATTGCATTAAAGATCATGTCACATTTCATCTGCTGTCTCTCTACCCATTTCAGTAATCTGTCTCTGTCTGTTGCTATCCCCCTCAATCTTTATTATATTTCCAAGTTTTGTACCATCTGCAAACTTTGCAGTCATACCCAAGTCCAGGTCTTTGATACACAAAAAAGAGCAGTGTTCCTAATACCAGTCCTTGGGGAACACCACTGTATACTACCCTCCAGTCTGAAACACAGTCATTCACTATTACTCTGTCCTCTGCCCCTTAGCCAATTTTGTATTCACGCTGTCTCTTGTACTTTGGGAAAGGAAACCCGGTCTGGCCTACATGTGACTCCAGAGCCACAGCAATGTGGTTGACTCTCAACTGCCCTCCAAGGGCAACTAGGGATGGGCAATAAATGCTGGCCCATCCGATGATGCTGATCATGTCCCATGAATTAATTTTTAAAAAAAGAAACTGGATGAAATTAGTCAAACATGTCCTTTAACAAATCCACATTATCTTGCTTTTTTTTTAGCAAATAGCTTGTTAATAATCCTGACGTTAGGCTGATTGACCCTGCCGTTGCCCAGCGACCCTGCCGTTGCCCAGCGACCCTGCCGTTGCCCAGCGACCCTGCCGTTGCCCAGCGACCCTGCCGTTGCCCAGCGACCCTGCCGTTGCCCAGCGACCCTGCCGTTGCCCAGCGACCCTGCCGTTGCCCAGCGCACTGCCCATCCCCTTTTCACAGCCGGCTAGATTCCCTAAGGAAGAGCACCTGACTGCCCCCTAGTGTCCTGGATGTCTGACCGTCTCTGTATTCTTCCTGCAGGAGGACTTTCGGAGTAAAGTGCAAGATTATATTAAGCGCTTTGCAAGATGATCACACGAGCTGCCTTATGGGGACACTTTCCTTCAAGCTGTAGAAGCCGAGTCTTCTGTCTTGTGATGTTGATCATCAATTTAACACTGGATTGAGGCAGTCCTGTGACAGTGTTGTTATGAGGAAGAGAGAGGCTGTTGGTGCTACTTTGAATTCTGCGTCAGCACAGCAAGTGATGGGCAACTTTGGGCTAAGATTCACGAATACTTACTCTTATTGTGGCAAAATAGTCGCGTTTTCTTCAATTATAAGGATTGTACAGAGCATCTGGAGTCTGTCTCTTTACTGATTGAATCAAACAAGGACAGTTTTTCTAGTGTAATCTGATGTGGTTTGGAAACCACAATATTTTTGCAACAAAATGTCTTGCAACAGAAGTGTTTGATTGAAATATTAACAGCATGCAGCTTGCAAATATTAAATGACTTGTGTGTGTGAGTGTACGTGTGTGTGAGTGTACGTGTGTGTGAGTGTACGTGTGTGTGAGTGTACGTGTGTGTGAGTGTACGTGTGTGTGAGTGTACGTGTGTGTGTGTGTACGTGTGTGTGTGTGTACGTGTGTGTGTGTGTACGTGTGTGTGTGTGTACGTGTGTGTGTGTACGTGTGTGTGTGTACGTGTGTGTGTGAGTGTACGTGTGTGTGAGTGTACGTGTGTGTGAGTGTACGTGTGTGTGTGTGTACGTGTGTGTGTGTACGTGTGTGTGTGTGTGTACGTGTGTGTGAGTGTACGTGTGTACGTGTGTACACGTGCGTGTGTGTGTGTGTACGTGTGTGTGTGTGTACACGTGTGTGTGTGTACACGTGTGTGTGTGTACACGTGTGTGTGTGTGTGTGTGTGTGTGTATGTGTGTACATGTGTGTGTGTGTGTATCCATACGTACATGTGTGTATACGTACCTGTGTGTGTGTGTGTGTATATATACGTGTACCCAGTGAGCAATACCTGAGCCAGTGTCCCTATCCTCAGGTGGGGGACTGCCTTAAATAAATTGGACGTATTACTTGACCTCACAGCTTGGTCAGTTAATGGATAAAGTTGCTGCAGGTGTGAATCAAATCTTTTTGAGAATTGTAATGCCCTCGCTGAAACTAAGGTTTAAAATGCATGTGATATATATGGCATACTTATAAGTACATATATTACTAAATGTGAAAAATATGCTGTGTACTTGTATGCATGCATATATATTGCTGTATGTGTATTATTTAGTGTACTTGTGTATATGGATATATTGCCGTGTGTAGTGTTTTACAGTGCTCCTGTAAGTGTGTATTTCTTTTCTTTCTCCTAACCACTGAAGTATTGAACAATGAAAGGTGTCCTGCAATGCTGTGTGATCTCTAACAGTCAGTGGCTGTCCCATTCATTTACTAATAATGTCCACTGAATCCATCCCCTCAGGGTAATGTGAGCCCCCCCATCTATACACAGCAATGACTACACCCTCCCAGATATTCACCCTCTGTCACTGACTATATCACTCCTGATGTTAAGATGCTTCCCTCATGCTGTCACTCAGTCTCCCCTCACCCAGTGCCATGTTACTGACTCTACCTTAAAGTTTTTTATTTTTATTTATTAGTCACAAGTAAGGCTACATTAACACTGCAATGAAGTTATTGTGAAATTCCCCTAGTCGCCACACTTTGGCGCCTGTTCGGGTCAATACACCTAACCAGCATGCCTTCCAGACTGTGGGAGGAAACCGGTGCACCCAGAGGAAACCCACGCAGACACGGGGAGAACGTGCAAACTCCACACAGATAGTGACCCAAACCAGGAATTGAACCCGGGTCCCTGGCGCTGTGAGGCAGCAGAGCTAACCACTGTGCCACCGTGACACCCATGCCTCTTGTCACCTTCAGGTACCACACCCTCAGGGACGTTAGTGGCTACGGGCTTCCTTTGGATGAGGTCCGCGGTTATGCCTCACAAATCATGCAGTGGTTTGCTGAGCTTTCTGAAGAATGGCTGACCAAGAAGCTCTCCCGCACTTACTGACCAGCGTCAGGCATAGAGGAAGGATTTACAGGCTGATAACCAACTTTCTGTGACCATCTAGCCCGGGAGTGAGACTTGAACCCAGAGCTTCTGGCTCAGAGAAGCAGGGACGCTACTCACTGCGTCACAAGGCCTCTTGACACTACTCTCTGCTTAAAGTTTTAAAGTTTGTTTATTATTGTCACAAGTAGATTTACATTAACACTGCAATGAAGTTGCTGTGAAAATCCCCCAGTCGCCACACTCTGGCACCTGTTCGGATACACTGAGGGAGAATTTAGCACGGCCAATCCACCTAACTAGCATACCTTTCGGATTGCGGGAGGAAACCGGAGCACTCGGAGGAAACCCACGCAGACTCGGGGAGAACGTGCAGACTCCGCAAACACAGTGACCCAAGCCGGGAATCGAACCTGGGTCCCTGGCACTGTGATGCAGCAGTGCTAGCCACTGTGCCACCGTGTCATCCAGGCTCCTTCACACTATCACTCCACGATTCTACCACCCCGCCGCTCTGTTACCAATTGTATTTCTACTGATAATTTAGTTCCCTTACACTGTCACTCAATAACCCACACACACCCCATGATACTGACCGTATCTCTGCTGGTGGTAATCCAGTTCCTGTCACTTTTGCCCTGGTGTTTATGGCGGTATTACCAAGTGTTCGGAAACTAAGGATGCTGATGCATATGGAAACAGGATCAAAGAACCATCATTTCAGATTGGCTGGCAGAGATGGGCTGAATGGACCGGGTGGCTAAACCCCGAACCATGTTCCTAGTAAGTGCCCTGTAAACCTACTGTATGAACTTTTTGATTGTAAGTGAAGGGTCCCAATCTGTGTACAGCTTCAAAAACCGCCTGAAACTCATTAATGGGGAAAGAGATTTGTTAGTGGATGATGGTGTTTGTGCCTGGCTTCTGATACTGTGCAAGCTATTGAGAAAGTTAGCTCTCACTGACCAAGCGACACGACACCAGTGATTTGTGTAACTGAGATTTAAATGTGTCACTGGATAAAAGCAAATTACTGCGGATGCTGGAAGCTGAAACCAAAAGAGAAAATGCTGGAAAATCTCAGCAGGTCTGGCAGCATCTGTAGCTTCATTTCAGCTTCTCTGCCGTTTGGCCATTCACACCTTCTATTCTGTCTGTGGGCTGCCATTAGCAGCCTTTTCCCCTGGTTTCTGTGGCTATCACTCATCTTTCATTCCCTCACTCTGCAGTATAAAAATCCCCCAGCTTCTGTGCCTTTTAGCTTTGTCAAAGGGTCATCTGGACTCAAAACGTCAGCTCTTTTCTCTCCTTACAGATGCTGCCAGACCGGCTGAGATTTTCCAGCATTTTCTCTTTTGGTTTAAATGTGCCACAGTTGAAGACAGTTAAGTTAAGGGAGGAATTGCAGTCATCCTAAAGCCTATCGCACTGACACATGTAGCTTCCAAAGGAGCCTGCAGCTCCTTCTGTCTGATTATTATAACCTTTCCCTGCCACCTTCATCTCTCCCATCATAAAAATCCTGCCTCCGTGTGAAGCTAGAAGATAAGTGGGCTAAAGATGCTATGTTATTTGTGCGCTTCGTTGGACCTCAAAGTCTTGTTGCAAATTTGTTACATCAAAGGACGAATCGCCCCCACAGCTACCTTTAAAAAGCCAGAAATCAATTCCTATCCCACCAAACAAAACATTTCCCAATAACTTTCCCCCAACTATAAACATTATTTCATTATTACCATTATCTAGGTCAATGTTAGCATGCAAATTGTTTTACATGGTGACATTTTTGCTGATAGATTATTGTGCAGTGAAGGGCGCATGGGGTTTGAAGTCCATATCATATTCTCTCCCTCTCCTTTTCTCTCTCTCTCTCTTTCTTTCCCCCCCCCCCTCCCCCCCGTACTCCCATATGCAGCAGCTCTGCTGAATTTTTACCAGCCGAAACTGCCCAGTCTCCCGCTTAGAATCCTACAGTGCAGAAAGAGGCCATTTGGCCCATCGAGCCTGCACCAACAATCCCATCCCTATAACCCCACATATTTACGGCCCTAATACCCCCTGACTAAGGGGTAATTTATCGTGGCCAATCAATCTAACCCACACATCTTTGGGAGGAAACCAGAGCACCCGGAGGAAACACACGCAGACACGAGGAGAATGTGCAAACTCCACACAGACAGTGACCCGAGGCTGGAATTGAATCCAGGTCCCTGGCACTGTGAAGCAGCAGTGCTAGCCATTGTGCCACCTAATCTCTGCACAAATAGTCAACGGGTATAATAAACAATATGCAATAGGAAACACTTCAATGTGTACTAGGCAGCAGCTGATAGTGAAACAACCCCAGTGTTCACTTTACAATAACTCCAGTAAAAACTGTAAACATCTCCAATGCTGAACAATTCCAGTGTGCACTAAAACAACCACCAACATGGCTTGAAGTAAAATAAAAGCAAAATATTGCGGATGCTGGAATCTGAAACAAAAACAGAAAGTGCTGGAAACCTCAGCAGGTCAGACAGCATCTGTGGAGAGAGATTGGAGCCAACGTTTCGAGTCTGGATGACCCTTCGTCAGCAAAGAGCAAAGAAAATCCAATGTATGCTGTAAATATCAGCCATGTGCACTGTAAAGCAAATAGTATGGATTAAAACCATTAATGTACACTGTAAGGTATCTCAGATATACATCAAAGTATGCCCAGTATACACTGTAAACATCTCCAATGCATACTAACAGAGCAACAGATTAAAACACTTCCCAATGATAGTCCGTGATGTGGTATGGATTTTAATTTGATACATACATTGCTGCATATTCAGTTACTAGTGCATGAGATTGGTATCGTATCAAAGTGGTTACATTACTGGACCAGTAATCCAAAGAACAAGAGTTCAAATCACACTATGTCAGTTTGGAATATAAATTCATTTTGATTTTTAGAGCTCAAAGAATCTGGAATAAAAGGTTGGTATCAGTAATCATAAAGCTGTCAGTTTGTTGCAAAAACCCAAATAGTTCACTGTAATGTCTTACGGGTAAGTCTTTCTTAGACCTGGCCGCACAGTTCCACATCAGTGTGGATGACCGTTCCCTCGCACGTTAAAGATAAAACCTACCAGACTTTGGCATTGAAGTGGGTCGCAGTGAAGGGACAGCCCAGCCCATTGGGTTCTCCTCACTAACATTTGGGGGCCGGTGTTAAGGTTGTAAAAGCAGGGTCAGGAAAGAGCCTGATGAGGTCTTGAATATAGACATAGAATCCCTACAGTGCAGAAGGAAGCCATTTGGCCCATCGAGCCTGCACCGACAACAATCCCACCCAGGCCCTATCCTGCAACCCCACATATTTGCCCTGCTAATCCCCCTGACACTAGGGGCAATTTAGCATAGCACCTAACCTGCACATCTTTGGACACTAAGGGGCAATTTAGCACGGCCAATCTACCTAACCTGCACATCTTTGGACTGTGGGAGGAAACTGGAGCACCCGGAGGAAACCCACGCAGACACAGGACGAATGTGCAAACTCCACACCGACAGTGACCCAAGGCCGGAATTGAACCTGGGTTGCTGACGCTGTGAGGAAGCAATACCATTATTTATGAGTGTCACAAGTAGGATTACATTAACACTACAGCTAAGTCACTATGAAAATCCCCTAGTCGCCACACTCAGTGTATCTTTCGGGTACACTGAGGGAAAATTTAGCACGGCCAATGAACCTAACCAGCACGTCTTTCGGACTGTGGGAAGAAACCGGAGCACCCGGAGGAAACCCACGCAGACACAGGGAGAATGTGCAGACCCCACACAGACAGTGACCCAAGCTGGGAATCAAACCCGATTCCCTGGTGCTTTGAGGCAGCAGTGCTAACCACCATGCTGCCCGTGAGAAAGAGGTAGGGAGTGCTTGGTTATAGATTTCTTCTCAAATTAAAAAGGTTCCCAGTACTGGGGGGTGGATGTCCGCAGATGTTTTCAGCGAGTAATAACCACTATAGAGAGTAATGACACTGAAGAGCAGCATTTGTGGCGAGAATCTTGAATGTGGACAGACATTAGCAGTTTTGAAGTTGAAATTTTTCGAGGCGGAACATACCTGGTTGAATTCTGAAATTTACCCCTTCCCCAATAGCACTCACCTTTTCATTTGTTCTTCACTTCTGGTATTTTCACATTCTAACCATTCTCTCCTGATCTTTATCAGTTTTACAAATCTTGATGGATCTGTCAATCAAATGATTAGGCTGAAGATAGTTACAGGAATATTCGTGTCAGCAGAGGCCTCCTTAACCATCTACCAAACCCTCTCACACTGACAGATGGAGCTGTCCAAGGTTACCTTTGCCCACAGCTATTTAGATCTGATCAGTTTTTCTCTGCCTGCCACTTTCATCTAACTATCATCAGAATGTCACAGAAGTTCCTGTAATGTTGGAGGATGAATGGGCTTAAAAGATGCTGTGGTGGATACACACACATCTGGGTGCTGAGTACTGAAGGGTTTGTTCCAAATTGATTACAGAACTTGTTTATATCAGAGAGGAGTGGTGTCAGTGGTTAGCACTGCTGCCTCACAGCGCCAGGGACCCGGGTTCAATTCCCAGCTTGGG
The DNA here is from genome assembly GCF_964213995.1 of Mustelus asterias. Classification (NCBI taxonomy): domain Eukaryota; kingdom Metazoa; phylum Chordata; class Chondrichthyes; order Carcharhiniformes; family Triakidae; genus Mustelus; species Mustelus asterias. The sequence continues at coordinate 103,462,924 of NC_135814.1, read as the reverse complement.
TCACACTCTGTGTGGAGTTTGCACATTCTCCCCCAGTCTGCCTGGGATTTCCTCCGGGTGCTCTAGTTTCCTCCCACAGTCTGAAAAACGTGCTGGTTAGGGTGCATTGGCCATGCTAATTTCTCCCTCAGTGTACCCGAACAGGTGCCGGACTGTGGCCACGAGGTGATTTTCACAGTAACTTAATTGCAGTGTGAATGTAAGCCTACTTGTGACACTAAATAGTGGCACTGCTGCCTCACAGCGTCAGCAACCCAGGTTCAATTCCGGCCTTGGGTCACTGTCTGTGTGGAGTTTGCACGTTCGTCCTGTGTCTGCGTGGGTTTCCACCAGGTGCGTGGGTTTCCTCCGGGTGCTCCGGTTTCCTCCCACAGTCCAAAGACGTGCAGGTTAGGTGGATTGGCCATGCTAAATTGCCCCTTAGTGTCAGGGGCACAAGCTACGGTAAATGCATTGGGTTATGGGGATAAGACCTGGGATTGTGGTCAGTGCTGACTCGATGGGCCGAATGGCCTCTCCTGCACTGTAGGGTTCTATGATTCAGAGCGGCAACCACATTGCTAGTGAGATCAGCTACAATTGCAAAGTTAGAAAGCAAGTAGTCGGGCCATCCGGTTAACCGTCTCTTAATATCTTCCATCTTGTTGGTCTGGAGATGTTTGTGGCCAACTATTTCATCATTGTATTATGCAAACCTCTACCAATTTGTTTTTCAGCAATAATAAGGCGGGAAGGTGGAGTTGGGGAAAATCAGAATAGTTATGATCTCATTGAATGGTGGAGCAAATTCGATGGGCTGAATGGCCTACTTCTGCTCCTATGTCTTATGACTATATTGTGCATTTATTGGTGAGCAAGGCTCAAAATCTATTTCTCCCTTTGTGTCCTCCTATCTGTCAAAAAGTCACCCCCTGGACCTCCATTATTTTCAGAAAATGCTGGAAAATCTCAGCAGGTCTGACAGCATCTGTGGAGAGAGAATCGAGCCAACGTTTCAAAATCCAGACTCGAAACGTTGGCTCTATTCTCTCTCCACAGATGCTGTCAGACCTGCTGAGATTTTCCAGCATTTTCTGTTTTTGTTTCAGATTCCAGCAGTATTTTATCCTCCATTATTTTCCGAGGTTGTGCCCATGTTGTGGATAATTTTAATCAGATAATACTTTATCGTGTCCATTCGCTGTTTCAATTCTAGTGTCAGTTTCACGGTGGCACAGTGGTTAACACTGCTGCCTCACAGCGTCCGGGGTCCGGGCTCGATTCACAGCTTGGGCCACTGTCTGTGCGGAGGCTGCACATTATCCCCATGTCTGCATGGGTTTCCTCCGGGTGCTCCGGTTTCCTCCCACAGTTAGATGCATTGGCCATTGCTGGTTAGATGCATTGGCCATGCTAAATTCTCCCTTAGTGTACCCGAACAGGCGGCACAGTGTGGTGGCTAGGGGATTTTCACAGTAATTTCATTGCAGTGTTAATGTAAGCCTACTTGTGACACTAATAAATAAACTTTTAAAGTTTAAGGGAATCCACCTTCATTTTGGAATTTCTAATTTTATATCTTACTCCCAATTATTTCTCTAACTCTCAGATAAGCTATCTTAACTGTTTCATTAATGTAGAATCATAGACTCCCTACAGTGCAGAAGGAGGCCATTCAGCCCATTGAGTCTGCACCAACAACAATCCCACCCAGGCCCTATCCATGTTTACCCCACTAATCCCTCTAACCTACGCATTCCAGGACACTAAGAGGCAATTTGTTAGGGGACTTTTTTGCATATTGTGTAAGTGTTCAAATTTATTGAGAAACAATATGTATTCTCCTTTGAACCACTTTTACCATGTTATGTTATGTCAATGTGACTACATAGAAGATAGGAGCAGGAGGAGGCCATTCGGCCCTTCGAGCCTGCTCTGCCATTCATTACTATCATAGCTGATCATCCAACTCAATAGCCTAATCCTGCTTTTTCCCCATAACCTTTGATCCCATTTACCCCAAGTGCTATATCCAGCCGCCTCTTGAATGCATACAATATTTTGGCATCAACTACTTCCTGTGGTAATGAATTCCACAGACTCACCACTCTCTGGGTCTCCTCATCTCAGTCCTAAATGGTCTACCCTGAATATGTATTCTTCAATTCATTTTCATCATGCGCTCTACATATTAGCTGTCTCACCTGTAACATTTCACCTTTGTGTACACAGTTGTATCCCAAGGTCATGCAACATGGCGTACCTGCTTCATAGCACCCTTGTTCTTCCTGGCTATAGAGCAATAAGTCAAGTGTAGAGATATTCTGTATGGTCCTGATATTGTGGAGAGTGACTAAGTTGTGGAATACATCACTTCAACACTGGGAGTGAAATGGTCATTTTAAGAAGACTGGTCATGTTACTCCTTGGCATTTCCCCCTCTCTTCATCATCAAGCCGAATGACCGTCCCTGGTACAACGGGAAGCGTGGAAGCACATTGCCAGAGCGGCACCAACCATACCTGAAAAGGATTCTGAATGGGGAAGTTCCAACATTGGACTGCATGCTTGGTAAACAGTAGTAGCAGGATGGAATGGGGCAGAGGTTCTCACAACCCATGGATCAGATCAATGCTCTGCGACCCTGCTACATCCAGTCATGCATGATAGAGAACATCTAATGGGAAGAGGAAATCATCCCTATCCTCGATGTTAGCAGAACTCAGTTCATGAACGCAAAACATAGAAAAGCTAGGAGTGGGAGTAGGCCATTTGGGCAGGTTGTAATACTCAGCACTACCTGGAGCCAGAGGGGCCGAGTAATTGATCCTTCTTGGCTTCCTAGATGTTCCTACCATCACAGGTGCTAATCTTGAGCCATTCTGAATCATTCTAGGTACTGGCAAGAAACAGATGAGTGCAGTGGATGTAACAAATGCTGCAAATCCTTACAACATGCTGGCTTATTCCTAAAGACTTATATTCCAGATTTAACCAAGCTATTAGAGCAGCAATCATCCCAGCCTTGGCATTATATATCCTACATAATCCTATAGGATATAGGATTATATCCTAGGCCTAACTATCTTCAGCTGCTTCATCAATGACAGTCCCTCTGTCTTAAGGTTAGAAGTGGGGCTTTCGCTGATGATTACACAGTGTTCAGGCCACCTCCTAGCTCCTCATGTGATCATATAGGGGGAGGCAATGGCCTAGTGGTATTATCGCTAGACTATTAATCCAGAAACTCAGCTCATGTTCTGGGGACCCGGGTTCGAATCCCGCCACGAATTTGAATTCAAAAATATCTGGATTTAAGAATCTACTGATGACCATGAAACCATTGTTGGAAAAACCCATCTGGTTCACTAATGTCCTTTAGGGAAGGAAATCTGCCGTCCTTACCCAATTGCCGACATGTGACTCCAGAGTCACAGCAATGTGGTTGACTCTTAACTGACCTCGGGCAACTAGGGATGGGCAATAAATGCTGGCCAGCCAGCGACGTTATCCCACAAATGAATAAAAAAATAAACTTGACCATGTCTGTGTGCAGCCAGGCCCAGACAACATGCAGACCTGGTCTGATAAGTGACGACTAACATTTGCACCACGCAAACAAGTGGGAAAAGTACAACCAAACAGGAAAAGATATATATACCAGGAAAATAAGCTACACAGTGGTAAATGGTGTTTAGATATGTGTAGTGCCATGTATAGTGATAGGACCAACGTTGAATATATATATCTATATATATCATTTACACAGATACAATAGGAGGTTGAGACAGAAAAATATCTCGGTGTTATTGTTCATGGGTCCGTCAAGGTTCATAATCAAGTTGAGAATTTAACTAAAGTTCTAGAAGCTCAATACCATTCAAAATAAAGCAGCCCATTCGATTGGCAGACAACCCACCATCTTCACCGATGTAGCTGTGTGCTATCTCTAGGATGCATTCACCGTAGCTTCTTCAACATGGCCTTCCCAATCATCAACCTTTATTGCCTGGAAGGAGAAAAGCAGGAGGTGTATAGGAACACCATCGCCTCCAAGTTCTCAGCCAGGTCACACCCCATCCTGACCTGGACTTGTGTCGCCTTCACTGCCGTTAGCTCGGCCCTGGCACCCTGTAATAGCACCTTCACCAAATGGACTGAAGAACGGGTTCAAGATGGCCCACCAGATCCTTCTAAGGGGAAACTATAGATGGGGAATCGATGCCAAACTTACACGCAATGTTCATAGTGGAGGTGGCAGAGTGGTTAGCACTGCTGCTTCACAGCGCCAGGGACCCGGGTTCGATTCCTGGCTTGGGGTCACTGTCTGTGCAGAGTCTGCACGTTCTCCCCGTGTCTGCGTGGGTTTCCTCCGGGTGCTCCGGTTTCCTCCAATCCGAAAGACGTGCTGGTTAGGGTGCATTGGCCATGCTAAATTCTCCCTCAGTGTACCCGAACAGGCGCCAGAGTGTGGCGACTGGGGGATTTTCACAGTAACTCCATTGCAATGTTAATGTAAGCCGACTTGTGACACTAATAAATAAACTTTAAAACTTTAGCCCAAGAATGAATAGGGGAATCACTTTGCTGAATAAGGAGACTTGTCACTGAAGCCTTTTGTCTTGCTTTGAGAAACACAAAAATGCCAAATATCAAACGGTCATGACAATTTATGCGACAGGTGAAAAGGATGCTGATTGGCCGAGGTGTTGCCTAGGCTTCCAGGGAATTCAAAGAAAGATGTAAGACTTGAAAACACTCCTTTTGTTTGTAGAGATCAGGTCCCTGTGTATGACCATATGCTACTTCTAGCAAGTGTAAGTGAGCCATATTATAAGCTTGACTGATGATCTTAAATTGGTTGTTACTGTAGTTATTAGCATACACAGGAAATAATTCATGATATTGTGTGTCCAGTTAACATCTGATACCGTGTATCCTGAAATAGACAGGCAGAATGGAAAAGGGGATGAGATATCCCTGATCATGCAAGATATAGGCCGGCACAATGGTTAGCACTGCTACCTCACAGCGCCAGGGACCCGGGTTCGATTCCCGGCTTGGGTCACTGTCTGCGCGGAGCCTGCACAATCTCCCCGTGTCTGTGTGGGTTTCCTCCGGATGCTCCGGTTTCTTTCCACACTCCAAAGATGTGCAGATTAGGTTGATTGGCTATGCTAAACTCTAGTGGATACAAACCTAACTTCTCCAACCTTTCCTCATAAGACAACCCACCCATTCAGGTATTAGTCTAACAGACCTTCTCTAAACTGCTTCGAATGCATTCACATCTTTCCTTAAATACTCCAGATGTGGTCTCACCAATGCCCTGTACAACTGAAGCATCACCTCCCTACTCTTGTATTCAATTCCCCTCACAATAACCGATAACATTCTATTAGCTTTCCTGATTACTTGCTGTCCCTGCACACTAGTTTTTTGTGATTCTTTGCGAGGTTTTCCCTGCTTCCTGTACCCTCGATTATTCTGCAGTAACATTTAGCATCTCCTCTTTGCCCTGACCACATCTTTTGTTTCGTTACACATCTCGATATGTCTCGCACTGTCATCCCATTTCGGAGTTAAGCTCACTTGCTTTCCACCGGATCACAGACCTTCCCTTTTGTTTTTTTCTCTTCTTCTCCCACTTCTCTTTCATTTTTTCTCCTCCTCCCATCCCCCCTATCTGTTCTTCACGAAAAATCATGGAGCTGAAATGTTGGCCGGAATTTTATGGGATTTTTTCCAAGTATCGGGCGGGCGTGAAACTGGGAGAGTTCCAGATCCATTTTTTGGGCCCGTTTTCAGCCCCAATCTTATGCACTCTGTCTTTAAAATTTTGGGAGAGTCCGTTTCCTCGCTACAGAAGGCAGTGGGCGGGGCTTAATTCACCCAACAGCCTGTAGAGGGAGCTATTGCACATGCGCATTAGCAGTAGCAGAGCTCTGACAGACACAGAGAGAGTTGTCAGGCCCCTGCTACTGCAGGTAGCTCAACTAGCTCCCTCCCCCCTGCAATTGAGGGGGCTCATGGCCCAAGATGCAGCCCCCGATATCCAGACTGATCGTGGTTTCCCCGTTCATGCAGGTGTTTTCCTCGCTGGAGAGAATGTCTCCGAATGAGGCCATGAAGGTAAATGAGCAGCACTGATCTCATGAAGCAGATGCTGAACAGCATTTGCAGACATGTCAATAAATTAACCAGCCTCTCGCCCATTTGCGGGTGTTGTAAAATCGCGCCGGTCGCAAAAACTGGCGCCATTCGCGCTGGCCGCTTTACGCCCAATTTTACAGCAGTTTCCTGCTGCAAAACCTGGTGGTAAAGTGGTGGTAAAATTCCACCCGTTAAGTCTATTTCTCTCTGAGTGTTTGTAGCATTTTCTGTTTTATTTGCTCTTTAATATTTCAGAGGCTCTGTTGGGTTTTTTAATGTATCTTTAATCACTGTGACAGTTGAACATTTTCCTTAATGATACAATCTTTACAAAGATAATCCTTATCGATTTTCTCTCTCTTTCTCCTTTCTGTCTCGGAGGGGCTGAATGTTCTTGAAGAGCAGGTTCCCTTCATCATGGGCTGGTTCCTACAGTGAGTGCCGGAGGAATCTGACAGCAGGCACAGCCTTACCCTAAGAACCCATCCCAAACTTGCACTTTCTAGCATAGATGATGGAGAGGCAATGACAGCAGAATTCACTATCAATTTTCCACTCCTGCTCAAGGGTGTTGGAAGCAATTGTAAGCCCCCACTGTCACCCTGCTCAAGATCCAATTTTAGCTTAGGTCAAAATGCAAGCAGTCATAGAGCTCAGAAGGAAGCCATTCAGCCCATCAAAGGGCCAGCACAGGTGTGAAAGAACTATCCAAATCGTTTCAACCACTCTTTCACCAAAATTTACCCCTTCAAATATATATCCAGTTTTCTTTTGAAAATGATCAAACCTGCCTCAACCGAAGTTTGACTGTTACATACAAAATAAGAACAGAAGTAGGCCATTCGGCCCCTCGAGTCTGCTCCACCATTCAATGGCTGATTCATTTGAATTTCAAATTCCCATCTACCCTGATAACCTTTGTCCCTGCTTTGAGTGGCTTCAGTACCATCCCAGAACCTCACCTACCAATTCTCATCACGCCTGATAATCCACGTAATGCTTTACTTCCAGAAAGCTGTGTGGACCGGCTCTACAATTTGGGTTTACACGGGCAACTTGAACATCAAAAATAAATAAATCTGGATTAAAATAAAAAGTTGCATTTCGATCGACTTTGTCCATATTTCCTTGGCCAACTTCCTTCCCCCTCTAGATTATTCGCGTCCTGTGGACGTTGGTGGGGTTGATCACATGATCAAATATTTGGCCAATTCATTCAGTCATCAATAAGGAAAACTCAGGTGTAGGAACATGGACAGAAGTTTTCAGGAGTACATCAATGGGTTTTCACACAAATGCATTACTGAGAGAATAAAAAAAATGACATGAATGTCAACACATGCACTGGGCGACTGGTACAGTTTCCACACGAGCGATCAGGCCTTAGTACGATCCAACAGGTAATTTATAAAATCTGTCAACATTTAAGTCACAAACATTTAATGGCCCGGTTCAGATGATTTAAACGTTACTGTGCTGTATGAAGGTTTGAAAGAGACAACCTATTAAACGTGAGCAATATCCCTGAATAGGACCAGTGGATGTCTAAAATGTCTTGAGTGTTCAGACATCGGTGGACCATTCAACAGCGAGTTTGAGACTTCCCTCTCTGCAGTTCGACTTGCTGTTGATGCTCTCCAATGTAGAATTGGCTGCTGAGACGGTATCATTGCTTTACCAGGTCCGGGTTCAAACCCGCGATGTCCTCCGCCATCAGAAGGCATGGCGAAGCCTTTAGACAATGCCTTCGTTCCGTTTACTTCTCCAGACCACAAGAGCCGTCATCAGCAGTGTGATCATCACCGGGACCACAATGAAAGGCCCGACAATGTTGTTGGGGGGATCCCCCAGTGCTCTCCCAGAGACCGAACAGTTTGTAAAGTACTCGCGGTGGATGGTGACAAAGAATTGGTCCACGACTTGGTTTGGCCAAAAGCAGTCCATCTTGTTGGCGATCAGGAATGTGCAGTTGGTGAGATCCCCATAGGAGCTGCAAAGAAAGGGTCAGCACACATTAGCCAGGGTGAGTGCAATGGCCAATACCAAAATCAAACAGGGCGTAGAGGAAAATAAAACTTTTTAAATAAATGATGTCCCATGAAGGAAAATGGAATTGAAGAAGATTAGAATGGAGAGCAGGACCACAATAATCTAAAGAAAAATACTTTGGTGTTTTTCTGATGTGATTTGGCTACCTGTTGAGGTGTGTGTATACCTGAAACTTTAACGAGTATCGTAAGAAGTCTCACAACACCAGGTTAAAGTCCAACAGGTTTATTTGGTATCACGAGCTTTCGGAGCGCTGCTCCTTCATCGGGTCAGTGGAGAGGTAGATTTCACAAACACGGCATATATAGACAAAGACACAATTGCAAGATAATGGTTGGAATCTGAGTTTTTTTAGGCAATCAAGTCTTTACTTGCGAAAAAAGACTCGTATTCCAACCATTATCTTGCAATTGTGTCTTTGCCTATATATGCCGTGTTTGTGAAACCCAACTCTCCACCCACCTGATGAAAGAGCAGCGCCCCGAAAGCTTGTGATTCCAAATAAACCTATTGGACTTTAACCTGGTGTTGTGAGACTTCTTACTGTGCCCACCCAAGTCCAACGATGGCATCTCCACATCATGGCTACCATTGACACCTTTAATGAGTATCTTTCAAGAAATCATGGGCCTGTGTATTTCCAACATTCTTTCATTAACCTCCGTAAGGCCTTATTAAAACCTGCAGATGAACAATGGAAAAAGGGGACCTTAATGAGAATTACAGGAGACTACGCAGCACAGTAAAAATCAGTTGAAACAATCAGATACCCAAAAGCACTGGGCGGCATGGTGGCACAGTGGTTAGCACTGCTGCCTCACAGAGAGCCGGGTTCGATTCTTGGCTTGGATCACTGTCTGCGTGGAGTCTGCACGTTCTCCCCTTGTCTGCGTGGGTTTCCTCCAGGTGCTCCGGTTTCCTCCCACAGTCCAAAGAATTGCGAGTTAGGTAAATTGGCCATGATAAATTCTCCCTAAGTATGCCCGAATAAGCGCCAGAGTGTGGCGACTAGGGGATTTTCACAGTAACTCTATTGCAGTGTTAATGTAAGCCTACTTGTGACTAATAAATAAACGTTAAAATAAGCAGGAAGAGATTTTATATAAAGTGGTATGTGATATTGAATGGGATAGAGTAAACCTTAAGGAGCTGAATTTTCAATCCATATTTCCTACATTACAGTCAATGAACTATTTTTGAAATGTAATTGCTGTTGTAAAGTGCTTTGAGTCAGCCTGAGGTTATGCTACAGAAATATTCCTTCCTTCCTTTATTGTCAGTGTTTATTTGAAGTCATGATGGTCACTGGGCCACCCAAGTCACTCTGTTGAACTGCAGTCCGTGACTGACACAGTATTACAGAAAGAAATCACTTATGACCTTCCCACTCCAGGTCCTAAGCTTCAGTCCCTAAAGTGGTTCATATCTCGACAAGAGCAGGAAAGACTCTGCTCAGGTTGAGTTTATGGCTCTCGGCCAGCCAATGGTTAGGGTTAAATGGACATTAAATGAAGAGTTTGTCTTTTGAGGAACGGTTGAGGACTCTGGGTCTGTACTCAGAGTTTAGAAGGATGAGGGGGGATCGCAATGAAACTTACAGGATATTGCTAGGCCTGGGTAGAGTAGAAGTGGAGAGGATGTTTCCACTAGTAGGAAAAACTAGAACCAGAGGGCACAACCTCAGACTAAAGGGACGATCCTTTAAAACAGAGATGAGGAGGAATTTCTTCAGCCAGAGAGTGGCAAATCTGTGGAACTCTTTGCCGCAGAAGGCTGTGGAGGCCAGGTCATTGAGTGTCTTTAAGACAGAGATAGATAGACTCTTGATTAATAAGGGGATCAGGGGTTATGGGGAAAAGGCAGGAGAATGGGGATGAGAAAAATATCAGCCATGATTGAATGGCAGAGCAGACTCGATGGGCCGAGTGGCCTAATTCTGCTCCTATGTCTTATGGTCTTATGGACATGCATGTCAATACTTTATCAATCATACTGTTATGGTTTGTTAATGTCCGTCGCATTGTTCAGGTTATGAGGAACGGGTGCTGGGTATTAATTGTCGTTGAGCATGTATAAATAGGGGATGCCTGGGACACTGGGCTGAATGGGAAGAGAGCCATGAGACTGAACAGGTCAACAAACTCTCTCCATAAAGAGAAGCTCTGTATCTGGGTTTTGACTTCACCAATTGGCCTGTATCTTGCTAACAATGCAGGCAAGATACATGCACAGATATACGCACACTTGCAGGCAGATAGACAAGCTGCATGCAGATACAAACACACACATCCAAGCCAATAGACACACGTAAAAACACATGTACATGGACATAGATGCATGTACATTCATACTCACACACACTCATGTACAAGTTCCCAGATGTGTACAAACACTTTCCAACATGAACTGTAACCGGGAGTCGGAATGTCGATTGACTTCTAAAATAAATGTTGTTCCCACACTGTAGCAATCTGTAACAGGTGTCGCGCTGCACTGCTTAACTCAGCACAGACCGGGAATGGAAGCTAAGAATCATTTATACAACTCATAGAAGGGCGGCACGGTGGCACAATGGTTGGCACTGCTGCCTCACAGTGCTAGGGACCCGGGTTCGATTCCCGGCTTGGGTCACTGTCTGTGCGGAGTCTGCACGTTCTCCCCGTGTCTGCATGGGTTTCTTCCGGGTGCTCCGGTTTCCTCTCACAATCCCAAAGATGTGTAGGTTAGGGGGATTGGCCATGCCAAATTGCCCCTAAGTGTCAGGAGGACTAGCTAGGGTAAATGCATGGGGTTATGGGGATAGAGCCTGGGTGGGATTGTGGTCGGTGCAGACTCGATGGGCCGAATGGTCTCATTCTGCACTGTAGTGATTCTATGATTCTAACTCAATATACAACAAGGCAGTGCATTCACCCTACAGACCTTTAAGCTTCACTCCTCAAGGAGCTAGCTTGGGGAGATTTGACAGCACGACAATAATGAAAACACTGCAAGTGAAAAAAAAATGTTCCAATAGATTTTCTATCTATTCTCAAGTTTTAAAAAGAATTTCCAAAGTACCTTAATGTCGCTTCCCAGTCGCACCAGAATTTCTGTCCAATATCAGTCATCTGAAACTTGTAAGTCTCCAAGCAAATGTGGTGCACAAGATAGGAGTAATAGGCTTCATTGCAGGCAGCCAGCAGGATGATGTGGTCAGCTGAAAAGAGATATTGATAGCAATCTCAGTATAACCCGAATACACTCAGAACTCACTGCAGAGTCAGGAAGTCGTTGACTCAAGTCTCCGTCCAGAGACCACAAGAGCAAAATACTGCAGGTGGTGGAAATCTGAAATCGGAACAGAAAGTGCCGGAAATACTCACAGTTACCAACATTAACTCGGTTTTTCTCTCCATAGAGGCGACCTGACCAGCTGAATATTTGCAGCTTTTTCATGGATGGCACAGTGGTTAGCACTGCCGCCTCACAGCACCAGGGACCCGGGTTCGATTCCCGGCTTGGGTCACTGTCTGTGTGGAGTTTGCAGGTTCTCCCCGTGTCTGCATGGGTTTCCTCCGGGTGCTCCGGTTTCCTCCCATAGTCCAAAAGACGGGCTGGTTAGGCAATGCTAAATTCTCCTTCAGGGTACCCGAACAGGCGCCAGAGTGTAGCGACTAGGGGATTTTCACAGTAACTTCATTGCAGTGTTAATGTTAGCCTACTTGTGACACTAATAATAATAATACAGCATTGTTCTGGGACGGTTCAAATCTATTCCAATAAATGTGGGCTTCTTGTGGTCAAAGAAATACCAATGCACTTGCAAAACAGTTAAAATCAGGTATTCCAATTATAACTAAGGCAGTCGAGAAACAGTCACTCGCTCGTAGAGAATTTGAACATTGCTGGAAAAGAGAGACCTGTTGCAACAACTTTTTGTCTTGCGCTCATCTGGAAAAATGCAAGAATACCAAATTTCAAACAGTCACAACTTAAATTGCTTTGCTGAAAAAAGGAGACAGCCTATCAAAGCTTTTCATCTTGCACTCATCAGGATAGCTCGCGAGAAATCAAACTGAGACAGGGAACAGCAACAGACCTCCGAATGGACCTGCTCAGTGAAGTTTTAAAGTTTAAAGTTTATTTATGAGGGAGAATTTAGCACGGCCAATGCATCTAACCAGCCCGTCTTTCGGACTGTAGGAGGAAAGTGGAGCCCCCGGAGGAAACCTGTGCAGGCACGGGGAGAACGGGCAGACTCCACTCAGACAGTGACCCAAGCCGGGAATCAAACCTGGGTCCCTGGTGCTGTGGGGCAGCAGTGTTAACCACGGTGCCAGTGTGGTGCCCGATATGTGAAACCCATGTGGGTTTTGTCCGGATGCTCCGGTTTCCTCCCACAGACCACAGAAGTGTAGGTTGATTAGTTTGGCCATGATCAATGCATGACGTTAGGGAAAAGTAGTTGGGGGGGGGGGGGGCGGAACTGAGTGGGACTCACTTTCAGAGAATAGGCACAGGCTCGATGGGCCGAATGGCCTCCTTCCACACTGTAGAGATTCTACGGATGCTGAATGCTGCTATTGTTCTCAGAGTTTCAGGTTTAGAAGGCTGCAAGCACACACTTTGCTCTGTTTTCCTGTAGCTTCTTTCTCCGACAGGTCACCGGAATGAAGGTGGAGGTGATAGCTCGAGAGGCCGCTCCACATCGAGCAGGGCTGACCAGGACTCTCCTACCATCTGCCATAGGCGTGCAGGAAGGATTTGCAAGTTGTCAATCAACCCCCCTCCCCTCAACCCCGGTCGCATCACGGACACACCTTCTGTGGCCAATGTGTCCAAAAGTGGAATTGTAACCGGGAGCTTCTGGTTCAGAGGTCGGGACATTACCCACAAGAACCGCCATCTTAGCTTAATCGAAGGATAAGTATAAGAGCAAGATGCTGCAGAATCTGAAATAAAAACAGAAAATGCTGGAAAATCTCAGCAGGTCTGACAGCATCTGTGGGGAGAGAATCGAGCCAACGTTTCGAGTCTGGGTGACCCTTCGTCAGAGCTGAGAGCAAAGAGAATCCAGTAAGAGTTTTAACAACACCAGGCTAAAGTCCAACAGGTTTATTTGGTAGCAAAGAGAATCAGCAGAGATTTATACTATTGGGGAGGGGATGTAGAATTGGATAAAGGGAATGTAAATGAGGATACAGAAGGCTGAGAAGGTGCTAAGAGTGTTCAATAAATGATCAGAATGCAAGAACGGCAGAACAGATTGTTAAAGTACTGCCTGAGGAATGTGGCAGTTGGATTGAATTTAGCACGGCCAATGCACCCTAACCAGCACGTCTTTCAGACTGTGGGAGGAAACTGGAGCACCCGGAGGAAACCCACACAGACACGGGGAGAACGTGCAAACTCCACACAGACAGTGACCCGAGCCCGTATTCGAACCCGGGTCCTTGACGCTGCGAGGCAGCAGTGCTAACCACTGTGCCACCGTGCCGTCTGAAGGGGGAGCGGGGGGGAGGGTGTGGAGAGAAGGAGAGCTGGAATGGAGAAGTGGAAAAATGGAAGTGAGAAAAAAGGGTGATAAAACGGATGAATCAGACGAAATGGAAACGGGGTGAAGGTGGAGGAGGGAGTTCGTGCTCTGAAGTTGTTGAATTCAATGTTGAAAACCTATTTCCACTGATTTTATTCCATTTCATCATCCTTTTTTTTTTCCATTTTTCCACTTTGCATCCACTCTCCTTGCCCCCCCCACCCCCCCTTCAGGGTAACTGCCACATTCCTCAGGCAATCCTTTAACAATCAGTGCCTCTGTTCTGCCATTCTCGCAATCTGATCACTTATTGGACATTCTTAGCGCCTTCTGCGTCCCTTCTCCCTTCCCTTTGTCCAATTCCACACCACCGCCACCCCCCCCCCCCTCCCCCCCCCCCAACCACTCCCCAATAGTATAAATCTCTGCTGACTCTCTTTGCTCTCAGCTCTGATGAAGGGTCACCCAGACTCGAAACGTTGGCTCTATCCTCTCCCCACAGATGCTGTCAGACCTGCTGAGATTTTCCAGCATTTTCTGTTTTTGGTGTCGAAGGATATTCAGTTCTCTGGAAAGGCGGTGGAAAGAACTATAAGTGAATCCAATCTGAGAGAGACACACAATAGCGTTGCTGTTAACAGTACAAAATAGAATTACGAGGAGTGTAAAATGTTTAATGGGAGCAGGAGAGGGTCTAGGATGACAAGTGAATGCGAGACAGGTTAGCTGATAAAGAAATAATGAGGGTTTTTATAAGCACATTATAAAATGCTATTACTTTTCATTTGCTTATTAAAAACAACTTACAATTTCTGCTGCTGGGTTTTATCTATATTCCTTTCACATCTCTTCCCAATGTTTAAAAGTTTATTAATCAGTGTCACAAGTAGGCTTACATTAACACTGCAATGAAGCTACTGTGAAATTCCCCGACATTTGACCTTTTATTTATAATTTTCTTCAGTTGGATTTATCATTTATTTCTTGTTTTTGCCGTACAGGAATGTCCTTATTTCATACTCTTTGTCCTGTATTTGAAGCATTTCACTGGCAACTTATGAAACTCCTGGCTAATGTTTCCCTTTCAGCTCATTTGTCCCAGAATTCTCCTGATCTGACTGAACTTGGATTTTCTTCCTCAGGGCTGTACGCTGTGTATTCTCGTTTGAATTTTCAATTCCGACCTCGATCCTATGATTTTTTTATTGCTATTTCCCGGTTGTTCCTCTGCTATTACATCATCCATTTACCCCCCACCTCAGCCCCAGAACAAAACTGAGCAATGTTTCCCTCCTCATTAGACTAGAAACAGACTGATCAACTGTCACCCCCACTTTATCCACTCACAACTAAATTGGGATAGTCATAAAAATCACCTAGAATTACTGCTCTTCTTCCATCCCCGACTGAATCTCCACCTGCCTCATCTCCAGTCTGCCATGCATACCAAAAACTGTGCCATTTCTCTTCCTATTTCTTAACCCAACGCCTATGCACTTTCTCTGAACACAAACCCCCAATATTCTTCCAGAAGGCATCTGATAATCATAGAAATCATAGAAACCCTACAGTGCAGAAGGAGGCCATTCGGCCCATCGAGTCTGCACCGACCACAATCCCACCCCACATATTTACCCGCTAATCCCTCTAACCTACGCATCCCAGGACTCTAAGGGGCAATTTTTAACCTGGCCAATTAACCTAACCCGCACATCTTTGGACTGTGGGAGGAAACCGGAGCACCCGGAGGAAACCCACGCAGACACGAGGAGAACATGCAAACTCCACACTGACAGTGACCCGAGCCGGGAATCGAACCCGGGACCCTGGAGCTGTGAAGCAGCAGTGCTAACCACTGTGCTACCGTGCCGCCCTAAGAAATAGTCAGCAGAAGTGAGGTTGCAAAGAATGAGCAGTAGCTGAAGCCAAAACCACGACTCAAAGACTTATCCTTGAGAGAGTTTATTGATCTATTCTGCCTTGCAGCTCTCCTTTCAAATAACCCAGTGAACCAATAAAATACACTCATAAACAAACTAATTTAAAGCCCCTTAAACTTTAAGGAGCTTTCAATTAGTTTGTGCATGGTGGCACTGCTGCCTCACAGGGCCAGAGTCCCGGGTTCGATTCCCACCTCGGGTCACTGTTTTGCAGAGTCTGCACATTCTCCTCATGTCTGTTGAGTTTTATTTTATTAGTGTCACAAGGAGCCTTACATTAACACCACAATGAATTCACTGTGAAAATCCCCTCGTCACCACACTCCGGCGCCTGTTTGAACAAAGAACAAAGAACAATACAGCACAGGAACAGGCCCTTCGGCCCTCCAAGCCCGCGCCGCTCCCTGGTCCAAACTAGACCATTCTTTTGTATCCCTCCATTCCCACTCCGTTCATATGGCTGTCTAGATAAGTCTTAAACATTCCCAGTGTGTCCGCCTCCACCACCTTGCCTGGCAGCGCATTCCAGGCCCCCACCACCCTCTGCGTAAAATACGTCCTTCTGATATCCGTGTTAAACCTCCCCCCCCTCACCTTGAACCTATGACCCCTCGTGAACGTCATCACCGACCTGGGAAAAAGCTTCCCAGCATTCACCCTATCTATGCCTTTCATAATTTTATACACCTCTATTAGGTCATCCCTCATCCTCGGTCTTTCCAGTGAGAACAACTCCAGTTTACCCAATCTCTCCTCATAACTAAGCCCTTCCATACCAGGCAACATCCTGGTAAACCTCCTCTGCACTCTCTCTAAAGCCTCCACGTCCTTCTGGTAGTGTGGCGACCAGAACTGGGCGCAGTATTCCAAATGCGGCCGAACCAACGTTCTATACAACCACAACATCAGACCCCAACTTTTATACTCTATGCCCCGTCCTATAAAGGCAAGCATGCCAAATGCCTTATTCACTACCTTCTCCACCTGTGACGTCACCTTCAAGGATCTGTGGACTTGCACACCCAGGTCCCTCTGCGTATCTACACCCTTTATGGTTCTGCCATTTATCGTATAGCTCCCCCCGTACATTAGTTCTACCAAAATGCATCACTTCGCATTTATCTGGATTGAACTCCATCTGCCATTTCTTTGCCCAAATTTCCAGCCTATCTATATCCTTCTGTAGCCTCTGACAATGTTCCTCACTATCTGCAAGTCCAGCCATTTTCGTGTCGTCCGCAAACTTACTGATCACCCCAGTTACACCTTCTTTGGGTAACACTGAGGGAGAATTTAGCACGGCCAATGCAGCTAACCAGCATGTATTTCAGACTGAGAGGGGAAACCGGAGCACCCGGAGGAAGACACGGTGAAAATGTGCAGACTCCACTTAGACAGTGACCCGAGCCGGGAATCGAACCCGGGTCCCTGGTGCTGTGAGGCAGCAGTGCTAACCACTGTGCCACCAATGCCGCCTGCATGGGTTTTCTCCAGGTGCTCCGGTTTCCTCCCACAGTCCGAAAGACGTGCTGGTTAGGGTGCATTGGCCGCGCTAAATTCTCCCTCAGTGTACCCGAACAGGTGCCGGAGTGTGGTGACTAGGGGATTTTCACAGTAACTTAATTGCAGTGTTAATGTAAGTCTTGTAACACTAATAAATAAACTTTAAACAAAGTCATTTACAGTCCCTTATATTCTCTTTTTAAAGAACAATAAATAAAAACAAATGATCAATAAAACAAAACAGTCAAAGAGGGGGTGACAGGCCTTGGAGTGGCACTGTAACTAATGCAAAGTGTCAAAGGGAAACTTATCAAATCAGATCAAAGTAACACTAGACCAATTACAATAATATCAACATAGCCTGAGATTCACAAGGATGGCTCCAGGGATGAGGAACTTCAGTTACTGGGATAGATTGGAGAAGTTGGGTCTGTTTGCCCTGGGGAGGAGAAGGTTGAGAGGAGATTTGATAGAGCAAAATCACGAGGGGTCTGGACAGAGGAGAGAGGGAGAAACTGTTCCCATTGATGGAAGAATCAAGAATGAGAGGGCACAGATTTAAAGTAATTGGCTAAAGAAGCAATAGAGACACAAGGAGAAACTTTTTCACACAGTAAGTGGTTAGGATCTGGAATGCACTGTCTGAGAGTGTGGTGGAGACAGATTCACACAGTGAGTGCTTAGGATCTGGAATGCACTGTCTGAGAGTGTGGTGGAGACAGATTCACACAGTGAGTGGTTAGGATCTGGAATGCACTGTCTGAGAGTGTGGTGGAGACAGATTGATGTCCAGGAGAGAGTTGGGTCATTCTCTGAAAAGGAAAAATGTGCAGGGTTATAGGAGAAGGTGCGGGGAGTGGCACTAGGCACATTGCTCATTCGGAGAGCTGGCATGACCGGCTGAATGGTCTTTTAAAAAGTTTATTGGTATCACAAGTAGGTTTACTGCAATGAAGTTACTGTGAAATTCCCCTAGTCACCACACTCCGGCACCTGTTCAGGTACACAGAGAGAATTTAGCACGGCCAATGCACCTAACCAGCATGTCTTTTGGACTGTGGGAGGAAACCAGAGCACCCGGAGGAAACCCACACAGACAATGTGCAAACTCCACACAGACAGTCACCCAAGGCTGGAATTGAACCCGAGTCCCTGGCGCTGTGAGGCAGCAGTGCTAACCACTGTGCTACTGTGCGCCCTTTGTCTGTGCTGTAGCCATTCTGTGATATTGTACTTCATACTATTGGTATTTAATGTTTTATTACTATTAGAAACAATTGTGTTATTAGAGTTTATATGTGCAGTCAACTCTTGAGATGTTAAAATAATCGAGAGAGGTTGCAAGTTCTCTGAATCTGCAGGGAAACACGAGACTCAGAGTAGTTTTGATACAAAGCAGGGATCAATTAAAACAAAACAAGAGGACTAATTTCGAGGGTAATTGGGAGAGAGGTGAATTCTGGGATTACAATCTGACAGCTATTTGAATGAGCCAACATAAGATACTCTGACTCAAAGCCTTGGATCTAACACCAGTCTGTATTTGTCAGCTTTATAAATAGGAGCCTAAAATTATCCTGAAGATGTTTGACATTTAATTAAACAGTTTTATATTACTGCATCTTGCTCTACAGAGATCAGCACTGACTCTGTCGATAGAAAATTAATTAACTAAAGATCATTATTCAATTCAACAAACTGCTACCATATTCTAAGAAACAAGTAAGCGACACACCAAGTGAAATCCAAACTGTATTCGGGTTTAATTGTAGAATTTCTGCTGTTGTAAGTGGTGTCAAAATCTACAGACTTACTGTCAATCAACAAAATGATCCACCGTTCTACCCCAACCTCAAAATTTATCGAGGGCTCGATCAGTAACAAGGTCACTGAGTTGACCTCATCTTTTCTAAGGTTTAATTTCACAATCAACCCGAGAACAAAGCGGGGAATGAGCTCAGCAACGAACATATAATTGCAGATAATCCCATCAACGCTGAGTGAGGAATGTCACCGCCATTTATTAGTTGGATTGAAACAAACCCCAGCATCAGGTGCTCGAGGACATTGAGAAAGGAGAATGGCTTTGGCCAATCATGGCTTAATGTTATCAACTTGGTAAATACAGGATTTAGAGAGAGGGCTGTCTGGGATGGGGGGGGGGGGGGTGTCTGGGATGGGGGGGGTGTCTGGGGTGGAGGGGGTGTCTGGGGTGGAGGGGTGTCTGGGGTGGAGGGGTGTCTGGGGTGGAGGGGTGTCTGGGGTGGAGGGGTGTCTGGGGTGGAGGGGTGTCTGGGGTGGAGGGGTGTCTGGGGTGGAGGGGTGTCTGGGGTGGAGGGGTGTCTGGGGTGGAGGGGTGTCTGGGGTGGAGGGGTGTCTGGGGTGGAGGGGTGTCTGGGGTGGAGGGGTGTCTGGGGTGGAGGGGTGTCTGGGGTGGAGGGGTGTCTGGGGTGGAGGGGTGTCTGGGGTGGAGGGGTGTCTGGGGTGGAGGGGTGTCTGGGGTGGAGGGGTGTCTGGGGTGGAGGGGTGTCTGGGGTGGAGGGGTGTCTGGGGTGGAGGGGTGTCTGGGGTGGAGGGGTGTCTGGGGTGGAGGGGTGTCTGGGGTGGAGGGGTGTCTGGGGTGGAGGGGTGTCTGGGGTGGAGGGGTGTCTGGGGTGGAGGGGTGTCTGGGGTGGAGGGGTGTCTGGGGTGGAGGGGTGTCTGGGGTGGAGGGGTGTCTGGGGTGGAGGGGTGTCTGGGGTGGAGGGGTGTCTGGGGTGGAGGGGTGTCTGGGGTGGAGGGGTGTCTGGGGTGGAGGGGTGTCTGGGGTGGAGGGGTGGAGGGGTGTCTGGGGTGGAGGGGTGGAGGGGAGTCTGGGGTGGAGGGGAGTCTGGGGTGGAGGGGAGTCTGGGGTGGAGGGGAGTCTGGGGTGGAGGGGAGTCTGGGGTGGAGGGGAGTCTGGGGTGGAGGGGAGTCTGGGGTGGAGGGGGAGTCTGGGGTGGAGGGGAGTCTGGGGTGGAGGGGAGTCTGGGGTGGAGGGGAGTCTGGGGTGGAGGGGAGTCTGGGGTGGAGTCTGGGGTGGAGGGGAGTCTGGGGTGGAGGGGAGTCTGGGGTGGAGGGGAGTCTGGGGGTGGAGGGGAGTCTGGGGGGAGGGGAGTCTGGGGTGGAGGGGAGTCTGGGGTGGAGGGAGTCTGGGGGGGAGGGGAGTCTGGGTGGAGGGGAGTCTGGGGTGGAGGGGAGTCTGGGGTGGAGGGGAGTCTGGGGTGGAGGGGAGTCTGGGGTGGGGGGGAGTCTGGGGTGGAGGGGAGTCTGGGGTGGAGGGGAGTCTGGGGTGGAGGGGAGTCTGGGGTGGAGGGGAGTCTGGGGTGGAGGGGAGTCTGGGGTGGAGGGGAGTCTGGGTGGAGGGGAGTCTGGGGTGGAGGGGAGTCTGGGGTGGAGGGGAGTCTGGGGTGGAGGGGAGTCTGGGGTGGAGGGGAGTCTGGGGTGGAGGGGAGTCTGGGGTGGAGGGGAGTCTGGGGTGGAGGGGAGTCTGGGGTGGAGGGGAGTCTGGGGTGGAGGGGAGTCTGGGGTGGAGGGGAGTCTGGGTGGAGGGAGTCTGGGGTGGAGGGGAGTCTGGGGTGGAGGGGTGTCTGGGTTGGAGGGGTGTTCTGGGGTGGAGGGGTGTCTGGGGTGGAGGGGTGGTCTGGGTGGAGGGGTGTCTGGGGTGGAGGGGTGTCTGGGGTGGAGGGTGTCTGGGGTGGAGGGGTGTCTGGGGTGGAGGGGTGTCTGGGGTGGAGGGGTGTCTGGGGTGGTGTAGGGGTGTCTGGGGTGGAGGGGTGTCTGGGGTGGGGGGTGTCTGGGGTGGAGGGGTGTCTGGGGTGAGGGGTGTCTGGGGTGGAGGGGTGTCTGGGGTGGAGGGTGTCTGGGGTGGAGGGGGGGGGGGGGGGGGGGGGTGTCTGGGGGGGGGGGGGGGGGGGTGGAGGGTGTCTGGGTGAGGCTGGGGTGGAGGGGTGTCTGGGGTGGAGGGGTGTCTGGGGTGGAGGGGTGTCTGGGGTGGAGGGGTGTCTGGGGTGGAGGGGTGTCTGGGGTGGAGGGGTGTCTGGGGTGGAGGGGTGTCTGGGGTGGAGGGGTGTCTGGGGTGGAGGGGTGTCTGGGGTGGAGGGGTGTCTGGGGTGGAGGGGTGTCTGGGGTGGAGGGGTGTCTGGGGTGGAGGGGTGTCTGGGGTGGAGGGGGTGGAGGGGTGTCTGGGGTGGAGGGGTGTCTGGGGTGGAGGGGTGTCTGGGGTGGAGGGGTGTCTGGGGTGGAGGGGTGTCTGGGGTGGAGGGGTGTCTGGGGTGGAGGGGTGTCTGGGGTGGAGGGGTGTCTGGGGTGGAGGGGTGTCTGGGTGGAGGGGTGTCTGGGGTGGAGGGGTGTCTGGGGTGGAGGGGTGTCTGGGGTGGAGGGGTGTCTGGGGTGGAGGGGTGTCTGGGGTGGAGGGGTGTCTGGGCTGGAGGGGTGCGTGCTCAGGCTGAGGGGGGGGTAGTGTCCGGGGGTGGGGGGGGGGGTGTCTGGGGGTGGGGGGGGGTGTCTGGGGGTGGGGGGGGGGTGTCTGGGGGTGGGGGGGGGGGTCGGGGTGGGGGGGGTGTCTGGGGGTGGGGGGGGTGTCCGGGGTGGGGGGGGGTGTCCGGGGTGGGGGGGGTGTCCGGGAGTGGGGGGGGGGGGGTGTCCGGGAGTGGGGGGGGGGGGGTGTCCGGGAGTGGGGGGGGGGGGGTGTCCGGGAGTGGGGGGGGGGGTGTCCGGGGGTGGGGGGGGGGGTGTCCGGGGGTGGGGGGGGGTGTCCGGGGTGGGGGGGGGGTGTCCGGGGGTGGGGGGGTGTCCGGGGTGGGGGGGGGGGGTGTCCGGGGGTGGGGGGGGGGTGTCCGGGGGTGGGGGGGGGGTGTCCGGGGGTGGGGGGGGGGTGTCCGGGGGTGGGGGGGGGGTGTCCGGGGGTGGGGGGGGGTGTCCGGGAGTGGGGTGTCCGGGAGTGGGGTGTCCGGGAGTGGGGGGGGGGGTGTCCGGGAGTGGGGGGGTGTCCGGGAGTGGGGGGGGGGGGGGGTGTCCGGGAGTGGGGGGGGGGGGGTGTCCGGGAGTGGGGGGGGGGGGGTGTCCAGGGTTTGGGTGGGGGGTGGTGGTGTCTGGTGTGGGGGGTGTCCAGGGTAGGAGTGGGTTGTGTCCGGGGTGGGGGGGTGTCCGGGTGGGGAGTGTCCGCAGTGAGGGGGGTAATGTCCAGGGTGGGCGGGACAGTGTCCGGGGGTGGGAGTGGGGG